>NW_026068068.1:353089-528267 GCF_014885135.2 Alexandromys fortis | reverse complement strand
GGGGGGAAAAGGGAGACGGGGGGGGAAATGGGAGGCGGGGAGGAGGCGGAAATCTTTTTTTTTTCAATAAAAAAATTATATTAAAAAAATTCTGAAAACAAAAAAACAAAAAAAAAAAGACATCTTCTGGGCATGAATGCTAGTGCTCTCAGGAACTCACAGCGGTTGTGGTTACCTGCATGAGCTGCATAAGATGGGACCATCACCACTTCCTCATGGATGGGGATCCCTCCTTTAGGAACCACTGGAAGTTAAGAATAGGTCGGGGAGCAGTGGCATTTTCTTCAGTGGTCTAGCCACTGATCTAACCTGCCCTTGTTCCAAAAGCAACCTCCTACCCACACTCAGGCAAGACTCTAAACTCAGTTGGTCACACCACACACACACACACACACACACACACACACATACACCATGGAAATAAGAGGGAGACTTGTTGAGAAGGGTTCTAGCAAAGAAAGAAGGGGTTGAGAAAAATTGGGGATGAAAGTTTATTATATAATAGTATGAAACTATCAAACAATAAAAAAGAAAAAGCTGGCCTTATTTAATCCATTTGCTTTCAACTGAAAACACCCCTGAGGCCCAAAGACAGGAGGTGGTGAGTGCTGGCCGTAGTTAGCAATTGCTGCCCTGTCTAAACTGTTGCTGCCTAATGACTCTGGTGACTAAAAGGAAAGAGGAAGGACAAACTATAATCCCTAGCAACCTGCCACATGGCTTCCAATAAACCTCCAATGTGTAACTGGGCAGATCTTGTGAAATCCCAGCATCCAAGCTCAATATTATACATTTTATTTTACTTTCATATAGTATATAAAGTCACCCTGGTCTGTGAACAAAACCCAAAACTCAGGGTGACGACATTGTTGGAACCATACTCTGCCAAGCTGGAGCAGCTTTGAAAGTGTGACAGTGACACTGAAGGACATAAAAATACAAGCAGGACCTACAATAAGTGCTGTATTTTCCAGGAATGTGCACAGACAACTGCAGTACAGTAAATGCTAGACTGTATTTATAGCGAGTGCTGGAAGCTTCTATTGGACTCAGAGCCTTGCTCAGCTGTGCTGGATTACACTACGGAGGATGGGCCCTTGTGAGTGGCCCCAAGAGTGATGAAGAATGTGAGCCCCAAGGGAAAGGGTTTAGGTGCTTCACCAAGTCGTGCACCGTGGGACTTTACACCTCTCCAATGGTTTCCTCTGCCTTGCTTAAAGCACAGTAGGCATGCAAGTGTCCCAGGTGGGACTCTCTCTCCAGGATGCCCTCTTAGAGATGATGAACCATGAGATGGCAGTTCCCCCTCACCCACCTCCTACCCAGAATCCCAGACTCACTGCAGATTTTATACCACTTGACCTCACTCCACTGCATTCAAGCAAGTTTCAGGATTATCAGTGTGATGCCTGAGACCAGTGTTAATGATTCTCCAGGAGAGGCAGAGCAGATGAGGGTGTTGGGTTCAGTGAGCAGGGTAGCAGAGAGTTCTGATGGAGGAAGGTCATTGGCTAATAAAGAAACTGGCTTGGCCCATTTTATTGGTTAGAACATAGGTGGGAGGAGTAAACAGAATAGGATGCTGGGCAGAAGAAGAAGTGAGGTCAGACTCTGCTCTGCTCCCAGAGAGACTTGACAGCTCTGCTCTCTGGAGCAGAGACGCCAGACTCTGCTCTCTCAGCCAGCTCCAACCCAGGATGGACGTAGGCTAGAATCTTCCCGGTAAGCACACCTTGGGGTGCGTACACACATTATTAGAAATGGGTTAGTCCAGGTGCGAGAATTAGCCTAGAAGAGGCTAGATAGAAATGGGCCAATCAGTCTTTAAATGAATACAGTTTGTGTGTTGTTATTTCGGGCATAAGCTAGCAGGTGGCCCGGGGTGCTGGGGACGCAGCCCCGCCACTCCTATTTCAACAGAGTCCATTTATGCCCTTTGAGCCAGAGCTACCCATTACCCACACTGAAGAAAGATGGGAGAAAGCTCACTAGCTCTGGCTGCTGCTTTGACCCCAAAGTCCCCACACTCTGCACAGTTGGGTAGTGTCTCTCAAGTTCTGTTTCTCAATCCTTGTGAAATCCCATCATGAGAGTATTGGCCCTTATACATCCCTGACAGGCCCAGAGAGTGTGTTAGCCATGTGGCTTTGTTTGGGGAGATGATGGCCCTTTGTAAAGCCACTAAAAGTTAACTTACCATGTCATTATTTTTTTTTTACCTAAATAATATTAGTATTACTTCCCAAATAACAGAAACCTTCCATCTTTTACCAATGCTATAGTTGGCTCATCTGTGGTGATTTTTTTTTTTTGTCTTTGCAATGGAACAGCATCCATACGCAGGCAAACAGGTTTCCTGGCTGACTTTTCCCATCCCACACAGATACCTCCAGGAAGACACTACCAGAAAAATCATCGTCAGCATCTCAGAGCACAGGAATCCATGCAGCACGGACTGGAACAAGGCTGGGATCAACTGAGAGATGCAGATAAGAGGAAGGACGTGGAGTGTGGGTACGTAAAAGACAAGGACAGAGACTCAAGGCCAGTCCACAGTGTGAAGCCAGCTTGAGAAAGCAGGGAGGACCGGGCTATCAGAAAGGAGGAAGACAGGCTTACCCATTCATGAAGTGTGTGCCCCTCCCACTAGCTGAAGTCAGAAAACACTCCCACCTGAGAGACAAGGCTGAAGATCTGACTTTGAACTGTGTGCTCATCTAGGGTTTAACCCTCCCTTCCAAGCACTGGTCAGCAAACATACACAAGTAACTAAGCTCTGTCACTCCTCCCAGACAAACCCAGACTCAATTATCACCAGCATCTCTCTGTGCAATGTCAGGCAGAACAAGGAAAAGAGGAGGGACCTTTCTGAGAAACTGAGAAACTGACCTCGTGTGCTCTCAGAACTCAGGACGTCAGGCAGGAGGAGGACAAGCTCGAGGCCAGCCCAGGAAATCAAAATGAGAGACTGAGGTGGGGAAGAGTGAGGAGGAGAGGAAGACTGATAAGGAAAGGGGATAGGGAGAAAGTTCAGTCACTGACGTGCTTGCCTTACAGGCATAAGGGCCTGAGTTTGAACCAGAGAATTCACATTTTAAAAAAAAAGCCAAGTATGACAGCAAAAAAGAGCGATGCTGGAAGGATTACCATGTTAGACCTCAATAATAATAATAACAACAATGGACCAGCACAAAAACAAAATTGAATACCCAAACATGAATACACAGAACCACAGTCATCTATTATTCAACAAAGATGACAACTGGGGAAAAGACAGAACCTTCAACCAACGGTGCTGGGGAAGCGGGGTGTCCACATGCCAAAGAATGACTGATATCTACCACCCTACACAAAAATTAGATCCAACTGAATCAAAGACCTCAACTTGAAACCTGAAACACTATAACTACCAGAAGAAAATTTATATGATATAGGCGTAAGAAAAGACTTTTTGGACAGGACTCATTTGCCAAGGAACTAAGACCAGCAACTGACAACTGAAACCTCATAAAACTAATATTGTTTTCACAGTGAAATACAATCAATTGTGTGAAGAGGAAGTCCACAGATGTTAGAGAATTTTTACTCTATACATCTGATAGACGGTTAATATCCAGAATATTATATTATATTATATTACTCACTCATATTTGGTTTCTAGCCATAAATAAAGGACATTGAGCCTATAATTCGGGTTCTTAGAGAAGCTAAATAAGGAGAACCCAAAGAAAAACATATAGGCATCCTCCTGAACATTAACCTTCATCAGGCGATGAAAGAAGACAGAGACAGAGACCCACATTGGAGCACCGGACTGAAATCTCAAGGTCCAAATCAGGAGCAGAAGGAGAGCGAACATGAGCAAGGAACGCAGGACCGCAAGGGGTGCACCCACACTGAGACAATGGTGATGCTCTATCGGGAACTCACCAAGGCCAGCTGACCTGGGTCTGAAAAAGCCTGGGTTAAAACCGGTCTCACTGAACATAGAGGACAATGAGGACTACTGAGACATCAAGAACAATGGCAATGGGTTTTTGATCCTATTGCATGCATTGGCTTTGTGGGAGCCTAGGCGGTTTGGATGCTCACCTTACGAGACCTGGACGGAGGAGGGTTTTCCTTGGACTTCCCACAGGACGGAGAGTACTGATTGCTCTTTGGGCTGACGAGGGAGGGGGACATGACTGGGGGAGGGGGAGGGAAAGGGGAGGCGGAGGTGGGGAAGAGACAGAAATATTTAATAAATAAATTTAAAAAAAAGAACTCAAAAAACAAACAACCCATTCAAAAAACGGGCTTGTAATCTAAAGAGAGAAACAAAGAATTGATAATAACAAAGAAATATCTTCAAAAAATACTCATTGTCCCTAACTATTGGGGAAACGCAAATTAAAAACAGCACTGAGATTTTTGTCTCACCCCAAACAGAAGGACAATGATAAAAAACAAAAACAAAATAAAATAACAACAAAAAATGCTGGAGAAGATGTGGGGGGAAAAACCCTCACTCACTGTTGGTGGGATTCTAAACTGGTTCAACCACTCTGGAAATCAGTATGGAGACCCCCTCGAAAAGCTAATATATAACCATATATAATATATAAGGATGTGTGTGTGTATATATATGTGCATATCTTGCTCAGCCATGTTCATGCTGTTCTATTCATGATAACTAGGATGTGGAAACAATCTAAGTGTCATTAACTGATGAGTGGACAGTGAAAACATGGTTCACACACACTATGGAAAACTGCCCAGCTGTTAAAAGAATGGAATCATGAAATTTAAGGTATATGGATGGACCTAGATAAGATCATAATTAGTGAGATAGTCCAGACCCAGAAAGACAAACACTGCATGTTCTGTCTTCTAAAGTTCCTAGCTCCACATCTCCAGATGTTGAGTATAACCTGGAGTAACTGCAGAAACCAGCAAAGTAAAATGGGATCAGGGGATCAGGGGGAGCATTAGAGAGGAGAGGAGGAAGATTAATACAGAAGGAAGGAGAAGAGCAAAATAACGATAAGGATGTTTGAAAAAGTCATAAAGAATAATACTATTATTAAATTACATATAATGCATGTGTTTGCATATAAAATTACATCTATAGCTTAAATAAAGATTTCCCTTCTGGTCTAGCAAAGCTTCCCCAAGAGCCAACACCAGCCATTATAAGTGCTCTCCTGAGTTGTTGTTAAGGGCTGTCCAAAGACTTCCTATACCCGTGAAGTCTCATCAACATGGCTGCTTAAAGACGATCTGAACAAAGATGACACTGGCAGGCATGCTAACATGGAAAAGAACTGCAGGCTGAGATCAGAAGAAATAGGCTTCCAGGAAGAGCCACAATATCTAGGTTGTCAGCCTTAAAATCATATTCACACAAATAAGATTACAGGGACTCGGCAGGCTGTATTTATATATTTGAGAACACACACAAATGTAATTATAATTTAATTTCTAAAAAGCTAAACAATGACAATAATTTTTAAAAGAAAACAAAGGGAAAAAAGTCAGATGTGGTGGGGCACACTTGTAACCCCAGCACTAGGGAGGCAGAGACAGACAGATCCTTGGAACTCCAGGGCCAGCCAGACTAGACTCCCTGGCAAATTCCAGGCCAGTGGCAGACCCTATCTCAAAAAAAGTAAAGGTAGTCAGAGCCTCAGAGCCTAAGGAATGATACCTGAAGTTGTTTGCATACACATAAAATATACATACATGCAGACTTACACAAGATTGGCAACCTTCTGAGTTGAGGCTTGTTATTAAGCTCGAAAGGCTCAGGAAATTAACTTCCTAACACTTGCCCAGAAAACAAGTTGGGGAATTGGGTAGGACTGGCTGTGTACTGTGCCTTACCAGGCTTTAGAAACTAGGATAGCCCCCAGCAGGCCAAGAACGCACCCAGAGACTCTTAGGAACAGCCCACACATTTATCAGTGGTAATGTTGAAACTGCACACAACTGCACCTAGGGCGTCTAGACTGAGGCCAGGGCCCAGGAAAAGCACAATCACAGTCAAGAGTAAACAAGGTGGTCTTCAATACAGTGTGTGCATCCACCTGGGCTAAGCGATTACACTCTGCTGAGGTCTTCACTTCCTGACACCCAGGACTACTGTGGTTCTGCAGATTAACTCAGGATCTACGAAGACGCTTCAGCTGTAGGGTGGGGCAGGTGCACAACAATGGAAAGCAGCATCCCGTGTGGCTCCTCACACCCACCACACCCACACTCTCAAGCTCACTCTCCCTCACACCTACTCTTTCCTCCCTTTTCTTCCTCTCAAAACTTCAAACCTGCCCATTCTCAGCCTTCTTTACAAGGAAGGATGCGCCTGGCATGGGCACGTGTGGTTCATGAGCAGATGGAGCTTCATGTGCATTTTATAATTTTCAAGCCCTCCCCTAGCTTTTTTTGGGTGCTTTTTTATAACCAAGGAACTGGTGTAACGTCCTGGAGCCTCCCACCACCCAGTCTTTACCCAAGAAAAGCAGTTCCATTTGCCTTTTCACCATGCAGTTTGGAGAGCCTTCCTCAGAGCAGGAAGATACACAGGCAGTGCCAACAAATGCTCACCGAGTCTTTGGTACCATTTCCCCACATATATTATATATATGGATACATATGTACATATGCAAGCCTAGTTGATTAAGGTGGTCTCTCAGTGGACTGTCTCCAGTCACATGAAGAAGCTAGACTCAGCTGCCAGTAGAGAAGACAAGGAGGCAAGGGATCAAGGGCAGCCTCAGCCCCCTCCTCCACCTCCAATTCCTGCCAATAAGTGTGCCAGTAAACTTGGGAAAGGGTGGCCCTAATCAGAGCTGAGGTGCAGCCTGTGCTTTAGCTGTAGCCCACCACTTTTAGGAGACTTCAAGGTGGACCACATGAATGCCCCAGAGCCATGAGACACACATGTTAGGACACTGTTCAGGCTAGCACATCCCACAATAGCTATATGTAAATAAATCCTTAGGCCCCATTCAAAATTTCTGACTACCTTAGTCCTGCAGGCACTTTCAAATCATACATGTCACCTTCACCAAACAGGAGAAAGACCTGAACTTTCCACATAAGTTGGAGCATGACAGACAGTGTTGGCACTGATGTCCTTGAATGCTGGTCACACAAGCTCTACTATGTTTAAAGAGCAACCACAGTCCTCAATTTCTGGATGATTCTGGTTCTAAGATACCCATTGGCAGGGTCCTTTCATCTGACTCTTCCTCAGCTCAGCAGTCACCTAACGTTTGAGAGTTTCTCTGGGTGCATCTGTGAGTGTGTTTTGAGTGAAATCAAAGCCTGGATGACGGGCTAAGTGAAGTGCTGCCCTGCGCTGAGTCGGGCTATACAACCTGTTCTTCAAGAAACAAGAACAAGAAAGAACAGAACAAGGAAGCTCTCATTGTTCCCCTTTTTAGAGCTAATCTATGGTCTCCTTCTGTCTTCAGACTCGACCCCAAGTGGCCCATCAGTTCACCTGCAGACCTGAACTCAGCCTGTTTGTGTGTGCTATTATATGAACACAAAATGGCTGGGGTCTGGCTCACTTGGTGGAGTGCTTGCCTGGCATGCAAAAAGCTCTAGATTTGGTCCCCAGATCTGATATTCATGAACTTGGAAGGAGGGCATATGCCCTCAATTCCAGTGCTTGGGAGGGCAAGGTCATCCTATACCTATACCTATACTGGGTAAGAAGGGACCAACCCTGGAACTTCTTACTTTTTTAAAACATCATCCTGTGGCAAAAAAAAAAAAAACTAGAATCTTATTTCATATAATATTTTATCAGATTTCATATTATTTTAATAGACTTCCACCCTTCATAGGCACACGATAATTGGGTATATCCATGAAGGAGTGCGCAGGGTGTTCAGGACTCAGATCAGGTTGACCACAGAGGCATTATCTCAGACATGTGTTCCTTCCTCTCTACCAGCCATTCGGAAAGACTATCCTTGTCATTTACAGTCCTGGCACTGAGTTAGGGAGTATCATGAGTTCTCTCCCCCAACTTCCCCTCTACCTGCTAGCCACTCTCCTCTCCTGAGCTAGAAAGTGCCAGTTCTGTGTCTCCCAACTAGCCCAGTACCTGCCAGCCACCATCTCTCCAAACCCCTCCCACTACCACCATGTTCATCTTAGGTTCTCCAAACTATTCTATTCTCTACTTCTTTGAGATCAACATTTTAGCCTCTATAAATAAACAGTAATATTGCTATTATTCTTTCTGTATCTGGCTTATTCTAATGATTATAATGTCCTCCAGTTCCATCAATATTGCTGAAAATGAAAACTCAATATCGGCTGAGTGATATTCCATTGTGTGTATATTCTGCGTCTTTTATTTGTCATCTGCTGGTAGATACCTAGATTATGTGCCTTGGCTGTTGTAAATAGCATCACACAGACATGTAACTCAGGTGTTTCTACATATTGATTTTAAGTCTTTTAGCTATGCATGCAATCCCCATAATGGTTGTACTGATTTCTAGTCCATGAACAGAACATGAAGGTCTCCTTTCTTTACATAGTCACCGGCATGTTTTCAGCCTTTGAAAATACTTTATTAGTATACATTCATTGTATAAAACAGTAGTTTTCATTCTGAGATTTTTATGCCTGTGTAATGTATCCTTTGACTACATTTATTCCCCTGTGATCCACATTTGACCCATCCCATCCCACAGTTCTATTTCCTCTCTCAAGTAGTCCCTTTTGTAATTCCATGGCATACTTGGCTTAGCATCATGGCCTCCACTTTCATACAATTTCTTGATGGCTGAAAATCGCTCCTTTGTGGGTATGTACAATATTTTCTTTACTGTTTATTTTTATCTTTTTTATAATAGGCATTCCCACCCCAGTGAGTGGAGTTCTGTCCTAGATGAAGACAGTCTGTTTGTCATTGAGAAAAGCCAAGGCAGGAACTCAAGCAGGGTAGGAATTAGAGGTAAGAACTGAAGGAAAGACCATGGAAGAGTAATGCTTACTGGTTTTCTCTGCCTGGCTCACTTAGCCTACCTCCTAATAATACTCAAGACCACCCACCCAAGGGTGGCCACCAACTATAGTGGACTGGGCCCTCCCATATCAACCATTAATCAAGAAAATATCCACAGACTTGTCTACAGTCAATCTGATACGAGCATTTTCTTGAATGAATATTCATCTTCCCAGATGACTCTAGATTTTGTCAGGTTGATATAAATGTTTCGTGTGGTTTTATGTTCTTGTGACTGGGGATTAATCCCAGGAGTTTGTTCGTGTGAGGCCAGCATGCTGACACATCTCCAGTTTTCACTGTGGCTTTGATTTGCATTCCCCTGACCATTAGTAATGAGCATTTTGCTGTATACCTCTTGGTCACGTGAGTATATTCTCCTCAAGAAATCTGAACCATATCCATTCCTTCCCAGGTTCAGGGATCATTGTGGGAGAGGTGTCTTCCAGACACGGGAGCAGCTGTGCACATGAAAGCACAGCTGTTGTGACAGCATGCACAAGACCTACCTAAACTCAAGCCACACACAATCTCAGCATGGAGAGAGGGTGTGGTCAGGAAGCCCCATCCCCAGCTGAGGAGATATTGGCAACTGGTAGCTGCTGGGAGAGAGAATCAGTTCTTTGTAAGAGTATAGCTCCTGGTAGGTCAACTATACTCCAGTGGAAGGCCACATACCCCAAAGTATATGGGTAACACAAACTGGTCTTGATATTTTGGGTTTTCTTTTCTTTATTTTTATAAGAGGCATAGGGAAGTAGAACAATATGGAAATCACTGGGATATTACTAAAACACATTGTTTGAAATTCTCAAAGAACTAGTTTTAAAAAACAAGAAATGTCTAGTTAATCTATTTGTCCACTGTTTAACTGGATTTATTGGATCTTCTATTTTTTCCATTACCCAAACAGACATACAGACATATAAACAAAAAGATATACACAGACACAAAAACAGACATATAACTCACACAAAGACATATTCAGACATTCAGCATTCAGACAACACACAGACAAGCACACATAACAACACACAGAGGCAAACATAGACATTCAGATACACAAAGACAGATACATAGAAATAGATACACCCACATTGATACACAAACTCAAACATGTAGATGCACGGACACACAGACATGGAGACACACAAAGATATGCATACAGATGTGTAAACACACAAAGAAGCAAACATATACAGACACACAGACATCACAGAACAATATTTCTGTTTTATTCAGCTGGAATGTGATGAACTCTCCCAACTTTTACCAAGTTCTCCTCTCAGGTCATCTTCTAATCATGTGGCATCAGATCAGGTAGGCAGGCAATAGAGTACCCCCTTAGTGGTAAGTATCCCTACTTCTGGTTTGGATGTTCCCAGCCCACACCCACCTCCAGATACAGCTAAAGCAACCATGTTCTACTCTGTGGGCAGCCTCTGGTGCCAACGGATGTTTAACTATGCCAATGCCTCCCTGGGGAAGGCTTCACAGTGCCTGTGATTAAGCAGCAGCTTCCAGGGACACGATATTCTCCTCTGCCAGTAACTCGGTGGCCCAGCGGACTGCAGAAGTAAGAGCCACCTGAGTCTCAACAAGTCTAGGGGCCAAGCTCCTGAGCATCACAGGCCCTGATAGCTCTGACAAGAGATGTGATTATCTTTGGGCCTTCTTCTCAGAATCCTGAATAAAACAATGGACTCTGATGGGTAGGGTAGACCTAGACTTGGGAGAGAGAGGGTGGTCATAGCCAAAACCTTGGCACAGGAAGGTTAACTCACTCTCTGTGTGCTGTGCCAGGGTTTGCTGACCCTGGGGCAATAGCCCTCTTTCTGGAAAATCAGCCAAGCCCATTCTGAATGCCATAGGTGTCTAGGACCATCACTGGCTGCCCCTGGCAAACTCAGAATGGCCCAGCTTGATTGCATCTCTGTTCTCCACAGGTCTGCTTGTAGAATGTAGATAGAGGCAGCTGTCAAGGAAGACCAGTACATTTAGCAGAGACAAAGCTGGGATGGGCTGACCTTATATTTCTTTCTTAGGTGAGTACCTTTCCAAGTCACAGACCGTCACCTGAACTCTATTGTGTAGGGTTTATAGTTCTCTCATTCATGGTCATCATTTGCAATGAAAGCCATGCCTGTCTCATCACACATAGAGAGGGCAGCACAAGGTCTCCTGCAGAGGGGAGGAGCTTTTGGAAACCTGTATGTAACTTGGTTCAGAAAGCCAAAATGAAGACCAACTGCAGTGCCCAAGGGGCACCTCATCTGGACACCAGGGTTCCTTGGGACACAGCAAGGAACTCAAGAAGTGGGCACCATTAACCCAGTGCATTGATTTGGATATGAACGCCCCCAAGACCATGTGTTGTCCACATGTAGAGTTATTTAGAGAGGGTGGCAAGAACTTTACGAGTTCAGACCAGACTGCAGGGAAGCAGGTGAGTGGATCCTTCAAGGAACCTTATCTTATACTGTTTCCTCTCTGTCATGGGTTAAGAACCTCCCTCACCACATGTTCCCAACTGCCCAAGACCATGTTGCCAGGACATAGGCAGAACCCTCTGAAACTGCAAGCCAAAATAAATCCCTCCTCCTTCAAGCTGGGCTTTCAGGTATTTTAGTCACAATGACCAATACACACAGGTTAATTTTTCTTTTGGTGCTGTTGCTGTTGTGACTGAAACAAAACATGATGCAAAGCTCACACACTAACCATTGTTCACTCTACAGTTAGTGCGACTTATCTCACACGTGTGCAGCGTGAGACAACTGCGCTCTAAAATGTTCTCACCTTTCCAGGTGACTCTCTCCATCCCCGTCCCAAACCTGGCATGAAGTGTTCTGCTTCCTGAGCACAGACCTCATGCAAGGCAACCCACACGGGATCTGCCCATTTGCCACTGGCTAATTTAGTTAGAATGTCCTCCAGGCTCATCTGGGTCACATTGTCAGAATTCCCTTCCTTTATGAGGAAGGCTGGAGAGATCAGCATTTGTCATATAAGCCCAGAACCTGAGTTCAATCCTGGGAGCCTACACAAAGGTGGAAAGAGAGAACCAGTTCCACAAAGGGTCCTCTGGCCTGTGAACACCAAAGACCACACACACACCAGTTAATATTTCTACAAACTAAGTAGTGCTTCACCACATGGCTAGATGACCTTCTGCTTTCCCATGCTGATGGACATGAAGGCTGCTTTGCCTTTCCCTCTCTGAGCAGTGAGTGCTGCATTGACCCTGGCTGGGTCCATGTCATCTCTATACCTGCTTCCAATTCTTTGGGGCATATACCCAGATGCATGTGTATTTTCAGTTTTCCCTCATATAGTTTCTGGTTGTGTTTGTGAACCCACAAGTGATTGGCAGAAGAGATTGGCACTTGAGAACATACCACATGCCACATAATCAAGTGGAGAGGGCAGTGATCAGCAAGAGTTTCTGGACTGGTGTGATCAGGCTTCAGACAACCCCCAGGGTGCCACCAGCTGCCCCTCTTTAGATGAGGAAGGCTTTGGATGCAAAGGACATGGGCGGTTCTTTACACAAAGACCTTTGAGGGCAGAAGCTCACCATGCAGAATCAGGGGTGAGAATGTGGAGCTTCTGGCTTCCACAACCTTATCAACTTGGCCAAGTCAGGGAATCCCAGAAATACAGAAAGCTTAGGCAGATATGGGCATTAAATAGCTGCTTATGGTTCTTTGCAGCCAGAGTGTCCCAATAATTCTAGTCTGGCGAACTTTTCAAGGTATTATTTAAAATTATGAATTTGTAGTGTCTGTTGCCACAGAAAAACCAGAAGCCTCAGGTTTGAGAGATCAGGATGAGCCTGGCAAACATGGCAGATGGATCTTGGGTCCACACTATTCTGCCGGGCCAGGAGCCCTAGCAGCTGTACATGTTCGTACTGATCAAGACACTTCTTACAGAAAAGACTAAACAGACCAGCTGGTGTGGCATTTTGTTCTCCTTACAAAGCAATCTGAGGTCTGTTCTGACCCTCGATGAACTCTGATTTTGATTCCTACCCGGCTGTCTAGTGTGGTCCAGCCAATAGCTGAGGCCTCCCAGGTGCCTGGCTAAGAAACTACACTCTAGCAGCGGCCATGGATGTTTGGGTCACATCACATCATGGAGTCCTCCAGCAGGCAAGAGGTGATGGCCAAAGAAAACACAAAGATAAGCCCCTGAGAGGCCTGCCTCCACCTCATGTCAGCCCTTCAACTGTGCACTGCCTGAAGCCCCACAGGCTGAAGCTCTGAGACAGTGGGCGATAGAAAGCCACAGGTCTTCAAAACAGGCGCAGTGTGTGACAAAGAAACGCAGACATGTGTCCCATAGCATCCCAAGGGAGCACTGGGGGCATCGTGGCTCAGACCAAAACAAACCCACAGACCCATACTAGTAAACCACACAGACATTCCCCCAGAGGCTGGAGTCTGGAGGCAGAGGCCAGATGCTTGCTACCTTGGGTGTCTTCCCACTGCCGTAGAAGACTCCAACAGTTCCCTGTAACTCACTGCGATCCTGAGTGACTCTTCCTTCCTCATACGCTCTTCATCAGAGGCACCACTCCAGGGTGGATTGGAATCTTGGAGGATTCCAGAGGAGAATTCGAATGGGTTCACACATGCAAACTGTAACAGGAAGAGGGAGCAAGCAGACCCTGTCTGTTCTTTGTGTGGGAAGACTCATAAGATCAACTGTAACCAAAGCAGCAAGTGGAATCAGATCGATGCAATGACCCCCAGGGCCTGATGCATTCAGACTCTGCTCGTCTCCTGCATAAACAGCCATGTTAACATCACTTATTATTAATAGACCATTTAGCACTTAAGGGCAGCAGCTCCCATCCTTACACAAAGCCAGGATACTGCGGGGAGCCTGGAGAAGACTGCGTGGAGTTGATCTATGTAAGAGACAACACTTAACAACATTGGCGGAAAACTGAGTAGCACTCCCCACCAAACACACAAGTGCCCGTGCATGCGGACACACACACAGAACCCAGGCTCTCATGTGGGTGACAGTGAGTTAGAGCCATCACCACAGAACAGACCTTTAAGGACAGACTGCCTCCCAGAGAGGCCACCACCCAGATTCCCCAGCAGATGTCCATGAAGAGAACACATACACCCACTGACGGCAGGAAAAGTCTCAGCACAGTCACATGACCCGCCAAGAGATCCCTGCCTGGGTGTCTCCTCCAGACACAGCTAGTTTGAGGAGGGATCTGTCCTCCCCCAGGGCAGAGCTTTAGACTCTTGCTAATTCTGAAGCTGCTTTCTGGTAACGGCTGCTCGCAGTGAGTAAACCTAGCATGAATGGTCACCAGGGCCTTGTGTTTGAGGATGAAGCAGGAAGCATCCAAATGGAACCCAAATTCCCCAGCAGGACAGACAAAAACTGCCCTCCCTTGTGTGGTCTTCTTTCAATGAGAATTCATGAGAAGAAAAGGAGAGCACTAGCTCCCGTGGTGTAATAGTTAACGCTCTGGACTCTGACTCTAGCAATCCTAGTTCGTATCTTGGTGGAGCCTATTCCTTGAGGAAGAGGAAAAAAGGAGACCCTTAAAATACAACACTGTTACACAAATGATGACAAATGTTCCCAGGAATAAATGGGCCCAGAATGCTAGTCCCATCTTGAAATTTATAATGTGTAAAGGCACTTGTTGCTGAGACTGACAACCTGAGTTTATTTCCCAAGATCCACATGGTAAAGAGCAGAACTGATTCTTCTGCAAGTTGTCCTTTGACATGTGTTATGGTACATGCAAACGCATGCACGTGCATGCACGTACACACACAAACACACACACATGAATGAATAAAAAATATAATTTGAAAAAGAATAGGGAAATTGTTCTGTTGGGATAAAGGCAAGGATAAACAAACAGGGTATCCAGGAATTTCCTCTGCAAAACCACGAGGTTCAGAGGGTATGCTGCACTTACACGATGTAGATCTGAGTGCCAGGCCTCCATGTCCCTACTAGTCATGGTTTATCTGTGACCATACACACACACACGCACACGTCACTGGGTCATGACCCACACAGCCCATCTGCAGTCATACACCTTGCGGTCAGGGTCTGAGTAGAAGGGTCTACCTGTGACCTTTCTCTCTCTCTCTCTCTCTCTCTCTCTCTCTCTCTCTCTCTCTCTCTCTCACACACACACACACACACACACACACACACACACTCACACACACACACACGCACACACACGTCTCTGGACCATGACCCTCACAGCCCATTGCATCACATAGAATTGATCACATAAGAACAGAGAAGCGGCATTATGTGCAGCTATACCAAAAGCAACGGAATCTGTCTGAGGAGAAATGGGTCTTTTGGGAATATGGCTGGGACTCCTAATATCAGTGACATCAGCACTTCCATGGCTGAGCACCAAGGTGAGCCCAGACACTTCATTAGAACAGTGGCTTCCTTCAGAATCCCAGACAGGTCTTGGTTCTAACCACAAACCTTGACTGAAAGGGACTTCAGATGCTGGCTGAGATCTAGGCACCTCACCAACTGAGAGTGCACTCAGGACACCCAGAGCCTTGCGTGTGAGGGGCCTCTGTCACCCTGATGTTCTCTCCACATGAAAAGGAGGAACCAGTTTATCTGAGCAGGCACTGCTACCACCACACCACACATGACAAAACCAGGACAAGGAACTGCTGGGTACCTTTCCCCAGGTCACCAACTCTAGCCTAGGTGTTAACCATAGCATTGCCCAAATCTTGACCATTTCCTTTCCTTAGGAAAAAACAAATGAAGCCTATCTATCATTAGATAAAACTTGAGGAGGGGAACACTGATGCGGGAAGGCTCTGCTCAAGTGCTAGTCCCCAAAGGAAGAAAGAAGATCATGGTGACAAGGATCTTCTTAGGCTCCTAGGCCATCCGTGCAGGCCACTAGCTGAGCTGACCTCCAGCTCTAGGACCCAGCACAGGACTCAGCCTCCGTGAGTCAGGTGGCTTACGTGGAGAGTGTGGAGCCCCGTCTGGGTTCTGGACTTCCTCCATCAGAGGAGTCTAAAGGAGAACAGATCTTTTCTCCCCGTCAGTTTGCTCAGGTGGAAGACAGACGTAAGCACACCCTTTCCCTAGGAAGTTAGCTGCTGGCCTCTGCTTCAGCTCCCCGCATTTTCAATTCCTATCCATGCACGGAGACACAATCAGAAGTCAGAGGAGACTTCCTGGCCCCAGACTACAGGTCCCCTGACACCACATCTGCCCATGTCAAATGGTCTGTACCTTTACTAGGCTGCACACTGCACCTCGTCCTGTCACTGTGGCTAACAGGCCTGGCAAGGCTAAATGTGGTAACAATTCCACACTTCATACAAAATCAAGCTACTATACAGGCCATATTTATTTTTGGAAACCTTTCCTCTGTTGTCATGTGAAATGTCAAAGCTGAAGTCTGGCGGGTCTGTCCAGGCCTCTAGCTCTTGTTCATTATACACATGACGACCCCTGCCACTCGGGGAACATGGCAAGCAGGTCCCCAGTGAACTACAGTTAGTTAGCAGGGATGAAGGATGAACCTGTGACGGAGACACAAGCTAACCAGAACATGTGGGTGCCTTGTGCTAAATAGAAGAAGCAGACAGAAGATGGGAGCTTTGAGAGATGCTCTGCAGAGATTAGAGATGGACATATCTCATGGGTGAGTTCCCTGAAGGTAGGAAAACTCAACTAAGCCAGTCCCTAGCCTAGTCCATCTGTGTCACACACGTGTATGGAACTGTGGTGACTAATCTTGGTTGTCAACTTAACGGGGTCATGAACCAACTAAAATACAAATATGTGGGAACTCCTGTGAGGGACTTTCTCGTTCAGATAGTTTGAAGTGTGAAAGCTCCCCTTATGTGGGCAGCATAATAGAAAAACTTTTGCTGTTTGCCTGTTTTCCTGCACTCTTGCTGGCAAGTTCATCTATCCTGTAGCTGTGGCATTCCTTCACTGTTTTTAAAAACAGCTTCTTCAAGCAAAAAATATCAAATGGAAAAAAGAAAGCATATTTAACAAATGGTGCTGGCATAACTGGATGTCAACCTGTAGAATAATGAAAATAGATCCATATCTATCACCCTGCACAAAACTCAAGTCCAAAAGGATCAAAAACCTCAACATAAAGTCAGTCCACTGAACTCATAGAAGAGAAAGTGGGAAGTACACTTGAATGCATTGACACAGGAGACTACTTCCTAAATATAACCCCAGCAGCACAGACACTGGGAGAAACAATTAATAAATGGGACTTCCTGAAACTGAAAAGCTTCTGTAAAGGAAGGGACACGGTCAACAAGACAAAACGACAGCCTACAGAATGGGAAAAGATCTTCACCAATCCCACATCAGACAGAAATCTGATCTCCAAAATACAAAGAACTCAAGAAATTAGTCATCAAAAGAACAAATAATCCAATAAGAAAGTGAGTACAGCCCTAAACAGAGAACTCTCAAAAGAGGAATCTAAAATGGCTGAAAGACACTTAAGGAAATGTTCAGCATTCTTAGTCATCAGAGAAATGCAAATCAAAACAACTCTGAGATTCCATCTTACACCTGTAAGAATGACCAAGATCAAAAACACTGATGACAACTTATGCTGGAAAGGTTTGGGGAAAAGGGAACACTCCTGCATTGCTGGTGGGAGTGCAAGCTGGTACAGCCCCTTTGGATGTCAGTGTGGCAATTTTTCAGAAAATTAGGAAACAACCTTCCTCAAGACCCAGTAATACCACTTGTGGGTATATATCCAAAGGATGCTCAATCGTTCCACAAGGACATGCGCTCAACTATGTTCATAGCAGCATTGTTTGTCATAGCCAGATTCTGGAAACAACCTAAATGCCCCCTGACCAAAGAATGGGAAAGGAAAATGTGGCACATTTACACAATGGAGTTCTACACAGCAGAAAAAAAATAACGGCATCTTGAATTTTGCAGGCAAATGGATAGAGCTAGAAAACATCATTTTGAGTGAGGTATCCCAGACACAGAAAGACAATTATTACATGTACTCACTCATAAGTGGTTTTTAAACATAAAGCAAAGAAAACCAGCCCACACACCATAATCCCAGAGAACCTAGACAACAATGAGGACCCTAAAGGAGCCATATATAGATCTAATCTACATGGGAAGTAGAAAAAGACAAGATCTCCTGAGTAAATTGGGATCATGGGGACCTTGGGAGAAGGTTTAAGGGGAGAGGAGAAGCAGGGAGGGAAACAGAAAAATGTAAAAATCAATAAAAATCAATAAAGCAACAATAACAAAAAAAACCAGCTTCTTTAGACTTGCAACACAGACAGGGGAGCAGAGAAAAATGTAGAGATCAATAAAAATCAATAAAGCAACAATAACAAAAAAACCCAGCTTCTTCAGACTTGCAACACAGACTGGAGCCAAGCAGCTCTCCAGACCTTTAGTGCCAGATTGAGACTCTGAGACATCTGGCTTCAAGGACTCAGACACTTGGTCTTGAATGTGTTAGACAGCCCATGCTGGATTACCCAGACTATATCCTGTAAATCAAATAAAACTGTGGTGGGTTGAATGAGAATTGCCGTCACATCTTTGAATCCCACCAGTTGGTGGAACTGCTTGGGAAGGTTAGGAGGGGGTGACTTCATTGGATGAGGTGTGCCACTGACAGTGGGATTTAGAGCTGCAAAAGCTCACACCATTCTCTCTCTCTCTCTCTGCTTTGTGGTTTGTGGTTTAAGATGTGAGCTCTAAGCTGTGCCTTCTCTCTGCCATTATGGAATCTAATACTCTGAAACCATAAGCCAAATTAAATGCTTTCTTTTACAAGTTATCTTTACTATGGTGTTTTATCACACCAATAGAAAAATAACTAAGATACTAAAGTGTGCATGCATGCATATACAAACACAGACATGGAAGGGGAGGGAGAGAGAGAGGGAGGGAAGGAGAGAGAGAGAGAGTTCTATTCCTTTAGAGAACCCTGATTAATACAGGGACAGATGTAACCATCAACCCAGGCCACAGCTCTACAACCCTGGCCTGGGAGAAGAAACAGCACACATGGTGGTGTACAAAGACAGTGCTTTCTCCAGAAATGTTGGTGTTTCACCCACCTGTGTGTCACAGAGGGGACGGTCAAGAAAGGCCAGCCTCTGGCGCAGAATCTTTTCTCAAGAGATCTGAAGGAACATAGCTGTTCAAATGCTGGGGCTGGTACCCCAGAGTTCTCACAGACTGTGACCAGAACTCTACCACTGAACAAGGCCAGCTCACAGCCTCCTCTAGAGGAACATGTCCGCACACTCCTTGCTCACTCCTCCAACTTGTGGTAAGGAAAGTGAGAGTCTTATGTGAATCATTCCCAAGAACTCCTTGCCTGTGTCCTTCATCTGGCCTTTGCCCGGTTCCCCTATCTGCAAACCATAGTGTATTCCAAGCGTCCCCTCCTATGTCTTTGTAGTCTTTATATTGCTATTAATTTTTGGCAGTGCTGGATATTCCCAGTTGCTTAGCCAGATATCGGGGCACTGCAGACCCAGAATCCTGTGAGTGAAAACCTGCAACCTGGAACAGTGGACACAGAGATTCCAGACCCAGATGAAACCATAGAGGGGACACTCCTGTTTCGCCCACTACTGTGGGGTCTAGGCTGCGGGTTAGGGATCTCTAATTTCATGTCTGTGGGAAATCTACCAACTTTGCAGCCAGTGAGTGCAGAGCAAGGTGGGATCTATACACACAAATCCAGTCAGAATCATTCCTTCTAACCTCATTTCCCTTTCCTGGGCTTTTCATCTTCACTATTTCCTCATGGTGATAGGAAACAGTCCAAAGTGGCTAAGATCCAGCTCATCGCATGAGCTCCACACACCAGCATCAGGCCTCGGGGGCTTGGGCCACTCTCAGAGTAGACCTGCCCCCACTGAGGAAGCTTTGGTTTCCCACCAACTCCCCATGGATCCCCTTGATTATGTGGGGTGCTCTGTTTCTAATGTGTTCTATTTCATTGTCAGCACACCTAATGAAAATCATCTCTCTTAAGGTTCCCGGAAGAACCAGCCTCAGACATGGTTTTCATTCCTTGTCCAGAATTATCAAAAAACAAAGTTTATCCTTGTGATGAAACATGGGCTTTGCATGTTATAACCACTCAGCAGACTTCTCTCACAGAACAAGATAAGGATGTTCTCAAACCAAGATCAATGCACACGACACACATGCCCTCTAGCACCGAGTGAGTTAAATAAAGGCAGACACTGAGAAAGCACTGGAATGGAGGGGCTTGGTCATCTTCTAAAGGCAGGGAAAGTCTTGGGGGAGGGGAGATTCTACAAGGGTCTACCCCCATCATATCTGCCACACAGTACCTGAAGATCCTAACCCATATAGAAATTTGTTCATTTACTGAAAACGTGTTCTTCTGTGGGGCCGATTATCTGGTTCCTGGGACAGTGGCACCGTGCATTCTTGGTGAGAATAGTGCCAAAGCTCTGGTTTCCTCTCGGCAAATGCCCAGTGCTGGTGGGGACAGAAGCAGCCATGGCAGAAAAATGAAATCTCTATAGATAACTCCTGAGGTTCCCTCTTACGTCTCTGCACAGAGCATAGCTAAAATGGAGTAATGCAGGAACTCAGCACGTTTATGAAACGGCTCGTAAGAAAACCTGTCTGTAAAAGCAAACAAGCACTAGAGGATATCAGATTTTAGACCAGACCACACAGAGAGACACATGTAAGAAGAGACGCTTCAAGCTGCCACAACCACCCCATCGCTCTCCCATTGACTCTCCCATCAGACTCCATGCAGGAATTGTCGGGCAATTGCTCACCCATCCTTGGGCTCAATGCAGCACAGTTCTGTGAACTATCAGTGCTACACTTCAATGTCACCCAGATATCTGCCTCAGCATCTCCAAGTTTGGTTTGAAAATCAATACCTGGCCACTTGCATTGACTCTATAATTCTTAAAACAAACAAAAACTCTTGTGAACTCTATCCTCTTCCAACTCTCTATAACCTGGATGTGATTTACGTGTGGTTTGAGTATTGCAGACATTGGTGATTGAGATTGAAGGAACAAAGAATCTATAATTGTTCCGAGTGACTCCAAGAGCTCTTGAGTCAATGAAACTGATGAAGCTTGTAAACCTCCTGACATTATAGATTCTGACAGTGCGGGAAGACAAGTGTGCTGCTCTGTATTACTGCATAGCGTATCGTGACCCCCTCTGCTGTTTAAGGATCCCAGCAGGCCCTTTGGCTCTAACCCTTGTAGAAATGAAGCTACCAATACAACAATATCTCCATGAGGGTCACATGTACCTACTGTACCTTCCCCGCTCAGTCCTGAGACACCGCATGAACCTTGCCCAGGACACATGAGCTGCAGCCACCATATCCATACATCCCCGGTCACCCTTCTGGGGAAAGATGACTCCACATGCCCATTGTCCCATACCCCCTGCTCCTGGGTCTATGCCGGGCAGCAGATTTTATAGCATCCATCCGGATGCTCTGGTGCTCTCTCTGGAAAGGATCACCAAATCCCAAAGTCCACTATCAGTCATGGAGCTCTGTCAGGGAGCTTCATTAAAACCACTTCTTGTTTTGTTCTTCAGCAGTGACTATGCTGGTATACAAAGAGAGATGGGGGCACAGTAGAGACCACTAGGCCCACTGGTGCCACAAGCACAGCTAAAAAACTTGAGAATGTGCATTTATGCTTTCTAAATAGTTTAAACTGCATCCCAATTAAATCAATAAAGTCTTATTTTCTGAGATGAAAGGTGGCTAAGTCAGGCTGAGACATTCTGAGAATCATAATCCATATTTTAAAAGTCTGTTAGTGCAATGGACAGCAGAGGCACTTCCTGGGGGTTGGTGCAGAATACACCCCTGCACAGAAACACTCAAGGAACCCTTGTCCTCAGACAACACCCCATGTTACAGTCAACACCCCATCCTACCCTCACCATTTTGGACCTAGCCAGACAAACCCAAGCGGGTAAAGTGAGACGTGCCTCGGGATATAGAAATACCAAAGTCGGGAGCCAGCAGGGTCACAGCACTTTCTAGACACAGCCAACCAGTTCAATATGAGAGAACTTACAGAAATCGCTGCTCTTCAGTATCATTTTTAAAAAATAAAGCACTGGGACTGGGGAGATGGCTCAACTGGTAAAGGACTTTTGTACAAGCATGTGGACCAAAGTTGGGATTTCCAGCACTCACATAAAAAGCTGGGAATGATGGCGCATGCCTGAGATGCCAGCACTGGGGAGGCAGAGACAGGAGGATTTCCAGGGCTGTGGGTCGGCCAATCTAGCCAAGTCACTGAGTTCCGGGTTCAGTTAAGAGACGCTGTCTCAGAAAATAAGGTGAAGAAATGATTGAGAAAGACATCTATTCCAAATGTGGCCTCCATGTGCACATGGAGGACATCCGTATATATGTTCAGAGAGTAAGAAGCCTAGTGAGTCTGGTCAGTTTGGGACTCCCTGGACTTAATGAGCTTCCTTGAAGGACAGAATGCTTCACTTCCCTCTGAGACACCCTGTATTGTGATGAGCTTCCCTCCAAGTTGCAGTGTTTTATCTCAGAGGACACTGCTACATGACAGTGCGGGCTGAACTCCACACCTCACTCATGCTAGACAAGTGCCCACATCCCAGCGACATTCCCTACGTGCCCACTCTGCTTCAGAGATGCCAGCTTCCTGACCAGGCAACATAGGTCCATTCTGAGCATTATGGGGCTCTGGGGGCATTTCTGCTCCCCATATTTACCCGGTGCTTAGCTCTTTCAACGGAGAACCACTAGCTCATTCAAAAGAAGTGAAGGCTTCCAGGTTACAAATTGAAATGACCTGCCATGCTTTCTTCGGGGATACTTCCCCCACTTCTTGATTTCTCTTGGAAAAGCATCGCCTTTTCAGTATTCTGAAAGACCTCCAGCACGTAGAACACAGCATGGCTGTGCTGTCTGAGGGGACGCTACGTATGGAGTTAGCACCTATTTAATTTTTCACGATCCTTTCCAAGATGTGTCATTTTATATAAGATTATTTAGAACAATCTGGAATTATTTTACCCCATACTACTTGACGTTAAACTCCTTATCTGATGCTTGCAGAGTTCCTACAACAAAATCTAACCACTGAACTATGTACAGTGCCAACGCAGAGCAAGCAGATCACTCTTTACCACTGAATGCCTGCTGATATCATCGATGATGCCATTCGCTCACACCCTAAAGGGGGTTTATGTCAAATTTCCCCAACAAAAAGCATAATATCTATATAAACATCCAGAAATTTAGTTCAATTGCATTTTCACTTTCCCACAATAGCAACAAATTGAGACAACCTTCAAGATCTGTATCTTCCTTCTCAAAAAGACTAAATAGCAATGGCCAGGCTGGCTTCCTTGCAGCTCCCATATTTTTAATAAACAGACTTCTTTTGGCATTTCCCTGGTCATGTGCTTGTCATATGAGCTGCATTCAAGGTTTCCAGTAACACGATTCACATATTTCTATTTACTTGGTTTGTGTGCTGTGACTGCCACCAGTTTTGTTTTGATTTTTCTTATTTCCTTCTTAAAAGTTACCTGGTCCGGGGATATATGTCAGTTGGTAAAGTGAGGACCTGAGTTCAGTCCCTAGCACCATGTAAAAAGCCAGGCATCGTGGTGCTTGCCTGTAATCCTAGAGTTGTGGATGCAAAACGAGTGGATTCCTGGCCTCAATAGCCAACAATGCTTAGCCTAACTGGTGAACCCCAGATTCTAGGGAGGGAGCCTGTCTGAAGATCAAGTGGAACTATGAGAAGTGGCATCCAAGGTTGGCCTCTAGCCTACATGAATACCAGTGAGTGACATGTGTATGGAGAGACAGACACAGACACACACCACACTGTTAATATATTGTTTGTTTAGCATATTCCAGGCCACAAGTTTGAAAGTAAGAGCTTACTTTTGCTGAATAAGCCCTGAACTTCCCCCAGCAGCTACCTCACTGGTCCACCAATTTCAGGATGCCACTGGTGTATCAGCCCATGTATTTACTTGTACCTCAGAATTGCAAAGACATGATTATTGCCATATAAAACTCAAACTGGTTAGTAGTAACGGAACCACAGGACTTCAGAGCTGGTAGGGAGGAGAAAGAGGCTCTGGTGTAAGAGGGGGGCAGGCCCTGTCCAGATAACACCACTCTCACCATCTCATCCCACCAGTCTCCATAACCCTGAGGGCTCATGTGTGTCAGGGGAGTGAGGAGAGCCCTGGCCCTCATCCTGATTGCTTTAAGAGAAAGCCTGGCTGCAGAAGAAAAGAATCAAAATGCAGCAACAGAGACCAACTGGGAGTTGTAAAGGAATCTGACACAGCTCCAGACAGTGTACCCCAAAGGGGTGCTGCTGTGCAGACTCCCCAGTATGTTCCACTGAGCTGTCTCCATCACCATGGCACTCTGTAGCCAAGGACTGGCCAGCAGTTATTCTTGCCTTCCCCTGTGACCCATGGAAAGCACAGCCAGGCACCGGGTGACAAGAGGCCATCCTTAGAGTGCTCAAAAAGCAGTGCAATCTAGACATGTCAAATACACTTCTAAAATTATTTCAAATTTCTTATTTATCAAATGTTTAATGATAGACTATTTTAAAGAAGATAATGTATCTACAAAGATGATATGCTCAGGCCTAGAGAGGTGGCTCCACTGTTAAGGGTGCTCGCCACTCTTCCAGAGGAACTAGGTTTGATGTTCAGTACCCGCATGTTGGATCACAACCATCTGTAACTCCAGTATCCAGAGATACCCTCTTCAGGTTTCTGTGGGCTCTAGGAACTCATGTGGAGCACAGACATACATGCATGCAAAAACACCCATACATACTAAAATCAAAGATAATATACTCTCATATCCTCATCTGCTATGCTCCTCACTCAAGATTGTGAGACACTTGTATAGCTAGCAAGGAAGCTATATTTCTTACATTAAAGAACTTCAAGTTGTTTGAAGTGATGATGTGAAAAACATCTCGAGTGAGGCTATCACCATTATTATCCTTATATGGCAATACAGTCAGGTCTGCATGCTAATCACAACATGCTTGCAAAATCCACTCGTAGTCTTATTGTTATAGTTTTCTTTCTTTCTTATCTTATTTTCTATTTTATTTTTGAGACAGCTCTCACTATGCCATTCTGGCTGTCCTGAAACTTTCTATATGGAGCAGGATGACCTTGAACTCACAGAGATCCAGGCCTCTACCTCCTGAGTGCTGGGATTAGTGGAGTGGGCCACCATGCTCAGCTAGAATATACTTTTCCTTCCAGTGAAACAGCAGTCTCTGTAACCTTAATTTTTCAACTTAAAGTTAGCTATTTCAAGGGTCCAAGAACCAGGCACCATGATAAAACAGATGTGAACATGATATAGAGAACATATGTCCAAAAAAATGCAGGTGTGACGATGTGGGCACAAGGATACAGGTGTGAAGATGTGGGGGTGAGAGTACAGGGTAAGAAGACTGGGGTAAAGCAGATGTAATAACAATGCAAGGTGAAGAGACTGGAAGAATAGGAGGCTGGAGTAAGGATGCAGATGTGAGGGTGTAGATGTGGGGACACTGGAGTGAGCAGGCAGGAGTGGGGAGACTGGAGTGAGGAGGCAGCTGTGAGAACATCTGTACAAGGCAGATGGGGGTTGAGTCAGGTGAGGCCTAAAGAAGGTGCAACTGTGAGAAATGAAGTATAAGGAGACAGGGGCTTCCCTGACTTTGCTGGAGCTGTACGTTCCACGGTGACTTCAACCCTCTTTGACTAGACTCTACAATGCTGGTGAGGTAGAGGCTAAATTAGCTCTGCTACAGCTAGCTTTGAGCAAAGAAGAACTCTTCCAGGGCTCTTGGTAGAAGTAGACTTGAGTAGGAAGTAGTCTGATTGGTACTTGGGCTTTGTCTCCATGGGACATGCCAGATCTCGTTTGCCAAGCTCTGACTGTCTTGGGGAATATGTTGGCAGCTGATCTGGGCTCAAGTCACACCAGTGCCTAGCTGGTGCCATGAGCTGCATTACAACACAGCCAGCACACGCAGCTGCTCCGCCGTGTGCAAGCTGATGCCCTTAGCCAGGCCGCTCCCTCTCCCTGGTGGAAGAGTGTCCAGCCTTTCTTACAGAGCCTTCCAGCCACGCCCAGACATACCCTACACACCCAGACATACCCTATAGCTGCCTGCAGAATCCAGGGCTTGAGGGTCAAAAGGCCCGTGTGGCAGGGTGTGCACCTGCCTTATCTGCACTCTTTAGTATGACAGGGGAAATGTAAGACTAGGTGAGCTGAGGCTGACCCATGGTGGCAAGCAGGCACAGGATGGTTCCCTTCAGTGGCTCACTGTCCTCTATAAAGACGAGAACGCACATGTGTTCTTGAAGTTTGTGTACCATCTGAAGGAAACAAAGCAGTGTTGGGAAAATCAACTTTCTAGATTCCTTACTTCACTGGCTATTCTTTCATCCCTGCCACTATGGAAAGGCCGGAGGTTTGGAAAGCAAACAAGTCATCCATTTCCAATATCAAAACTTCTGAAAGCAAGGCAAATATATGAATCTGATGAATAATATAAAAGTCAATATGAAATTCACACCTGACCAAAAAGCATGTTGACAGTTTCCTGGATCCGACCCACCAATGGCTTCACAGATGGGTGATGGAACAGATGAGTCTGGCCCACCCCGAGGGCCATGGGGCAGAAGCAGCAGCCTGCTTTGTTCAGCTGAAGCCTCTATGCCAGTGGAAGACAGAGTTCTTCTAAGGACCTGTGTCCTACAACAGGTACTCTCCCCAGCTCCGGGGCACTAGGGAAAGGGAGGAAGCGCATGTAGGTGATACTGCAGGTCCAGCATCGTCCCCCAGACATTCCTTTACCACCTAAGTTACTCATCCTATCACTATGGTAAAATACCCTGGCAAAGGCAACTTAAGGAAGGTTTATTTTGGCTCTCAATTCAAGGATGTAATCCATCACTGTAGGGATGTTCTGGGGCAGCAACTTGAGGCAGTTGGTCACATTGTAACAGCCCATGGATACCTACATAGAACTGTGGACCTAAAGGAAGTCAATTGCACCATAGGCAGTTTTTTTCATATTATGTATGCTCGATGTCTCTGTGTGAATGCAAGTTCTCATACATATGGATACCTCTACTGTCTGAGATACCTCTACCGTCTGAGCACTGGCATCATAGGTGCACCATGATACGATACCCATGTTGCATTTACATGAGTTGTGGGGACCTGAGCTCAGCTCGTGATTGTGTGGCAAGTACTTAACCCACCATTCTCACCCACATGAATGGTAATTTTCTCTCTTTAATTACATGAGTATGTGAACAGAAGTACTCATGCCTGTGGAGACCAGAGGCAGCAGATCCTCTGGAGTTAGAGTTCCAGGTAACTGTGAGGCACCCAGCATGGATGCTAAGAACCAGACTCATGTCCTCTACAAGACCAATATTCAGTTCCACTGCTGAACCATTTCTCCCGCCCCTGGTAATTCTAAAACTGGATTTTGAAGGCAAAGCTCAGCAGCATTTTTTATAGTGGAGCATGTGCTCCCTCAGCATAACCCTCTCTCTCTGGACCAATGGTTATTCCTTCCCTAGAGCTGACAGGAAGAGCAGGCAGTGCTCCTAGAGGAAGCAGATGACAAAGAGTCACTAAGCAGAAATACACTGAATTCAACTGCCTCTAGGAAACACTGCTAGCTACCCAGTTCTCCTAACCGGGGTCCAGAGCTCCTGTTCAAAGTCCACTTCTGGAAAAGAATATGTCACCATGGGCAGGTATAGGTTTGCGTATGGCTATCTCAGGAAAGGTCCTTAACTCCAGCAATAGGGAGGTACTTACTCCCAGGGGAGCCTCACCCATTTTACTTCCTGCCCTAGATATTTAAAGAGCAGTTGGATGAGTTGTTAGGAATAGCGCAGATTAAAGGGGGGCAGACCTTCCTTGAACAAGCTATCTGCTCCGTTTGCAGCAGCAGAGAAGACAGCTGTTTGGGGCCTCCTATCAGCTGCAATCAGAAACAGTAAGTCCAGCTGGGTCTACATTTACCAAGGTCAGTTTAGAGTATTGTGCAAACAGCTGCTAGGTGCTTCTGAGTGAACTGAGAGGTAGCCATGTGGTCAGCTGTTTGCTTTCTGTGGGAAACAGAACATCTTGTCAGAGTTGATAAGACAGCCTTCTGGCTAGGCAGGCACCCTGGCCTTTGTCTCACACGTGACCAGGTGAAACCTCTACCCTTTCCTATGGCTCTCATTTGCCTTCTACACATGAAAGAGTCCCAAACTACCAAGTCTTATGTGTATTCAAGCAATCCTTAAATATCTGCCTTCCAAAGCCAGAGTTGCATTTAATTTGGGGCACATTTAGCTAAAAACATCTTTTCTATTAATTTTCTACTGTTGTGACTGAACAAGATGACCAAAAGGAACCTGTGAACAAGAGTTTATTCCAATTTACAATTCTGAGGTCATGCCACATCACGGGAGGAAATCAGGGCAAGAGATCAAGCAAGGCAGGAATCTGGATGCAGGAGTTGAAACAAACCATGGAGGAACATGCTTCTGGGCTGTTCCTTACAGCTTGCTCAGCCCACTTAGTTATAGCACCCAAGACCACACCAAGGTTGGCACAGCCCACAGTGAGCTGGGACCTACCTACCACATCAGTCACCAATCAAGAAAATGCACCACAGGCTTGCCAAATGACTCTTATGCCAAGTTCACATAAAGCAAGCCAGCACACAGAGGATTTGTGAGTCTAGGGTGACCTCTACAAATAACATTCCTCCTTCTTTATTTAATTCTTCTTTCTTTCTTTCTTTCTTTTTTTTTTTTTTTTTTTTTTTTTTTTGAGACAAGGAAGGTCTCTTTATGTAGCACTGGCTATTCTTGAACTCATTCTGTAGACCAGGCTGGCCTTGACCTCAGACATCACTGTGCTGGGATTAGAGGCGTGCACCACCACCACCAGCAACAACTTTTCTTAGTAAGAACGTGAGAAAGGGAAAGTGAAGTGACCCATCCCTCCTCCCACTCTCCTCTTCTTACCTCACACTCACATAAAACAGAGAAAACCAAATGAAACTGATTCACAAATCAGATAATACTGTGTGTGAAAAAATAGAACAGTGTAAACAAACAAAAAGCAGAAATCGCCCCATAGAAAAATCTACAAGGACTCCAGGGTTAACTAGAGCATCAGGCCTTAAACTTAACACGTCCACCTACTTCTCCATCTGACTGACCCCAGGCTACAGTCTTGGTCTTCGCAGGGGATGGGAGACCAAAGCAAAAACTACACTGTTGGAAGTGCATCAGATGTCTCAGGAGTGTGCGCAGGATGAACTGACAGCCACCTGGGAGTAAAGCAGATGCAGATAAAGTGTCCTCTTCCTGGGGAGCGGTGATAAGGATGCTGGGACACCTGGCACAGACCTCTAATTGGTAACCTTGACAAACAAGTCTGCTTTGAGAGAATAGCTGTAGGCATTGAAATGGACAGCAGGGCTCAGCAAAAAGAAGCCATTTAGAACATCTTGTTAATTCCCTGCCTCTCCCTCACAGACTGACATATGAACTGTCATCTCTGGACAGAAGAAACAGCCACCCCACAGCTCCATGCAGGAGCCCCATTGTCTGGCACCTCTTTCTGCTGGAAGACCAGAGTTCTCCACAGACCTGGAGAAAAGCACCTGAGGCTGATGGAGACACACAACCACCAGCAGAGTCAGCTTCAACCCTCAGGTAGGGTGAGCTGCTCATTTCTGTAGAAGCAACAGAATGAAAATCTCCAGGCCCCATGAGGCCAACATGGATCTGCGCTTTTGTGGGAGGAAGAATCTTTGATTTAAAAATAAACAATCACGCCCCGCAGTTCACAAAGCCAGTAGACTCCTGCCTCTGCCAGCTCTGCCTCTTAGCTCTGCGTGGGCTCACTGGTGAATGAAAGTACGCGTGGGCAAGTGGGGAGGCAGGAACAAAGGGTCACAATGAACATTCTGTGTGAAAGGTGGGCTCCGGCTTTGGCAAATTCAGTTCTGTTACTTTAGCCAGAGGCCGGCAGGATCCTTAATCCACCTGCCCCTTTGATGTGGCGGGCTACCTGACACGTTCACAAACAAGACTCCTTGGAATTACAGAATGGTGTTTTCTGTTCAAGTCAGATCTCAGGAAAAACTCCTGAAAACCTTAAGAGCATGAGGTCTTGAAATTCCAGACAGAGGCAGAGAACAGGGGACAGGGTGAGCAAGGACCCAAAAATGAGAGAATGTGAAGAGAAAGTCAATGAGATGTCATGAGATTGTCCCCCCAATTCAGCTGTAACTAGTCTCTTAGATCATTGAAATCACTGGGGACTTTTTCCTGCCAGAGATTTAGCAAAAGGGAAGGTTCCAGTGCAGAAGCTAAAACTAGTGTGAAGATGGAGGCTATATCTAGTCTCCTGGAGCACGGCTCAGAGTGTTGAGGATAATCCCAGGTATACCACTGGGGGTCCTGAGTCACACTAAGAGTTTGGGAGAAAAAAAAAACAATCACTAAGGTGTCCCATACTGGGAGAACTAGCCCTTCTATCTTGATAACATCTAGCCTTAGTTCTAACCCACAAGGCTATTTAATGCAGTGGAAGACCAGAGACAAAAAACAAAAACACAAAACAAAAATGTGGTTCTCCTTCAACTATCTGTTCTGTAGGCCTTAACCTAAGATTAAGTTTTAATAAATAGTTAAATAAAAGAGGAACATGGGATGTACTCACTCATATTTGGTTTCTAGCCATAAATAAAGGACATTGAGCCTATAATTAGTGATCCTAGAGAAGCTAAATAAGAAGGTGAACCCCCCCAAAAAAATATATAGGCATCCTCCTGAATATTAACCTTCATCAGGCGATGAAAGGAGACAGAGACAGAGACCCACATTGGAGCACCAGACAGAAATCTCAAGGTCCAAATCAGGAGCAGAAGGAGAGAGAGCACAAGCAAGGAACTCAGGACCAAGAGGGGTGCACCCACACACTGAGAGAATGGGGATGTTCTATTGGGAACTCACCAAGGCCACCTGGCCTGGAATAAAACAGGACTCGCTGAACATAGCAGACAATGAGGACTACTGAGAACTCAAGAACAATGGCAATGGGTTTTTGATCCTACTGCACCTATTGGTTTTGTGGGAGCCTAGGCAGTTTGGATGCTCACCTTACTAGACCTGGATGGAGGTGGGTGGTCCTTGGACTTCCCACAGGGCAGGGACCCTGATTGATCTTTGGGCTGACGAGGGAGGGGGACTTGTTTGGGGTAGGGGGAGGGAAATGGGAGGCAGTGGCGGGGAAGAGACAGAAATCTTCAATAAATAAAGAAATAAAGAAATATATATTAGGACTTGGGGTGTAGCTCAGTGTTAGAGTGTTTGTTTAGCATGCACAAAGTCATGGGTTCAATCCCCAGCACTGAAAAGGGGGGGGGGGGACTCAACAACAGATGCCTCAGCTTCGCCAGATTCCTCCTTTTGTGTCTTCAATTATGTACAATTATTTGAGTCAAGGCAATTGGCATGGCTGTTACAAGAGCACAGAGCACACAGCAGCAGCTAGTTTCACAAGGTGATTGGCCATAAGCAGTCTCTGGCCTCCTAAGAATGGGCAGCCCCACTCAGGGAGAGTATGCAGCCAGTTCAAGAGGAAGGAATGCTGGGGTCAGTGCATACTGCTGAAGCCAGATCCAAGTATCTGGAGAACAGAGGGGCTGTAACTGTCACCTAGAGGCTTCGAAACATTCCTGAGGAAGCCTGGGTCTGTACTGTTGACCCACAAAACAAACATTCCTGAGACTGCCTTATGAATCACGGTATCACAGTCTGTGACAGCATTCCACTGCGAGATGGACAGGGGAATAGTCACTGACCTGACCCTTTGGGCTGAGCCATCAGATAACACTTCTGCCATGTTCAGGGTGGAACAGTAAATGCAGGCCACACCGTTTGATGACATGAATCAACTTTGCTTGTTGTCAAGACAACGTTGCTGTCTTAGGCAGGTGTCCAGAATAGCTCAATGACTTCTTTCCAAACACTTCCACCTTTGAGTTTCCTTTGCCACCCCTCTCTTCCCCAGCCACCTTCTCCTTTCTTTGTGCTTTTGGCAAAACGCTATGAGCTGGCAATTCCACAGGAAAGTAGTTCCTCCTCCCATGCTGTGCCATAAGGTAGGTCTGCTTCTGCCGCTGTCCTGATTCTCCCTGACCTGTGTCCAGCCTTGTGAATGTAAATGGTAGCATCTGGCCATCTGGGCAATCAGCCCTCCCATGAAGTGAAAGGCCAATTTTTAACCAGTAAGAAGGGAATACAGGAGAGAAAAGTGATGGGTATCTTAGCCTTCTGGGCTCACCTGGGGTGAAGTACAAGCCTCACAGAACACACACACCTACTGAACGCTGGACATATTTGGACACCCAATAAGGAATAAGGGGCCTGTGAACTGGTCCTGGGGCAAATAGACTGGAAAAAGGCCCATTCAGGGAGTCTTGGGTGGTGGGCAGGTGCCTCCTTTCCATCATAAATATTTCCTCCAGCTGCAAACTTAACTAGACCCTCAGTGTGAAAAGATTAGGAAGCCAGGATGGCAGGGGGAACAAGCCCTACAGCAGCCCAAGGTCTGGGAGAGCAAAGCCCACCTCCTTCCTTCAGTCCCTTCCTTTGAGTTTTGCATGGTGGAAACACCCTTGAAGAGCAGAAGCAGGAGGAAGGGGTGTGGAGCCTGAGGGGAACTCAGCCCAGGCTGCAGCTCACCCCAGTCCACCTCCCATGCACAGGCGTGCACACTCTCTCCTGTAACACTGATTGTTGTAGCCCATTATGTGTGGTAATTCTGGTCCCAAAGCCTCTTACAAACATTGGTTTTATGGTAAATCTCCTTAACAGACAAGATTAGCAGGAGGGAGGTACCATGTCAGAAAGGCCACCAATTCCGCCCTCCCTCCCTGTCGCCTTTCCTTTTCCTTCCGCGTGTCAGAAAAGGAAAATGTCGGTCCAGCCTCCACCCGCAGACCGAGGATTTGCCTCGTGAGCGGGGAATGGCAGGTGCAGAGCAGGGTAGCAGGAGAGGCCAGGATCCATGGTCCAGCCACTCTCTTAGCCGCGTCCTAGTCCTTCAGGTAGCACGCGGAGCACACGGACACGTAAGGAACACGAGAGCACGCAGGGCTCATAGACATTTGGGGCACGCGCAAAGCGCGGACACTCGGGGATGCACAAACATGCGGGGCGTGAGCAACCGTGCGGTTGAGCTGTTCCGGGTCCCTAGTACCTGACACGGGAGTCGGTGGCCAAAGGGGGTGGGGTCGGCCACTAGGGAGGGAAACTGAGGCGGGTGGAAGCGAAACCCGCCCCAAGTAGCCTGCGAGGACCGGAAGACGCGCGGCGGGCCCGCGGGGCCTGCGGCTGCGCACGGGCACACAGGACCCAGCTCCTGCTCCCATCCCGGCACCCCTCACTCACCCAGGCGACCCGGGAGCTGCCGGCCGCGGGCAGACGCGGGGGCGGGCAGAGCGCGAGGCAGTGGCGGCGGAAGCAGCAACAGCAGCAAAAGCGGGAGCAGCGGCCCCATCCCCGCAGCCGGTTGGAGCTCAGTCCATGGCCGCGCGGGAGCGAGGACCGACAGGGTAGTTAGCGAGGCGGCGCCAGCTCCTTTGGCTGCGCTCTCAGCGCTCCTGCGGCGGCGCCGGCCGAGCTTCAGCACCGGACAGCGCCACCAGCCCCACCCCCACCGCCGGCCCCGCCCATGACCACGCCCTCTGTCAGCCAAGCACGCTCAGACACGCCCACCTCGCGGGGATGGGCTGGAGGGCGCGCTCCAGAGAAGCTGTTGTCCCTCCAGCCTGGGGCCTTCGAGGGACACCCTGCGGTACCGAGACGAGGACATGGAGAGGACAGTTGGAAGTGTGGCTGTGCTTCTGAAACACCAAATTCCTCCCTGTTCCATTGTGTTTTAAATTCAACCGACAGTTAGTAAGTGGCGGCAGCTGTGGGGTCTGCAGCTGTAGATCCACTGGGAGCTGCATCTGAAGGTAGGCAGAGTTTGGTCTTGGCAACAGGAAACTAAGTTCATACAGAAAAGAAGCCTAAAGAGGAGGCTGATGGGATGGAAGGTCTAGGTGGGGGTCCTCAAACAGCACAAGTGGAGTCAGGATGACCGTGGTGTGTACTCCGTACTGTGGTCAGGTCGGGATTTCAGACATGTTTGTCTGGGGTCCTTCCATGCTAGCAGTCCAGCCCATCGCTGCCAGTGCTGAGGGACCCAGTGCAGATTCTCGGACCACTTTTCCAAAGACCCAAAACAAAGACGAGATTCCATGGGGCCCCCTGTCCATCAGAAGACTATGGGAGGCTGTGCATATGAGTGGGTTTGAGTTTGACAGTCTCAAAGTGTGCATGCTTGCATGTAGGGCACAGGCCACTACCTCCTTCACTTCTTCCATAAGGAGAGTCTCCTCCCAGTTCGTGTCCTTGTGGCACTGCTAGGAGCCATGGCCACCCACATCTGTTTGCTCCCCTGCCTGGCCCGCCTTCCCACTTCCATCCCTCTCTCAAGTGTCCCTTGCCACAATGGCCCTTGGACAAAAATAGCTTCTATTTTGTCTGACTGGGGTTTGGGGTGGCAGCGAGGGAGTTATATTTCAATCTAACCTATCTACAACTAACAAAACTAGGTGTTGGGCCTGACAGTTCTGAGATCACCTACTTCTGACACCTGTTGGGCCCCATCCTGACTCACATTGTCTCTCGGTCTCAATAATCAGCTACGTTTTGTCTCAGCCTCTCCTTCACACCTTGTGCCTCAATTGGGGAAGTGAGAAGTCACCTTTATTCCAAAAGACCTTGGGGACTCCTTGGGAGAGAAAGCACCCACGCTAGAAGACACTGTCCTCTATAAAGCCAGACCAGCTGTGGCCTGTGGTCCTGCAAAAGTCTGTTTGGTTAAGAAGAATGGTGAGTCTAATGAACACTTGGCCCTACTTGCCATTTTCAGTAGCCTAGACTGCTCATTAGCAGTTAAACTTTCACTCTACCCCCAGATGGGACAAGTCCCTTGAGATCAATGAGACTGAGTCTCTTTCAGACTTTAAGAACTGCTGCAGGTGTCATGCCTCAACCTAACTAGAGTATCCACGAGCCAAAATGAGTGAGTTCAGACGCAAGAGGATGAAGGATGATAGAATACCACCTGACAGCCTAGGTGGGCAAATATGTCCTCTGAGTGCCTAACAGGCACCTCATGAACAACAGGAAAAGAAAGGCTACGTAGGCCCTTCATGACAGAACAGCTGTATTCAGACACTGAGGCCCCGAACGTTCCGCTGCTCAGTGAGTTCTCAGGAGGCTTTACCAGCTAGCTTGTCCTAATGCAGTTTGAAGTTACTCGGCACAGAGAAACAGCTGAGCAGTATAGCACTCAAGTAAGAGTCACTACACCTGCATGTAGAAGGGTCCGTTCCCCCAAAAGTCAGATCTGATCACACCTGCAGGGCCTCAGGGACTTGTGGAGCCTACACTATCTGTCACAACCACAGGCAGCTGAGTAGGGCACCAGGAAGACCCAGAGGCGCTCACCAGAGCAGCCTGTGCCTACATCCTGGAGCACTGTTTGTTTTGGGCTGTGGTATCTCTCTCCTCATCTAGCCTTGTTTGTTGTTCAACAGGTTGAGGTTATTTGGCTTGCTGCCTAACAGTTTCCTGAGCAAGGTCCTATCTCACTCACTGCCAGGGCCCTGAACTTCAGAGCTCTGTGTCAACATAAAGGTAGAAGAAAGCATCCAGGAGGGAAAGTGAAAACACCATGGGCACAGGAGGGGCTGCATAGATTATCAACAACAACAAAAGCACAGTGCTGCTGAGATGCTCAGTAGATAAAGCACCATGTGAGTGTGGGACCCATGTGAAGTAGGCACAGTGGCACCAGTCCGTAACGCTGCTTTTACAGAAAGATGAGAGGCAGAAATGGGATAGTCCCCAGATGTGAGGCAAGCAAGCACAGAGAATAAGTTACTAGCCTGGAACTACACTTGGTTTAGGTCGTGCACACATTCAGGCTTCTAACCGTGCAAAAGCTTGGTCAACCTAATGATGTTACTGCATGTGTCAGCACTCTGGGTTACATCAGAGTTGACCAGGATTATGGTGATGTTTAACAAGGACTAGAAATGATTCAAAATGGGGTTGCTACGCTTCTGGTTTTCTGTTTTAAAAAAAAAATCACATGGCTGAAGAGATGGTTCAGTGATTGAAAGTGCATACTATTCTTGCAGATCTGAATTCAGTTCCCATGGAGGCTCACAATTGCCTATAATTCCAGCTCTGTGTGGATCTGGTGCTCCTGTCCTCTATGAGCAACACGCATATATGCACGCACACATGCACACATGCACACGTTGTGTTGTGTTATAAAGAAGCTAAAGAAGGCTATCGTGGTCAGTCTACAGAAGAAAGCTGATAAACAAATTCTGTTCAGGAATGACGGTTTGGTTTCTTTGTTGTTGTTTTTTATTTGTTTGTTGTTTTTTTTTAATAAAGAAAGAGACTCAAAACCATAATTGGGCCTCAAGATGGGAGGGAGAGCACTACACAGAAACAAACATAATGGGACATTACAGGAAAGGTGAGGCTACCCTTTAAGTCCTGGAGAGAACCTTCATTAAGAGTGGGAAAGAGAGAGAGGCCTCTAGAGGAGCCCTCAGAAGCCTTCTATTCCTAACCAAATTCATGATCAATTTCCCTTGGGGTCATGGGGTGGGGGGGGGGCAGACTCTCAGTCCAAACCCCACAACAGAACAAAGGAAGGACCTAACTTTTATAACCTTTTAGGGGTGGCAGGAGGTTCCACATCACATGATTTATATCACCATAGCATATATAACAAAGAACAGAGAGAAACCAGGTACCAAAAATAGCTCTGTCAACTCACAGAACAGCATCCTCAACTCCCTGTTCCAGGAGGTAGGTCCTGATTCAGGCTATGGGATCAAGTCTAAAGGTGCAAGGCCTGTGTTTTAACTACAGAGGGGTGATGAGATGTGTGTAGGCCCTGGATGCAGAAGGGCTCCACCCACAGCATGCGACTTACACCTGTCACACAGCACCAGGTGCCATGATATCCTTCTCCAGATAGAAGGCCGGGGGTTGGTGTCTTCAAGCACCAATGACTGTTGAAACAGCTCTACAAAGGACAAACACAAGAGAGGTAGTTTGGATGTAACTGGCCCCTATAAACTCATAGGGAGTGGCACTATTAGGAGGTGTGGCTTTGTTGGCGTAAGCACAGCCTTGTTGGAGAACATGTGTCACTATGGGGGTGGACTTTGGTGTGTTCCATGTTCAAGATACTGTCCAGTGTCACAAACCATTTTCTGTTGCCTTCTGATAAAGATGTAACCAGTACCATATCTACCTGCATACTGCCATGCTCCCTGCTATGATAGTAATGTACTGAACCTCTGAACCGTAAGCCACCACCTCAATTCAATATTTTCCTTTATAAGAGTTGGCATGGCCTGAACTGACCTTCCCCTGCAATTATATTGATGACTACTTTAATTATCATCATAGAAACTTCATCCAGCAACTGATGGAAGCAGATGCAGAGATTCGCTGCTAGCACTGGACTGAGCTCCCAGAGTTCAGTCTAAGAGAGGGAGAAGCAGTAATAATAGCAAAGGGGTCAAGACCACGATGGGGATACCTACAGAAACAGCTGACCTGAGTTAGTGGGAGCTCACTAACTCCTGGGTTAGTGAGGGAACTTGCATAGGCCCAAACTAGAGCCTCTTAACGTGAGTGACAGTTGTATGGCTGGGGCAGTCTGTGGGGCCCCTGGCAGTGGGACCAGGATTTACCCCTAGTACTTGAATTGGCTTTTTGGAGCACATTCTCTTTGGAGGGATACCTTGCTCAGCCTAGATATAGGGGGGATGGCCTTGGTCTTGCCTCAAAGTGACATGTCAGACTTTGTTGACTCCCCATGGGAAGCCTTACCCTCTCTGAGGAGTGGATGAGGGTGGGGTGGGTGGAAGGTGGGGGAATCAGGAGGAGGGGAAGGAAAGGGAACTGGAATTGACATGTAAAATGAGAAAAGATTGTTTTTAAAAAATAAATTTAAAAAAGAAAAAGAGTTGGCATGGTCATGGTGTCTTTCCACAGCAATAGAATCCTTAACTAAGACAGCAAGCTTTTAGAGCAAGTAGTCAGTTAGCTTCTGGACACTCCCTGTTTGTGAAGAAAAATACCTGGAGGAAACATGATGCAACAGGCTGAATACTGATCCTTTAGACAAATTTTTCAGTTCTTACTAAATGACACAGTACTTCTGTTCAACAATGACGCAATTTGAGTTACTAATTGAAATAGCTCCAACTGTCTGATCCTCACTCTTCAATGCTTTCTTCACCATTTAAACAGCCCACACTGCTAGCTGAGTGGCAAAGATGGCTGTCCCCTGGAGGGTATAGTCGGAATTCAGGCTGTGTGAGTATTCTGACCCCTGCTGAAGCTTAGTGAAGCTATGTTGCCTGTAGATGCCACCCACTCTGTGAGGTGATTTTCCACAGAGTTTGCCTGCCCCAAGAGAGTAACACCGCTCTTCAAGGACAAATGTCACTGACTCCAGAGGAGTAGAAGGAAGGTACACACATTTCCAGTATCACTCCAGGCCCTGAACCTCTGATGAACTGGGCTTAGTATGTTACATACTGTGCTAACAGTATTTTGCTAATTAGGAGACAGTAAGAAACAAAATTCCTAGCAGTCTGGATTGTTTCCCTTGGTGGTGTGGTGTTGGTGGAGAATATCATAGTGATGATGGTTAGGGTATAACGTAGTGGTGGGTAGTGAAGAAGGTGTGTAATAGTGGTGGTGTTGATGGCGACAGTTGCAATGCTGAAGGCAACAGTGACAGTGGTGATAATGATGGCAGCGGTGGAAACAGAGTGGCGGTGGCAAGGGGACTGTTATGACAGCGGCTAGATAGTGAAGATAACAGAGTGGTGATGGTAGAAGTGATGGGGTGGTAATGACAACTTAGAGACAAAAGTGTTCGTGATGGTATTATCTACAGACCTTCCCCATTGTATGGCCAAGTGAACTATGATTTTCCTTTAGGACTTCTCCCCTGAACTCCTGTCCATCATGTGGTCATGAGCAAGGCTTGCACCCTAAAGCAACTCAAACAGACCATCTCCATGGAATGCAAATGTGAGCAGACAGAGCTAGGCAGGGTGTGGCTGGGGTGTTCATGTAGGTATAACACCAAGACCTAGTCCTTGGTGTCCAAGGTTCAGGTTGTGTCCCTGTTTGAATCTTTTCCTGGCCTCTAGGAACCAGTTGCCTTCTAATAATAAGACCTGCAGTTGCTGGTCTTCTTTCAAAGTCACTTATAGAAAAAGAACCTGGCAGTCCCTGTATCATTACTAGTAAATAACAGTCTATCTGTGATTCATAATATGAAACATCTAGAACCAATTTTGTACACCCAAGCTCAGCTGAGTCTTAACCATATTTCCAGGTCCCTTAGCCAAGAAATGGTAGAATCTGTCCAGACTCCTGCCTGCTGAGGCAGGAGGATCACTTGAGCCCACCAGTTCAAGACCAGCCTGGGAAACAAAAAGACCCTATCTATTAACACCCAAACCTTCTGAGAGCCAGTTCCTCAGACAGTCCTCAACATTCATCAGAGCACTGGGCAGCCAACCCAGACAGGATACCAACTGACTGGCACTCCAGGGGTGGATGTCGAAACACCTGGTGTCATAAGAAGTTCATATGCTCAACGTCTTCCAAAAGAGAAGGCTTAAGGGACAGAGAACCTGAAAAAAACGCCCACCAATCTGACTTGCCACACTCTCCCAACACATAGCATGAAGGTTTCTATAAAGTCCTCACTGAGAGCCTGATGAATCAATGAAGAACCAATACCTGGGAATGACCACATCCTGAACACTGTTCTGTCACCAGCTGACTGCCCAGTCAGCACTCTGCATGCTGAGTCAGGGATCTGGCCTGCCTGGGATTATGATCTCCTCCAGGCTCTGGCTATGTTTTGTAGGTTGAGAACTATCCGCCTACAGCCTGAATGTGCCCAGGTGCACCAGCCCCCACCTTCTTGGGCTGCATTCAGTTCACTGACGTTTCTCTAGGGAAGCTTTCTGTTTTCATTTGCAATTTGGGAAGGCCTCATTTACAACTCACCTTTCGGTCTGAGAATTATAAAGGACCCTGAAAGCCTTAATTAATTAAACCACTGAGTTCTTTGAAGAGATTTGCATCTTTGACAATGGAGCAGAGCCTGGGCTCCAGGGAAGCAAGCCTAAGCCCTAAAACATGATTCAAAGGATGTATATCATCAGAGACAGTTTAACTGTAGATCTCCACTGTGGGACATCAGAGAATCAAGTGACTCTAAGGATGAAATAGAAATCCCAGTTTGAGTGTCATCTATGCTGCCCTGCTTTACAGCATTAACCTCCCCGTGTGCTATTCCAGCACCCAGGAACACACACTCACATGGCGAATCTGTGCATTATTAGTGGGGATCTTGTGGATACATTTCAACACCTCCCATGTGATCTTTGCCAGTATGAGATTGATAGTAGCAGTCCCAGTTTAAGAGATAAGACGTCTCTGGAAATCTACAACTTTTACCACTAACAAAATATTAAACAAGGGTATGGATTTAGTTTTCCCTACTGAAGAACATCTCAATGGCCATTGCACAGAATCCAGTCATGGAAACATTGTCAGGAGACTATGGGAGCGTAGCATAAAGAGCCACAGCAGGAAACTGTGGCTTACCCAAGCATGGTGGTACACATTTGCAACCTCAACACTCACTGGCGGGGGCAGGGGGGTCAAAAGTGAGACTCTGTCTCAAAACAAAAATACAGAAAACTTGAAGAAGCTCATACAAGTCAAAGAAGGAAAAACTTGAGTATCAAAAAGAATAATAGCCACACTATAATAAAATACATCAGAAATACAAAGACATGCTGGGCAGTGATGGTGCACACCTTTAATTCCAGCACTTGGGAGGCAGAGGAAGCCTCATCCACGGAGTGAGTTTGAGGCTACCCAGGGATACACAGAGAAACCCTATCTTTAAAAAGACAGAAAAAAAATACAAAGACACATTTATTCATAATGATACTAAAAGATATCCTTGATAACTAAAGGACGCTAGCACCAAGTCATCCTTTTAAAAGCTGATTAGTGGAGAAATCAAAGTATTTATCTTGACCTTGCTCCACCAGATATTTGGGTCATTGCATGAATTTTTGAGGGATTTTTTTCTTTACAATAAAAGTCCACATGATCAATACAAAAGAATGAAGGATCTAGAAAATTGCCATTTCTCATAGTATAAAAATAATGTAGACATACACTAAAACTGGAACAATATAGAGAAGATTAACATGGGTCCTGAGCAAGGATGGCATGCAATCCCTGCAAGGTTCTGTATTTTAAACCAGCACATTGCTCCACCATCAAAGCTTCTGTTTGCAGAGACGGCAATTAACATGCAAACTATGAGACTTTAGAGTGCCTAGCCCTAAATGGGGTGCTTATGTCACACCCATTCCCCCACAGATGAGGAGTCTATGCAGAAGAGGGGCCAGAAAGGTTGCAAGAGTCAGAGGTAGTGTATGCTTCAGGAAAGCACTGTTTTCTAGAAACAACAGGCAGACACACACCTAGGAACTCACAGCAACTAGACAACATGCACAAGACCTGCATGGATTCATCAAGACAGACAAATCCCAGCCCAGAGGAAGAGTATGGGCACAAAGTCCACCCCCAGCTGCGGAGCTATCAGCAATTGACTGCTACTCAAAGAAGAGAAATTAGTTTTCTATACCTGGCCTATCAACCACACTCCAGAGCACAACCGGGAATGGTCAGTCTATGCAAATTGGACTTTTTGAAAGAAGGAGAGGAAAGAGAGAACAAACATAAAGTTGAATGAGTAGGGAGGTGGGAAAGGATATGGGAGGAGTTGGAAGGTCAGGGTCTGATCAGAAAACACTGTATAAAACTCTCAAAGAATTAATAAGAACATTATTAAAAACAATGTACATAATAATTATTAAGACTGTTGATCACTCACAGAAAAAGTTAAAGCACCTGTAATATCCACAACACAATAGGGAATGTTCCTCAGGAAAATAAAGTACGAGTCTTAACTAGCCTCTGTGCTTCCACAGGAGATGAGATAGACAAACATGAATTAAAATGCATGGCGAATGTACAAAATGCCTCAAGTCACCCAATCTCTTCAATTCAGATTCATGTGGGAGAGAGAAAAGAACTTGCTATATATTGAAAGTGTTAAAGAACATATGAATTAATTAGTTTGAAACCAGATTTAAGCAAACTACTGTGAACATGCATTTTCAGACAGAAAAACTTGAACAAACAGAACTAGATGACAATGAGGTACATCATCTAACAAGTTTAGTAATATCATCACATAGTTAAGTCTGCTATAGAAAGGATTCACGTTTTAGAATTTTAATATTAATTGTAAGGGTTTGTTGGTGTTGCATGTATGACACGTATGTGGTGCATGTGTACCGTGGTGCATGTGTGGAGGTCAGAGGACAGCTTCGGGAAGTGTTTCACTACTTCCATCTTTATGTGCATTCCAGGGATCAAATGTAGTTTGTCGCTGCTTTGTGGCAAGAGCTTTAACTGCTGAGACATCTTATTGCCTGGAGAAAGTTTTCTGAGATAAGCCCAGGCTTATTAGTGGACCTCCTACCCCAGTCTGCAGAGTACTGAGATTACAAGTTTGCAACCCTGTGCTTGGGAAAAATTGTAAGTGTAGTAATTGTTTTATTTTATTTAAACCAGTTTAATGATTAGAAACACGAAACACGTTTGGAGGATTTGTTGGGCAAATTGGGCAAAGCCTGCAGTTTGCTGTAAAGTATTATGGTGACATAAACTAGGAGGAAAAGGAAGCTTAATGAAGCTGTTGGAAATGATCTCTGCGTTTCTCCACCTTTGAAAATGAAGGCTGTTTCATATAAAAAAAAAAAAAAACCTCATAAAACACCCCCCAAATGAAGCAGTTTAAACAAACAAGGGATTTATTTTCTAGATTTTCTTGTGCAATAGAAACGTAGCACTGGTGTCCTGAGGCTGGCTGCTGCTCTGTAGCCAGGACTAAGCACCTCTGCCCTTCTGAGCTGGCAGCTTTCATTTCCTACTTGTATGCAGAAGGTAATGGCATGGAAGGTGCCACCCCAGGGTGCATGGAGAGTGCTTTCCCACACATTGTAGTTCCTCAAATCTCATAGCCCTAGAAATTTCAGATGACTGCTGGAGTCTCAGTAAAGAGAGGCTGGACACTGTTGGGCTTTTAAGATACACAGGTGGCCATACCATAATAGTTTTCTTACTGCTTTGATGAAACTCTTGACCTAAGCAATGTAAGGAAGGGTTTATCTGGTTTGACAGTTCAAGGGGCCATCCAAGTATTGTGAAATATTTGTGTACTATGTGAAGATGTTTGCTCTGATTGGTGTAATAAAAGGCTGAACAGTCAGTAGCTAGGCAGGAGGTATAAATGGGACTTCCGAGCAGAAAGAGAACTCTGGGAAGAAGAAAGGCAGAGTAGCCAGGCAGACTGGCGGAAGTACAGAGATTAGGTTGTTGTTATTTGTGAGCTGATGGCCCGAAGGAAATTCAAACCACATCCAAGATGGTGGGGATGACATGGCAGCAGTGTGATAGAGCCAGGAACATTGCGTCAGAAATAGTCAGAAAGCAGAATGCAGTAAATGCAGCGTTTAGCTCACTCTCTCCTTTTGAAACATTCCACATATAGAATGAGTCTTCCTTCTTTCATTAACTAACCTAGAAAATCTCTCATAGACATTTGTCTCTAAGGCAATTCTAGGTCCCATCAAGTTGGCATTAACTTTCACAATGCCAAAGAGAGCTGGCAGTCTCTATGACAATCATACATATTAGATTGATCCCTGTGCAACTTCTGCTGTATGCTGATTCTGATCGAAAGGAGATCCACAAGGATTAACCCGATATTGACGACAAAGGGGGAAAAGTAATAAAATAGCTGACAAGTATGAATGCCAGCACCATCGATCAAACATGAAATCAGATTTACCTTTGAAGTCAGAACATCAAAAATAAAGCAGAGGTAGGAGTGGAGCCAAGCAACATGCCTAGGTCTCCGAGAATCTCAGAAGTAGGACCTGTCCATCCAGTCAGTCTTTTCTAGACCACAGGCTTTACCACTTAAGGACATGGCACCAGGTACAGGCCTCTGGCTGACAACAGACAATGGCTCAGAGCATGTCCTAAAAGGAAGCTGTGAACTACTGACAAGCTCACATGGTAATGGCACTGCCCCCAAGAGGATGTGCCACACTGCCCATAAATGGAAAATCTGAACTGATTTACAGTGACAAAAACCAGGCCACTCATCTGATAACAGATGGGTGGGAGGCAGGAGCTTGAGGCTCTCAGTAGGGGAGTAGAAGGTCCTTTGTGTTGCTTTCGGTCACAACAACGAATACCTGAGATAATCAGCTTACAAGGAAAGGGTTATTTGGGGTTCCAGATTTGGAGGTCCATGGTTGGATGGCTAGGTTGCTTTGGAGGGTGTTATGGCAGAACAAACCACTCAGTTCTTCCCAAGCCTGGAAGCAAAAAGAGGAGGAAGAGACTAGGTCCCACAGCCTCCTTCAAGAACATATCCCCCAAAACCCACTCCCTCCATAGGTCCTACCTGTTAAAGATTCCTCCCAGTAGTTCCACCACGGAACCAAACCTTTCACGGATCAAACACAGGGGACATCCAGATCCTTGATATGAATGCATATACATTTCCTTCCTGGAGAGAACCTGGCCTCTTGGTCACTAATATGCTGCAGGTATCTGCAGGGAAAGACTGTTATATCTTTAGGAACAATTTCAACTTCTAAGGCCCTCTGACTCTCTAGTCTTGATTTTCTTTTATGGGTTTGACTAAGCAGGCCCCGTTTTGTATGGCTGTGAGAGCAGGACCTGTTAGCTGCCCCTCCATCCTGAGCATCAGCAGCTCACACATCAACCTGATGCTCATCCACACCACCACTTGGTCCTACAGTTTGTCTAAGAGCTCCTTCTACAGGTGGCCTGGGTCTGACCACTCGGTAGAGACTTTTCAAAAAGCAGAATCTGTTGCTGTGGCATGTGATCTTGTAAGCAGCAGGGTGGGTGGAGTGTCCAACCATCTCCCTAGACAGGCATTGTACATTATATTCAAGATGCTTGGAGGAGACACATGATACCTTAGAAACAGTCTTTGCAAACTAGTATGGGAGTTCATACCTGTAATCCCAGCAACTGAGAGCCTGAGACAGGAGAATTAGCATGAGTTCAAGACCAACTTGGAATACAGACTGAGATCCTGTTGCAAACAATAAGCCTGCGTGCACGTGTGTATGCACTCATGCACACACACACACACACACACAAACCCTTAAATTTTATCCTGACTGTTCTTCACACCTGAGTCTATATTTTGTTTAAATACCAAACACAAAACAATTAGAAGATAAAGTGAACATCTAGAGGTCTATTTTCTTTTTTTTCTTTCTATCAATTCACTTTATTCTTTTTTGTTTGTTTGTTTGTTTGTTTGAATCACTTGGTGTATTTGCAACGTGTCACTTTTTTTTAGTAATTTTTTTATTTATTTATTAAAGATTTCTGTCTCTTCCCCACCACCGCCTCCCATTTCCTTCCCCTCCCCCAATCAAGTCCTCCTCCCTTGTCGAGCTCTATTTTCATTTTAAGATAAATATTTGTCTGTTTACCTTGAAAGAGATCCACATACTCTTCCATCTTCCTTGCCTGACAAGTGTGATAATTTTGTTTACCTTTTGTTTGCTAACACAGAATAATCACATGCACATGCAGGATGTCCTCAGCCCATTTTCCTTTCTGCAGTCTAGGAGGCTAGGAACTGAGGTTCACTTGGCTCACAGCTATAGAGGCATCTTCCTATGTGAGGGTTTCAGGTTGTACTGTCACATAGTGCCAGTAAATGTGCCAAATGTGCCCCTTTCTTTCTGTAACTTTACCATTACAATGCCTCAGCCTCAAAATCTCACCTAATATTGCCTACCTCCCACAGGCCCCACCTCCAAATACCATCACTATAAGAATCTGAGGATGTTAATCAGTATGGCTATAGGATAGGGTCATTTCAGGTTCTCTGTCCTCAGCTGCCCCAGGAACTAACTGGGGACATCACCCTGGGCACCTGGGAGCACCAATTCTCTTGCCAACCCTAAGATGGCTCCCTTAATTAAGATGTGTGCTTCCCTGCTCCCCTATCCTACCTTCCTTTATCCCAATCATCCCGTTTCCCAAGTTCCCCCCAACCTCCCCTTCTCACTTTTCTCTCCCCATCTCCCCTTACCTCCCTCCCCCCCTCCCCCAAGATCCCATTTTTTGCCCGGCAATCTTGTCTACTTCCCATAATCAGGAGGATAGCTATATGTTTTTCTTTGGGATCACCTTCTTATTTAGCTTCTTTAGGAGATCAAATTATAGACTCACTGACCTTTATTTATCTCTAGAAACCAATTATGAGTGAGTACATCCCATGTTCATCTTTTTGGGTCTGGGTTACCTCACTCAGGATAGTGTGTTCTATTTCCATCCATTTGCATGCAAAATTCGAGAAGTCATTGTTTTTTACCGCTGAGTAGTATTCTAATGTGTATATATTCCACACTTTCTTCATCCATTCTTCCATTGAAGGACATCTAGGTTGTTTCCAGGTTCTGGCTATTACAAATAATGCTGCTATGAACATAGTTGAACAAATGCCCCTGTCATATGATCGGGCCTACTGATTAATATCTTGCATATCACCATAGAACCTTCATCTGGAGATGGATGGAGATAGAGACAGAGACCCACACTGGAGCACTGGACTGAGCTCCCAATGTCCCAAGGAGGAGCAGAAGGAGGGAAAATATGAGCAAAGAAGTCAGGACCACGAGGGGTGCACCCACCCACGGAGACAGTAGGGCTGATCTATTGTGAGCTCACCAAGGCCAGCTAGAATACGACTGAAAAACCATGGGATAAAACCGGTCTCTCTGAATATGGCAGACAATGAGGGCTGCTGAGAAGCCAAGGACAATGCCACTGGGTTTTGATCCTACTTCATGTTCTGGCTTTGTGGGAGCCTAACCAGTTTGGATGTCCACCTTCCTAGACCAAGATGGAGCGGGGAGGACTTTGGACTTTCCACAGGGCAGGGAACCCTGACTGCCCCTCAGACTGGAGAGGGAGGGGGAGAGGAGTGGGGGGGAGGGGGAGAGGAGAGGGAGGACGGGGGAAAAGGGAGACGGGGAGGGAAATGGGAGGTGGGGAGGAGGCGGAAATCTTTTTTTTTTTCAATAAAAAAATTATATTAAAAAAAAAAAAGAATCTGAGGATGTTCCTAATCCTTAAACTTTTGGGAGATACATTCAAACCATATCACTATTGTCAGTTTTGCATGTTTTAAACTTCATATAAGCAAAATCATATTATTCTAGAATCCTTCATTCTCATGCTCCTGACATATGGCTCTTACAGCAGCTCCCAGCTTTGTAAAGCCTCCAAATCACAGGTTGGTGCATTGTTTAAACTCTTCGCACTGTCCTCTTCCCTCCTTGCTAGTCTTTCTGCTCAGACGCCTCCAACTCACTACAGAGAACCCTGTGGCTACCAGCATGCCAGCATGACCACTCTGCTGCCTCCACCTGGCAACTCCCTCTTCCATGGCTCTATTCACACTACACACCAATATGTCCCACCCTACCACATATAAACACATACACACACATGTATATGTGTTCTGTTTGCTGAGATGCAAATAATGGCTGGTTTTCAGAAAGATGGTGGCAAGCAGTCTTGCCTAGACTCAGGTCTGAACACAGGAGCCGAGTTGAGGTTTTTCCTCCCCTGAAGAATATTAGCACCTCAGCTCCAGTGAACCGTTCAAGAAAAACCAATTCCAGTTCCACCCCCAGGAAGGTATTCTTGCAGCTTCTTTGTATGTGTAGGTCCCAGTAACATACTACAGCTACCAGTCTAGCCCTGTTTTGAGAAACTGTGGGCCAACACAATAATGCCATCTTTCCACTGTTGGAGGTATGCAGCAATTGCCACCCACATGTCTGCATGTAGAGATATGATATGACTGACTACATGAATGTTGAATTCTCAAGTCTACAGGCAATAAGTCCAAAACCACTTTCATTCTCTACCCTTCAATGAAGTCTGTACTGACCGCACACTTCCTACCACAGGAACTAACAAGATTAGATTTACCTCCACAAGGCCATGAGGGATTTTCTTGATTAGGTAAATTAACACGGGGAGACCTACCCTAATGTGGGTAGCACCTTCCAGCAGTAGCCCAAATATAAATAAATCCAACGGAAAAGTTGTGTGCTGTTGTCTGCTTGCCTACTTGTCCTGCTTGTAAGTTCATCTGTCCGACTGCTACCAAGATTCTTTAGCCTTCCGATGTGGACTGAAGATCAGGAGCTCTCCAGGAATCCTCCAGCAGCACGCTGGGACTGCTGAGGCATCCAGAGTTAAATACTTACCAGGCTTCCAGTGTGAAGACAGCCCCTGTTTACTCAGACCATATCATGTAAGCTATTCTAATGAATCACTTTTTGATGTATATTCATTCTCTTGGTACTGTTCCTACAGGGAATACACAATTAAATAGCTATTTTTAGAAACAAATTCTAACACACTACAATTCAATATACTAATATACACTGAGGACTAAAGGTAGGAAAATATTATGTTTTCCTAAATTAACCTCTAAAAAGAAAGAGGAAAAGCCACCTGGGTATGTAATATAAAAACAGTGCAATTCCTGACCTACAAGTCTTGAATCTGGGCTGAGATATTTCAAGCAGCACTTGTTATGGAAAGTGTACATATTGAATATTCAGAACCACGGCAGGAACACCCAGAACTCAGCATGGGGATCACTTTTACGTTTTCCCCACATGCTTTTAGATATTTACTGTTGCCAAAAATGTTATGAACCCACAGTCAGTCATGCAATTATAGTCACATGTCAGTTTCAGAATCTGACCTCTGTGACATCCTTCAGACATGGGCCACTTAAAATCAGAATCTGGGGATAGTTTTCTTTTCAAAATAATCTCAAAGACACAGAGTATACTCACCTTTTTACCTGTCCTCATTGGGTAGAACACTTGTGGAATGAGTTAGTTAAACCCATTACAAAAAGTACTTTCCGCATAGAAAAAGCCCTACCTTGTGTGGAGTATGTCACAGGATCCCAAAAGCAAATGTGTATGTGTAACATCAGACAAGGAACATGAGAACATCCCTACATTATCCTAATGGGCAATGTCAAGTCAGCGAGTTTGGGTTCAGTTCCTCCTTATGTTATGGTAACACAACCTTTCCCTGCAACCCTCACAACTTGAACAGAAAGTTCTTTCACGTAGCCTTTGACTCCGAGTGCCAGTGCTTCTGTGAGCCTCATGGAAGGTTTCTGACAGAACACACAGAAGCAAGACAGTGGAGAACCATTCCTGGGAATGAAAGGGGCTGCAGAAATCCTCTCTGGGGTACCACGAAATGCAGTTCTCTCAGCATAAAGCACCCCAACTAAGCACTGACTAGGCTTTCTCATCTGTCACCCAAGTGAGAGAACAGTAAGAGGGAGCCCCACTCATCTCCCAGACCTGAACTCTGGAACTGACAGGTAGTGATTAGGGGCAGAGCGCCTGAGTGAACCTGACGGAGGTCAGCAGATGAAATGCTGTGCCCTTCACAGAGTGATTCTCTCTCTGAATGTGCCCTCAGGCTGACTGCTTCTCACAAATGACTAAAGGACAGGGTAGCATGAGGAACTATCTCTGGTACCCAAAGCCCAGGCAAACAAGGATAAAGCCATCTTTTTTAAAGGTATAAATCCACTTAAAGAAAGTACCTTAAGAGAAGGAAACCATAAAATACAGCTGTACATCTCAACATCCCAAGGAAAGCCACCACCACACTGAAATCTGGCAGAGGGGAATGGAGAGGTAGCCGGCTTCTTCCTGGTCCAGGACAGGTGGCAGCACAAGCTACTCAGAAATCAGCAGTGAAGTTGAGGAAAGACATCCAGAATGTTCAAGAAATGCACCAACTGGCCCATAAAATAGAAATTAAAACTAGATAATGCACCATTTCTCACTCATCTCCAAAATGTCGAGAATATACCATAGGGTTGCCAAGGTTGAGGGAAAAGACATTCTCACATGGTGCTGATGGTTAGACAAAACTACATACCAAGCCGGGAGTGGGAGGTGTGTGTGTGGCGGGGGGGGGGGGGGGATTAGCAACTAAACACCACTAGAAATCCATCTGCCAGACTGCCTACCTAGAACCCCAGCACTCAGGATGAGGCAGTATTGTAAGTTCAAGGCCAGCCTGAACTACTCAGAAAGAAGGGATGAGGGAGGGAGGGAAAAGAAAACAAGAGGGAGGAAGAACTCTTTCAGAAACCACCAACTACAGGACCAAAAACGCAGAGAGGAATGTCCACAGTCCTCCTGCTAGGACACTTGACAGTCTCCAGAGCACAGGGGTGGCCACAAGGTACACACAGGGACTCCATTCTGTTGGAAAGCACTTCCCAGATACAAGCAGCTGAAGCTAAAGCAATGAGTGTGTCTGGTGTGCTCCGCTTATTTAAGGCAGGGGACCCTAGAACAATCTAGATTTGCTTATTTTTTTTAATAGAATAAGCAAAAAGCTTGGAGAATATTCTTAATTCACTATGCAAATATAACTACAGGGAGAGACAGAAATTTAAAACAATAACCACAAATTGGTGGTTAAAAGACAAAGCCTGTGTGCCAGAAGCAAAATACTAAAAACTAAAAAAATAAAACAAGGCTGAGATATGTTGTAAGGCCAGAACTACAGTGGACCTGAAGTTGTTTTCCATGATCTCTTCAGTGGCTGGCATGGAACGGCCATATCACTGCAAGAAAAGTGGGCGTGCACAGCCAGCTGGGCCAAACAAGCAAACACGAGCACTCAGACCTCTGACAGGACTGCAAGGGCACTACTGAGATTAGGCCGTTTGCCTTGCCCCAAGTTATTCCACACCGTGTGAAACAGTATTTTTTCAGATTAGTCTGTCCTTTGTTATTCCACTTTACAAGCAGCATTTGACTCCAACTTGAGAGTAGATGCAGAAGCAGGATGTGCACATAAGCACCTTCCATCTGGCACCATACCACCCGCAAGACACATACTGATTAATTTATCTAGCCTGCTTTAGTTACTTTTCTATTGTTCTGACAAAACACTATGACCACAGAAACTTATGGAACAGAGTGTTTAATTGGGCTTATATTTCAGGGGATTAGAATCCATGATGTCACAGAATAACCATGTTAGCAGAAACAGCTGGGAGCTCACATCTTGATCTACAACTAGGAGCCAGAAATGGATAACTGGGAATGGCTTGGGCTTTTAAACCTCAAAGCCTGCTCCCAGTAAAACACCCCCTCCAAAAAGTTCAACTAACCCAGGATCAAATATTCAAACCTATGAGCCTATGGGACAATTCTCAATCAAGCTACCAAAAATACCACTTAACAAAGTAGACTGGGAGCACATGAGCACATGGGAGCACTAGACACACCAGGAAAGCTAGGCCTGAGAACTGATTGCGCACACCAAAGGAAAGGGGTTAACACTTAGCACTGTAACGGATGGCAACAACCCCACCAGCCTGCACACCAGGGACCAACAGAGAATGCCCAACTATCTCAGGGGCTTGGCTCAGTCCTCACCGCTAATGAAGCCTATTTGAACTGCCATCCCACCACCTGTCTGTCTGTCTAGACCTGAACAGGATCATCTCAGTGTCTGTCCTTACAGTTTAATAAAGATGGGCAGATACTCACATGGAGTCACTAACATGAGACAGAAAGAGACCAGAGTCATGTAGTTCTGGGAGGTGGGAGCCTGGGTTCCAGAATTGGAAAGGAGTCAGAGACTAACAATTTCAGAAACTCTCAAAGATACTCTAGGAGTAATGGTGAGACAGACCCAAACCAGTCTGTGAAGAAGTCAGATAACTTAGCAAGACATAAAGTGTCATTGTGTACAAAAAAAAAAAAAAAAAAAAAAAAAAACAGATCAGATGTCAGGGTAGCCATTTCCCCAGCAAAGATTCGAGAATGGTGAGGCGTGCAACAGCAAACATCAAGCTGTATAAAGCCAAGGCACTGGAGTCACTACCCACACCCAGAAAAGTGTGCCGGGTAATGTAAGCCAAATCTACAGAGTAGCCAGCCCATAACCAGCAGCATGCATTGGGCAGTATAAACCAAACGAGTCACTGCTCCACACCCAGCAGGATGCAGTATACACCCAGGCAGCAGTATGCATTGGGAAGTATAATCAAAGCCACAGGCAGTCACCCCGTATCTAGCAGCAGCAAGCATACGCCAGCATAACCATGGCAATGTTATTTGGAGGATGTGAAGGTAACTGAGAGTACCAAATTTTGCAATTAGTGTGAAAGCAGTCTTGGGAACATAGTATCCAGGTCTCCTGGATTCTACATTCCTCACCATGCAGTATCTGAGGGGCGAGTGGCACAATGCCTGGGTCTACATGGATGACTGGATTCTTGCTGTTGGACACAGTCGGAAGCCTGTGTCCAGGTTTCCATTAACCTTGTTCCTACAAAGAAACTTTTCCTGGTAAAATAAAACACCACAGGTGCTTCAGATGTTAACAGCAATATTAAAATTTATTTTTTATTCCTATATACTTGTTTTTTAAAGCATGTGTCTGTATACCACATATGTGTAGTTCCAGAATACCCTGGAACTGGAGTTACATGTGGCTAAGAGCTACCCACTGCGAGTTCAAAAAAGCAAACTCAGGCGTTCTAAAAGAACAAGTGTTCTTAACTGCTAAGCCATTTAATAACAGTAAATTGACTGTAACACATAAAGGATGAATCAAATTTCCCTTAAAAGTTCAATGAGAGAAAAAATATATACCCTCTATGCTACTTTAAAGTGTAATGCAAACATTTCTTGAGCCATTGGTGGTTTATTCACGCATTAGCAATGGGACAATCTGAGGAAAATACAAGCTGAAAATGAGAGCCTGAAAATTACGTGGCACGAAGCAGACCTCTCAGCAGGAAGTCACAGTGATATTTGTATTAACACTTACATTTCTATCTTTCCAAGAATAGAAGGAATGTTGAAAATTTCATTTATTCCAAATCTTTAATCTAACTACTACAGGCACAGAACGTACTCAAATCTGGGATGTTCTCCAACAGATAGATAAGCAACAGCATTAACTAAATTGTGTTTCAAAGTGCCTAGAGATTTTCTTAGATTATCAAATGCTTAGTGGCCACAAGTTTAACAACTTGTATTAGTTGACACTAAATAAAATTACTCTGCCACAAGTCCACCTACTTTTTTTGCTTGTTTTTTTTTTAATGTGTTTTTTTATATGAGCAAGAGAAAACATCTGCATAAGGTTTATTTAGGGATATATATAAAACCCCATTTTTAAGGTTATGTTATAGTTGATATACTAAAAAAAAAAAACTAGTAACCAACTTCTTCAGCTCAGTTAAATGCCATGTCTTTTATTATTTTAAAAAGTCCTTAAAAGTATTAAAACCTGATGAGGAATAAAAGGAGGACAAACAAAAACAAGGAGAGGAAAAGTCTTAAGCAGTGTGGTGGGGTATCATCAATGGCTTCTCATTTATTTGGCCACTGGCAAGTGTAAAAATATTATAACTTGTTCAGTTGTCTGTGGTCTTTTGTGTGTCTGCATTCCATTCAGATAAGGCTGTCTTCTTGTGGTAGTTCCTGTCTCAGTAATCTCAAAGCCAACTTCCTGGAGAATCTCTCACTCGATGATGATCTGGTCATGTTGTCAAAAGTGCCACATTTCTCACAGAAGTTTAGGACATGGTTTAACACTGGTTTCTATTCCTAGTCATCAGTAAGTTGAAAGACATGCTATGTCATGATGCAAAGTCTTCTTATTCTGCAGATCTTCTCCCAGCAGCACACCACACTTGTGCTTTATCATTAAAACAGTAAGTTTTGTTAGTTTGCCAACTTAAGCATATCCTTGCTGAATCTGTCACAAGTTGACTGGAAGGCAAACTGGTTCAATTTCTGCAACAGTCTAATAGTGTATGGTGTCACAGTTCTCAGCTTGATCTGGCTATCTCATCTTTACCACCTGCTGAGGCCATCCACCATCACCAATGCAGTAATCCCTGAGCTCCCTATGCTGAGTTCAGGCCACTCGACCCTGTTTGCCAGAGTCTTTGCTGAGGCAAGTGTATTGAGGGGTGACAGAGGCTATAGAAGCCTAGTATTGTCCTGAGGTAGAGAGGATCCTTCTACCACGGTGTTGGTGCCATTGCTTTTCCACATGTGCTCAAGGGACCACTTGCTAGCATTTTAAATGAATGACACAAAACTGTTGTCACTGCCTATTCGTGGTTGCCATATTATACAAATGTCAATTTAAAACCAGATCCTTCTTCTCTTTCATATCATTAACCCATTATTTGTTGTTGTTCTTGTGTTTGGAAACAGGGTTTCTCTGTATAGCCTTGGCTGTCCTGGAACTCACTGTGTAGATCAGGCTGGCCCCAAACTCAGAGATCCTTCTGCTTCTGCAGGCACCTCTCCAGGTGCTGGAATTAAGAGAATGCATAACCACTGCCCAGCTATTAACCCATTATTTATATGGGCTTGGACAAGCATTTAACTCTTGAGTTCTCTGCTTAGTCTTCTATAATCATCAAACAAAAGACCAGTGTCTCTGCCATAGACCTGCGGAGGAAAAGCAGGGCGAATTGAGCATTGAGCAACATTCTACCGTGGTCTTAAGATACGACAGTCATTTCTAGGTAGCAACTCATTCCTGGCACAGGCCTTCCTCAATTCACTTTCCACTGTCGCAGGCGTTTTTGAACCTTATTTCTGCTCTATCCCCGATTACGTATAGTACACAGCAACACTCAACGAGAAGTCTTCTCTGATCTGATAATGACCTTTAATGGAGTAGGATTGCTGGTTCAGATGTAAAACTTAGGCACCTCACGAGTGCGACAGAGCAGACACTTCATATCAATGCTGTATATTTGTGTATTTATTACAACTGTACAACAGATGGCAGTGAAGTAAAATGTCTTGGCAAAGTGATTCTTTTCAGCATTTGAGGAAAGGTTCTGTGTGGGCTAATGGTAGCCCTGCTGAAAGTTCAAAGAGAAATCTGTTCCAGCGAAAATTTATAACAATAAATAGTAGGTAAGTTATAAGCCACCGAACTCAAGAGCTGGCCAAGGCCACAGTTTCCATATGAGCTGCCAGGGCTTCTGGAAAGAGTGCGAGCTGCTTGCCAGTCTTTCTCCCACACATCTTTGCCACTCTCCATGACTGGCAGCTGATTGAAGGCACAGCGTGTGGAGTAGAGCACCAGTGCTCTACTACAGACTCAGGACTCCAGGCTTAGCCTGACCAAAGAAGAAAAAGCAAGAAAGATATACACACATTTCACTTTCATGAGTCTATTTCTACACACCCAAAGATGGTGGGGTTTTGTCATGAATTTAGAAACTCTCCCAAAGTTCTCATTGATGATTTGTACAAGAACCTGAAACAAGAAGAAAGACACAGATTCAGTTCCCTCAAACAAGCAGAGTTAAGAAATGGTATGTAAGCAGACACACTTGAAAACAGCCTGTGATCTACAAGCCTCTGACCTACACAGCAGAACACAGTCCCAGCCAAGCCCCAGCACCTATGGCAGAGCCCACATTCTGGGGCCCTGGTAACAGTGTCCGAACATAGACTCACCTGGCGGCATCCAGCTGGAAAAAGAATACTTTTATTAGTACTACTCTTTTCTGAACTCTACTCCCTCATTAAATCAAGTACACAGAAGCACAATGTGGCTTGTCTTACACAGCATTCAGTCCTGACTCTTCACTGCATATGAGAAAACAAGGAAAACAAAAACCATCCACCCATAGCACTGTACTCTGCTACTATGGCCATCCCTTCTACCTCCACTTTCCTGAGGCAGGTCTGCCTAAATACCCAGGCCTAGTGGTAGGAACACTGAAGCAGCCTCTCCCCTCCCTTCAGGGTGTCTACACAAGAACCACGGCCGGACCACTCCAATATAAATCACTGCAGCAACACTGCAGATTTAAACACATCCACCATCTGGAAAGTACAAGGTTCTGTTCTGTTCCCCTTGCTCCCTATCAGCTAACACTCCTGCTTGGCCCTGTCACATGTTTAGTCAGTCTGCCCCCAAACGTCCTCTCCCAAACTACTCCCAAAAGTTCTGCAGACAAAGAAACACTCTGTGACCATTCTCTTGTGGCCAGCACTGCAAGTGAGAAAACTGATGGCCAGTGTCCCCTGCTTGGTGTACTGACCACATGTCTAGAGTCTACCAGGGAAGACTGACATTTTAGATTTCGGAAAGTAACATTAACAGATAGGAATAAGCAAGAATCTCTTCAAACATCTCTTTAACCAAATGTATCCAGCACACATCAGCTGTCACTGACGGTCACTACTAATAGAACATACATTTCGGCATTGGCTATCACAACCCCAGCAGCCTCTGTAGTAGCAGCAAAAACCTAGAAAAGATTTAATATTTTCTCCTTTGCCATAGACTCAGGTATTTTATCTAGTCACATGTGTATTTAAGTAAACCTCCTGCAGAACCCCATGTCAGGAAGTCTTTGGACTCACCTCTTTCTTTGGCTTTGAAGGTTTCTTCAATTCCTAACACTGTGAGTGTTGACACCTCTGCAGTGTCTGGGGAACACCTATCTGCCTGAACTGCTCTTCCCAACCAAGGTAACTTTTTCCAAAGACTCACATTACCATCTACCTGTTTATTCACCATGTTCCTGAGTTCCAGGCTCTGGCTGTCCCCTGAGAGGGTACCCACATGTCATCAGCCTACCTCGGGTAAACACCTCATGGGGTCAGAACAGAGGGTGCAAGGATATCACGCAGGAGCAGTGGGTACCTGCTCTGCCTTGTGAATACCAGAAGTAGCCCAAAGCTCTCTTTAACTTCAAAGGTGGAAAAAGTGTCAACCCATATCAGCTCTTTAGGAGTTGGGACCTTTCTGCGGCTCACCTCAACAGTCTAGCACTGCTGACTCAGAGTCCCCTGCTCCACTCCAGACCTCCAGGGGAGACACAATGCCAGCTCAGGAGCTAGGGCTAAGACAGAGGGAAAGTAGTGCATGTTACCACCCCCCATCTCAATTAAAAGTATCACTGCCTGCTAAGTGGGAGGTAGAAGAGTTAGGCTATCCTCACAGCAGTGTGGCCCCTTCCTTCTCTATCGCCTTCAACAGCTCAGACGCTCGGATGCCAGGCTGCACAGGGCAGTCTGCCTCACAGACAGCCCTGGCATAACTGCTCCAATGCTACAGAGACCACTGAACCTACAACTAGTTCACTGTGTTCCCTGAGCAAAGCAGGAATACATTAGCCATCATATAACGGCAATTAAAGGGACAAAGTAAAGAGGACATACGATCTCAACATGGCAAGGAAAGTGGCAAAACCTCAGACAAAGAGACTTGTGAGTCTTGGGTCTAAATGTACATGTCATTAAACAAGTGACCCAGAGAGAATGTGACACCTCAGCTCTTGAGCATAAGCAGGGAGGACATATAGTCCTTCCGTCCTTGCAACACCACATGCCAGGAACATGGGACATGAGGACAGAAGAATATAATGTCAGAATTATTAAAAAGTAGGAGTACTTGTGAGTGAATTGCTTTCAATTATCTACACAAGTCCACTCAGGGCTGACAACAGGAACACTCCTAAGCAGGCTATAAAAGCATCCTGCTGCAGAATCACCCTTTAAAAGGACTACTAAAATTCCAGAGAGGAACAAATGAATTAATGCCTACTTTTCAATACTGATCAGTAAACCCTCCTAGACTCTCACAGCAAGGGCACTGGTAGCCCACATACAGTGTACTCAATTTTGGCAAGTTCTTGTATGCCATGGGATTACAGCCCATCAACTCACTAGTAAACATCTGTGATAGAACACAGACCTCAACATATTTCCATAACCTTGAATTACAAACACATTCTATCTTCTTCATACTGATGATGAAAGTGATAAATACAAAATGCTTGGTATTTCATTGCAACAGTGTGTTAGTAAATGTGTTTCTTAAGGTTTTCATGCTTTATGCCCAACTCAGCATATGCTAAAGCAAGGGAAGCAATTAAAGTACAATAGGAGCAACTTTATTCTGAATACAACATGCTAGCCAACAAAACACCAGAACTACTGGAGAGAAAACTGAGCCCCACCAAGCACGGGCATCTTCTCCTTAAAGAGAATGCTCTCCACTGGCAGTTGGTTCAGTAGAGAGGATAGCTGATGACAGAAAATTGTAGAAGCCATAGAGATGAACACAATGCATGTGTTTATGTTCAGGTCCTTTGATGAGGTAAGCGGGAGTAGAAGTAAAGGACACTAACAAGAAGGGCTTCCCTTTCATCTTCAGAATGGTCTGCACCACTCAACAAACAAGATTCTAGCAAAAACACGCTGACATATGCTGGGACTGTTGCTGCATTCCATGGAAACAACAATGCTAGCGTGTAGTCCCAATATCTGTCGGTCAATACAACTGGAATACTTTCCAAAATGCAATGGTTATCTTGTCATCTCTGCAGCAGGTTACAGGCCATAGACGTTCCCAGAACTGAGGTGACTTTCTTCCTAAAGTGTACAGTAGCAAAGTCCAACTGCACTAAACACCTTAGTAAATAGTCAACCGTTTAAAAGTATTTCCTTCACAACCTTCAAACTGACTCACACACTTGAGTGCTCTTATTGGGGTTGAATTGTCAGAGGAAGGAAACTTTTTCAGGAGACTCTGTCCATTCCTCTACTGAGCCACAGATAGGCTCAGGGCTCTAGCTTAGCACCATGGTTAGTGTTGGGCCAGCATGCATTGACATATCAGTATCACTCAGAGCCCCTAGCTTATATGAGGTTACATATTTGGTTTTTTATTTTCTGAGGGTGGTATAAGACCTAGAGTTAGGAAGCCAAAGAACCTAGGGTTTTGATATAGAAGAGATGAAGAATTGCCCTAGCTCCAGAAGAGAGTTCCTATATATAGGGTGAGGACTTAACCTTCTTAGTCCACTGTTTAAGCACCAATTTGTTCTACATACACCCTCTTAGACACACGAAGAAATAGTGCTGGGCTGGAGAGATGGCTTAGTGGTTAAGAGCATTGCCTGCTATTCCAGAGGTCCTGAGTTCAATTCCCAGCAACCACATGGTGGCTCACAACCATCTGTAATGAGGTCTGATGCCCTCTTCTGGCCTGCAGGCATATGCACAGAATATTGTATACATAATACATAAATAAATATTTAAAAAAAAAAGAAATGGTGCTGTACCAACTGTTTGGGCATCCCCTAACTAAACTGAAAAACAAAATTAACCTTCACTCTACTGAGAAATATCTCACTCATTTCCAAGTTCAAGGAGTTTGAATAAAGTTGCTCTTAATATTGTGCCGGCTATGTTCTTGTAAACTTGTCAAAAATCAGGTGTTCATAGGTTTGTAGATTAACATCAGGGTCTTCAGTTAAATTCCACTGGTCCACTTGTCTGTTTTTATGCCAATACCAAGCAGTTTTCATTACTATAGCTCTATAGTAGAACTTGAAGTCAGGGTTGGTGATACCTCCGGATGTTCCTTTCTTGTACAGAATTATTTTGGCTATCTTTTTTGTTTTGTTTTTCTATATGAAGTTGAGTATTGTTCTTTTGAGGTCTATGAAGAATTGTGTTGGGATTTTGGAGGGGATTGCATTGGATCTGTAGATTGCTTTTTTTTAGGTAAAATTGCCATTTTTATTATGTTGGTCCTACCTATCTAAGAGCATGGGAGAGCTCTCCATTTTCTGATATCTTCATTTTCTTTCTTCAAACACTTTAAGTTTTTTTTTTTTTTTTTTTTTTTTTTTTGAGACAGGGTTTCTCTGTGGTTTTGGAGCCTGTCCTGGAACTAGCTCTTGTAGACCAGGCTGGTCTTGAACTCACAGAGATCTGCCTGCCTCTGCCTCCTGAGTGCTGGGATTAAAGGCGTGCACCACCACCGCCCAGCTTTAAAGTTCTTTTCATACAGGTCTTTTTCACTTGTGTTTCACTTGTGTTACTCCAAGATATTTCATGTTATTTGTGGCTATTGTAAAGGGTGATGTTTCTCTTTGTATATAGAAAGACTACTGAGTTTTTTGAGTTGATCCTGTACCCTACCACATCACTGAAGGCGTTTATCAGTTATAGGATTTCCTTGGTACAAATATGGGGGCCACTTATGTATACTATCATATAATCTGCAGATAGCGAAAATTTAGCTTCTTTCTTTCCAATTTGTATCCCCTTGATCTCCTTTTGTTGTCTTACTGCTCTAGCTAAAACTTCGACTACTATGTTGAATAGATATGAAGAGAGTGGACAGTCTTGTCTTTTTCCTGATATTAGCATAATTGCTTTGAGTTTCTCTCCATTTAATTTGATGATGACTGTCAACTTAATATATATTATTTTTATTATGTTTAAGTATGTTCCTTGTATCTCTGGTCTCGCCAAGACCTTTTTCATGAAAGGGTGTTGGATTTTGTCAAGGCTTTTTCAGCATCTAATGAGATGATCATATGTCTTCAGTTTATATTGTGGATTACATTGATAGATTTTTGTATGTTGAACCATCCCTGCATATTTGGGATGAAGCCAACTTGATCATGGTGGATGATGTTTTTGATGTGTTCTTGGATTTGGTTTGCCAGTATTTAATTGAATATTTTTGCATCATGCAAATCTTCATGAGGGAGATTGGTCTGTAATTTTCTCTTAGTTGAGTCTTTGTGTTGTTTGGGTATCAGGGTAGCTGTAGCCCCATAAAAAGAGTTTGACAGTGTTTATTCTGTTTCTTTTGTGTGGAAGACTTTGAGAAGTATAGGTATTAGCTATTCTTTGAAGTTCTGGTAGAATTCTGCACTGAAACCATCCAGCCCTGGGTTTTTTTGAGTTGGGAGGCTTTTGGTGACTGTTTCTATTTCCTTGCAGGAAAGGACAGACCCCCCAAAACAAGGCTGTACACCTAAGAGTGTATTGCTGTGAGCACACAGCTCAACATCACTGTTTCATGTGACTGATATACCATGTAGTCACTTCTACATTCTAAGTGCATTCAAAGTATTGGCTTGTTATAAATGTTCAAACTACAACAGCACAGAAAACTACCAATTAATTGGCTAAGACTCTGATGACTGGGAAAAATAAAACTAATGTTTTAAAATTTTTAAATGAGTTGGAGAGCTAATTAAGTGGCAGAGTGTCTGTGTGTGTATATCTATATATATATATATATATATGTATATGCGTATACATTATATAACTATATGTATATAGGTATATATGTAGGAAGCAGTAAGTTCAATTCCCAGCATCACCAAAGTAAAAATAATTGAAATAAATTTCAAAAAAATAATTTTTTTATCATTTTTATGGATAGTTCCTAATTATGCTAACAAAGACCCAATTTGCTAAGAATACTAAAAATTAGAATAATGGGCTAGAAACGTATTCACTAATCCTTTCATTCACTATATCTTAATTGTCAAAATCATTTGTAAACCTAAATCCTAGTTAAGTAAGCATTTAGTATGTATGCCTATGCAACAAGTCCACATAAGCAACACTCCACAAATGTATATATAAAACAGCAATCTAGGATTATGAAAGGCTCTCTGCAAAGCAGAGGACAGCTTGCATGGACAGTATGCATGGTCTGCTTCCCACTAAGACTGCCTTGTGAAACGCCTGGAACAATTGATCTCTCCACTACAGGTATAAACAGCACAGTTGTCCTAGAGAGGAAAATGGCTCAGGAACATGCTTGTCAACAGCAGTATGAGAAACCAAAAATTTCCTAGGAAGAAAGAAAAGACAGGGCAAAACAATGCACAGGTTCCTCCATCTTGTATTTTTTTTCAGAGGCCATTTTAGGTTTAACTAGAATTTGATCTCCTCGATATGAAAGCCAGGAGGAAAATTAACTCTATTCTAGGAACCTAAGGTCAAGATGCCCCAGCTAACTTATCTTAGAGTCTGTTAAACTGCTTGTTTGTGCAGGACCTCCTTCTCCAGCTACCTGTTTATCTCAGCATCTGCTGAACTACTTGCTTGTGCAAAACCTCCTCCTGAAGCTGTGGAGGAAGATACCAGGATGTGGAAACCCCTTACTCTATGCGCTTGGTGCTACACTTGGGTCCCAAAAAACTGAGGATATTCCCAGGCAGTTGGAATGAAGACTTTCAATTGGCTAAAGACTGAGTCTGAGTCTGGGCACCCTATAATATCACGAAGGGCTAGGAATGAACCTTGCTTGACACTCTTAAGATGGACCTGCATTAATACTTGGAAAATACCTGTGGCTTTCAAATGAAGCAAATTAGCCAAAAACAATGTCTCATTTGAAAATTGTGAACTGGGGTAAATGTTCTTTCTTTTCTATAGCAAAATTTCACAAATGATTTTCTTTTGTTTTTGAAAAGCATTTGTACATCAGAAACATCTGTCTTAGTCACTGTTCTACTGACACAACAAAGCATCATTACCAAGGCAATTTATAAAAGCGAGCATTTAATTGACAGGGTCACAGTTCCAGAAGATTAGCGTTCACAATAGCAGGAACCACTGCAGCAAGCATGGTGCTGGAGCAGAAGCTGAGAGTTTACATATGATTCACATGCACAAGCAAAGACAGAGCTAACTAGAAGTGGCCTGGAATCTCAAAGCCCACCCCCCATAATATACTTCCTCCAATAAGGCCACACCTCCTAATCCTTTCCAAACAACTGGGTACCAAGCATTCAATCACATTAAGTATGGGGGCCATTCTCATTCAAATGACCATAATCTCCAACCTTACAACTGCTTCTAATCACCTGGCTCTAATGAACTGAATAAAAGAGCAATCCCAAACATACCCAGCTCTCGGTTGAGTAAGTCTCACATTTACCTTTCTAGACTATCCTCTTCCAAAGTGATCTCCATAAATGTCTTCAGCTTCCTGTTCACAGTCTCTACAACCTCCTTCAGCTTTGCACTTCTATGTTTACCTGTAAGAAGATTACATTGAAAAAAAAGGAGTTCTCACCATCTCACTATATGTAACATTCTCTGCTGTGCACATGTAGTCAGTTATCTGTGGTCTTGTTTCTCCCTAGTTAACCCTGGCTGACTGCAGGACAATTATCCCTTCCACAGAGATGCTGTGAGAGTACATCTGCTATGTGTGGAGAATCACCAGAAAAGAGTGACAACCAGCACAAATCAAATTCATCTATTGTAGTTTTATTTGTAGTTTAATAACTGAAGCTTGCCTGAAGATCAGAGAGTAAAACAGCCCCACTGATCAGCCTCACAGACCAGGCAGCAATGACACACACCTTTAATCCCACTAGCCACACTAGTTTGCCATAGGAACTGGGCAGTAGTAGTGCACACCTTTAATCCCAGACCTACAGGGGAATATAAAACGGGAGGAGACAGCTCTCAGACACAGTCTCATTCTGAGATTCCTAGAGGTAGGATCACCATTTCAGACTGAGCTCTTCTGACCATCAGGTTGAACCCCAATTATCTGTCTCTGGATTTTTATTAATCATGCTATATTCCACTGCAGGTATTCAGCACCTCACATACATGCTTACATCTCCTCAATGAGGTATGTTCTTTGCTCTGCAGAACACAAGTGCTCTGTGCCTCTAAATCAGGGGACATCCCTCAGACAAGCCTTTTACGATGCCCATACTGGGCCTGAAAACTTTTTAAAAGCATCCATAGACTGAGCACCTAATACCAAAAACTGTAATTTGCTATATTCTAAAATTCAAAACTTTTTGTCCTACTTATATGTGTTTCAGATTTTAAATTTTCAATTTGGGAATTCTCAAGCAGTATGTTTTATATAAATAGTATAAAATCTATAAACTCCCAAATTCTGAAGAAATTCTTTGTCCTAAACATGTAGGTGAAAAGTACTCAAGCTTTGTAAATCTTCACAGATTTGGTAGGCATAAGAGATCTTTACCTGCAAACTGCTAAAATTGAAAGACATTTTAACATCAGTAGAACTTAACCAAAAATATGGAGACTTGAATATAGTCAGTCAGCCTGCAAGGATGACACTGGACTTTACACTGAGCTGACATTTTGTAGGTATTGCCAAATATTTTCCCAGTACTACTTTCAAATTAGTTAAGTATTCAAGAAGCATGATGCCAACATGCCCACTGTTTAAAAAAATAAATTTTAGAAATAGTTTTGATACTGGATTTCACTAATATTGACCAAACTCCTAAGTTTGAACATTATTCACGCCTCAGCTTCCTGAGTAGCTGGGGCTACAGGGCTCGCCCAGATTTTTAAACATAAGTAACACTGGGCAAATCAAGAGAAATTCAATTCTGAGGTGTAGTGGTTCAGACCTGTAATCCCAGCAACTAGCAAGGCTAAGACAGGAAAACTCCAAGTTCAAGGCAAGTCTGGATTGCAGAGTGAGTTCATGGCCAACCTAGGTATGTCAGTCAGACCCTGCCTCAAAATTAAAGAGGGAGCTGGTTACATAGTTCAGTGATAGATCACTTATCAAGGCTATACAAGGCAAAAGGAAAGGGGAGGAAAAGGGGGAAAAGAGGAGGGGAGGGGAAAAGAGGGGAGGGAAGAATCAAGGGACCCAGTGATATTTACAGGCACCCAAGAGTGAAAGTAAAAGGCAGACAGGAGCTACAATACAGAACAGGTAAGCTCATGCAATGGCAAGGACAGTGTATTCAGAGAACACTAGGGAACAAGGGTGAAAAGGTTGTGGGAAGCCTCTTCTGTGCTGGCAGAGGAAAGGGTGAAACAGGTCAAATCCAAAACTTCTCTAACAGTAGCAACAAACAAGGACATAATCAGTAACATACAAGATGAAGGAGAAAAAAATGTAACCAACCTTTGTTAATAACCAAAATAATATGCAGAACAGCTGTGAGGCACACAATGCCTTCAATATCACCAGAGGTTACACAAGCCTTTAGTTCATCCAAAAATGACCTATGGAATCAGCAAACATTTGAAATTACTCCACATCCCAATACTTGATTAAAAAAAAAAATAATAAGCACAAGTGAGGTTTACCCACAATCATAAATACCACCTAAGGTCCTCCCCTTTATGTATTATACATGTCAGTTCTTACAGATGGAATGCTAAAACCAAATGGTATGCACAGGAGAACAGGAACATAAGAGATATTTAACAGACTGCTGAAAGGCAATCCACAGCCCTCGGAATGATGCAATGAAGCTTTCAAGGAATGTATTCACACCATTCAGTGCCACTGTGTTCAAAGTCTGAAAAACAAATCCCTCTCTATCTTCAGTCCCTTGTGGACTACTACAAACCCTAGAATCCTAGTCAAGTGAAATGCACGGAAGAACCAAGGGTTGTTTATGGGATAAAATTTGAATTCAGAAACTGTAGAAATAAAAACTTTGGTGTTACTGAAACAAATGATGCTGGTTAGCTGGGGCTGAAGCCTCTCGGCTGTGATTAGTAAGAGGTAAAATCTGGAAAGTACTTCCACAAGGTCAGCACATAGAAGATGAGTCTAACTGGGGGAGGGACGAGCTGGAGCAATGCTGCAACCCAAGCTAGTAGCCAAACTTGTTAATGTGTAAGAGTTTTCCACAGGATCTACTTCTGAAGGCATAAAGGGGTCACAGGAAGCAGCCAAAGCTTGGCACCTTATGGCCAAGTTGGAATCCCTGTATAGAGAGGCCAGGAGGACATTGGTGAAGGTGAAGTCTCAGCTACAACAGAGACTCAAGATACTAGAGATGCCAGGACCTTGGGGCAACCACCCAGGACAACAGCAGGTATAGCAGAAAGTTAGCCTGAAACTACTAGACATGTCCTTTGGAGCCCAGTACATCTTAAGTGAATTCCAGTTATATCAGATATTGAGCTACAAGATCTGGAACTAAACTGACAGGTTTTTGGTTTTGTTTAAGCATTATTGTTGTTATGTCCTGCCTCTTCCCTCTTGTAAAAACAAAAGCATTTAACTTGGTTTTTGTTGTTGTTGTTTTTCAGGTGCCCACAGTTAAAGAAATGTTACATGTTTTTGAAGAAAGAAACTGGACTTTCAAAGCGTTGAAAATTTTAAGTACCACGGAGTTTTGATGTTAACACTGGAACTTTCAAAGTCATACCATGTTTTATGTTGTGATATAAATGTGAAATCTTGGGGATAAACAAGAAAGAAAAAGTCATGGTTTAATAGTAGTGAGTGTGTGTCTGTCAAGCTTACAATGGGTCAATTTGTTACTAAGATTTTGACTTTTTTTGAAGTCTTATGGGAAGACAGGGCCTTAATTGACTGACTTGTGGAGATGCCTACAATACATTTTCTTTGGAGGGCCAAGACAACGTGGGTGGGTGGTACCACCCTTGCACAGATGGTCCTGAGTTGTATAAGAAAGCAAGTTAAGCAAGTCATGGAGAGCAGTGTTTCAAAATGGTCTGCTTTCAATCCTGCCATGGCTTTTCTCCATGATGGACTATAACCTGAAAACCAAATAAATCTTTTCCTCCTCAAGCTAATTTTGGTTAGTGTTAAAGCAACAGAGAATGTGGGGACCCAAAAATGTGAGCCTATTTTCCTTTGTGTGAAGGATAGAGAGTTTGAGCATATTTGTATATTTGTGCTCTTTCAAAGTTGCTGACAGCAGGTGTAGCTACAAAACAAGAGATCCTGACCTAGGCTGTGGTTACTTCGTGTTTTCAACATTAAGATGGCCAATAAAGGTGGGTCTACTCCACCCTGATCAAAGGTCAGAGAATTCAAACATACTTCTGCTTCTTTTGAAATAGGAGGTTTGAATTAAGGAGTGGATGCCTGAAGGATACTTGGTCTAGAGTGGGTTCACTACCCCAAACATCAAATGTTTTGCTCGGGAATTAAGGGCTTGATGTCTCAAGTACTGGAGCAAGTAACTGTTCTGGTTGTCCATTGTTAAAGCAGTCTTTCGCCTTCTTTCCCACCCCCCATTGTTTTGGAGTATAAAAGTCTATGGAAAATAAATATGGGCAAAATTCAGCTTTCAGTATTCTGAGTTGCCCTCCTGGTGCTCTCCTGTGTCTCTGTGTTTCTTTCTTATCTCTGTTCTTCCTACCTAACATTTCTAATCCTCACGTCCCTACCCTGGAACTACAAATCCACTGTGGCTAAGACGGCTAATGACAAGACAAGAAAACTAGAACACACAGTAAGAAGTATTTTTGTACACACATTTTTTCCCATTAGCAAAATTTGGCTGTGATAAACATAACTAAAAACTATTTAAATGTATACAACAGTTTATAGAAAGTAATGGTTCTGTATGAAAGTTTAACATAAGCAGTTCCATCACTCATAAAATGAAGAAAAAACATGGAATGCTTTTCACAAGTGGGTAAAAAATACCTTTGATAATTTGAGAGTAAAAAGTAATAGATCACAGGGCACTAAGAAAAAATACAGATAGGGTTGTACCAAGATCAAAGAGAGAAGACAATTACCTGACCACATCCAAAGACTTCATTATTACACCAACTAAACACCTTGAAAATGGAGGAAGGTCAGCAGGACATTGCGGTGTGGTCAGCTCTTCTATATCAGAAACCTAGGAAAGTTCCAAATCAGTATATTATCATTACCCCAGATTGACAGCTAGGTTCACATTGATCTGGGTTCTCTTATATCTGACCAAAGCAATTCAGAAATAACAAGCTTTATTCACTACAGTTAATTACAAATTTCTTTATTATATTCCACAAGAACATTTTACTCATTGTAACAGAAATAAAGGACATAAAACTTAGTAAGGCTTTAGTCAAATGGCCTTTATTTAACTTGATATCATCTATAAAAAAATATATTTTTTCCTAAGCCAACTTAACCAGTTCCTCTCAGCTCAGATTAGAATCTCAGTCTTAGACTGCTGGTGTTTTAGACTAAAGCAGTTCTCTATCTGTAAACTGAGATCCTTTTGCGGGTTCAAACAACCCTTTCAGAGGGGTCACCTAAGACCATCAGAAAACACATATTTTACATTACAATTCATAACAGCAACAAAACTGCAGTTATGAAGTAGCAATGAAATAATTTTATGGCTACAATACACGAAAAACGGCATTAAAGAGTCACTGCAGCAGGAAGGTGAGAAATTAAGTAAGATCCAGTCCACAGGAAGATAAACTCAACAGTAAAAGCGGAGCATGGCAACTCATGCTTGTGATCTCATGGGTCCCTGTCTTAAATGCTAATGTGAACACCTTAAGACCAAGCACATCCACAGCTTTAACATCAGGTGAGTTATAAGCACTCCCCATGAAAGGAAGACACTGTCAGACTGTTTTACAGAACTACTCATGTAGCACACTTACAACACCTTACTTGTAAAGACAGATCAGCAGTAAAAGCTAAATACAGAGGACCTGTGCACACATGCAGCTTAAGGGAGCCAGGCTGGCTACAAAGTTAACAATGTAGACTTCGTGAAGCAGATATCTTATAATAGGACAGTCGGAAATAAGACATTAAAAGAAGACAGTAATCTTAAATATGTATGCAACCCAACAAGAGAACTGACAAAAAAAAAGGTGAAAAAAAAAACCAGAACAATCTGTAGTCAAGGATACAGACTACAAGAAGACAGGCCAGTCAGCAATGTTCTGCAAAGAGGCAGAGCAGCATACAGAAAAGGGTCCGGGTTTGTCCAAAGGCTGCCAATGCTTTCTAACTTCAGCTACATGGCTTTCTGAAGTTAAGTCCTAATCCTAGGTTTATGCTATGTCACCTAGCAATTACTTTCGTAAACCAAATAATCTCTCTTTACACTTTGAAGGATAGCCATAAATCCTAATTAATATTTTAGAATTTAGTGAACATCTTTTGTCTTTTATACTACAAAATTTGTATAATTATAATAATTTCTCAGACTGGAGAAATAGCTCAGTGGTTAAGAGCACTTGTTTCTAGTACAGAGGACCCAGGTTCAGCTCCCAGCATCTACCTGGGATGTTCACAATCATCTGTTAACTCCAGTTCCAGGGAATCCAATGCCCTGTTTTGACCTCCACAAGCACCAGGCATGCACACTGGAACACACACACACACACACACACACACACACACACACACACGCAGGCAAACACTCATACACACAAAAACAAAGTAATATACACTTGACCATAAGCTGCATAGCCACGTGCTAACATTTTGGGAGCAAGGGATGGTGTATCTAACAATGTCCCAAAACGTTATGCTGAGTGTGCTGGCATCTGTATAGCCATACCCGGGCAGCACAGTGAGAATCTGCATCTTCACTTCTCAGAGTGCCCATGATCAAGCAGTACATGACCATCTCTAGATCATGCAATTCAGTGACAGCCCATCTTTTCATTCTGAGTAAACCCACTGCTACTTCTCTTCTTTACATCACTACCTATGTCCACAAGGGACATCTCCAAGCTGAAGAAGAAAAAGCATCCTGCATGTTCTCTATGTATAGTATCACTTTCTGTGTTAGCTCAAAGAGCAACAATGATCAGATCTGTAAAAAAATAGACTAAATAAATCTGTGTTCCATTCACCTTTAGCTATGATAGAAGAATAAGATACCAAAATTTCAATTTTCTAGAGCTAGAGGGAAGGCTTGACTGCTAAGAGAGCTTTCTTCTCTTACAGAGGACCCAGGTTCAGTCCCCAGAACCCACAAAGCAGCTGATAACAGCTTTGTAAATCCAGTTGTAGGGGACCCAATACCTTCTTCTGGCCTCTGTGGACACCAAGCATGCACGTGGCACACATACATACTCATGAAGGAAAATACTCATAATATAGTAAGTACATTTTTAAAACTTCAAGCTTCCTATAGTTAAGAAATGAAAAGAAAAAAGAAAAAGGCATGCAGAGATATGAACAATTGTACACCAGTTCAGTCTGGAACAGTCCTGCAATGTCTGCCCAAGTATCCTTGATTTCTTCAAAGAAGAATCTTTAGAAACTATCAATTCATTCAAAACTCCTAGCACCAGCAGACCATATCCGCATCATAGCACCGAGTTCCATCGCAGTCAGGAATGACAACAACCTTAGCATATGCTCCAGTTTCCACGTGGCTCTAGATGCCCAACCAGCTAAATGGCAAAGTACTGGAATTGGCAAACAGTCGTCACCAACAGTTTGCACTAGAAAACCTTAATCACGTACTGTAAGCAGGCACAGCACATGGGATAGTCAAGAGCATGGCAGTTTCATAATCAGTATAACTCACCTTTTGCAGTTGATGACTTATCTCAACCACAAGTGCAGCAATCAGAGTAGAAAGTATACCATGGTGGACTGCAGTGTCCCTGTACCAGGACTGAATAGTGCTGATAAATTCATGAAGAGGGGACTGCACAGAATGAAAGAGCTACAAGAAATCACATTAGTCATTGTCAGTACAGATAAAAAATCAGTTTTTAAAGAACAAGCATCAGGCCGGGCGGTGGTGGCGCACGCCTTTAATCCCAGCACTCGGGAGGCAGAGGCAGGAGGATCTCTGTGAGTTCGAGACCAGCCTGGTCTACAAAAGCTAGTTCCAGGACAGGCTCCAAAGCCACAGAGAAACCCTGTCTTGAAAAACCAAAAAAAAAAAAAAAGCATCAGGTGTGGCGGCTCACATCTGTATCTGAGGATGCACCAGGTGCAGCTGCTCACATCTGTATCTAAGGATGTACCAGGTGTGGCGGCTCACATCTCTATCTAAGGATGTACCAGGTGTGGCGGCTCACATCTCTATCTAAGGATGTACCAGGTGTGGCGGCTCACATCTCTATCTAAGGATGTACCAGGCTAAGTAAGGAGGACTGACATAAGTTTGAGGCCGGCCTGGGCTACCTTGGTGAGTTCTAGGCCAGTTTAAGCTAGAGATCTTGACTCAAAAAAAAAAAAAGCAATAAACAATAAAATGGCTGCTAGGCATGGAGGCACACACCTTGGGAGGCAGAGGCAGGCGAATTTCTGTGAGTACAAGGCCAGCCTGGTCTATATAGCAAGTTCAAGGACAATCAGAGCTCCATAGTAGAAAGAAGCTGTCTCAGAAATAACAACAAAAATAGAAGTATCAATAGTAAGGAGGGATAGAAAAAGGAAAGAAAGGCAATTATTAACATTAAAATAAAACCATCAGCTCAGGCAGTGTTTCTAAATGACACTACTTGACGGATGGTGGAAGACCTGGCAAAGAGTCTAAGACTGGGGATAAACTACATAAACAGATCATGGACACTTGAAACAACTATGAGCTGAGCTAGAAAAAACTGTGCCAATCATGTTTAGGTTATTTCCATCAGCTTAGTCTAGAATAAAATTGATACTCTTGGATATTTCATAAACAATCTCCCATTTAAACATTCTTAATTAAAACAATAATAGCTCACTGACAGAAAAAAAAAAATGGCTCTCTGCTAACAGTGTAACTGATTCAGGAACAGGTTTTACACTGTTTTAGGAACAGATCTAGTCCCTTTGATTTTTATGATCTAGTTGCTCAATCATCTCAGCCTATGAGCTTTCACCATCAACAGAAAACCACGGTCCCTTCAAGGTGCTTCTAAATCGGGACATTAACAGATGATGGGAGTGAGCATCCTCCCACGCAGTGACTGTCCCTTTGAAAATGAGCATCTTCACAAATATATTCTTTTCTGGGAAGCTCTGGAATCACAGCCCGCAGAGATCAGTTCCGTTTAGAGTCCTTACATCCATGGGACTTCAATCCCTGAGCTCAAGACTGCAGATCTGCATGCCACAAAGAATGCAGGCATGCTTACCTTTAGGGCTGCCGTGCAGCCACCACTCAATGCCCACAGCAGATAGCACAGTGAGACCTGGCCAGCTGAAGAACAATACCTGCAGACTTTCTTCTGGCTGTTTCCTGAAGGTCCAGGCAACACATTCCAACATTTTCTGAAATACTTCCTGCACTAAATCAAACAGCACCGTGACTTTTTCTGAATCTGTTTTCTGAATCATGGAGCTTCCAGCTATCTCCTTGAGAATGCCAAGAAGTAATGAAATGTAAAAAAATTCCTTCACTACAAAGAAAAGGAGAACAACCAATTACACATGCACATAATTCAACTGAAATTGCTTAACACATATAAATGATAGTAATGTAAGAACCTATTACTACTGAATTAGCACTAAACACGTTTACCAGATTGATCCAAACTAGAATCAAACACAAATTTCTTTTCTCCACCTAACTAAAAAATTGACTTCTTCCCCAGCAGCAGTAGTACAGCTGACTCTGCAGGTAAACAAAGAACTTTGTTCACTGCATGTATGTCTCCTATAAAACCTGAATTAGAAAACACAAACTTTTTCTTATATTTTACTAAAGTAAAAACCCAACAAGGACAAGTCCAACCTCACAGCTCCCAACATCATTTGATAACGTTATAGATTTCTGATACCTGGTTGTAGCTTATTGATTTCCTTTGGTGGTTTTTTTTTTTTTTTCCAATTACCTCCCTGACTGAGAGTACATAATGTCGTAAAAATTCATTCTATATATAAGCCTAATAAAACTATTCCTCCATTTTTATTTCCAATCAATCTTGCCAGTAAAAGCTACAAAAGCAGAGACAGGCCTGTCCCCAGTAATCCTCAAGGGCACCCCATGTCACCCTGCTCCACTCTATCTGGTTAGCCCTTAACTTTTGGGTACTACACAGCAAGCCGCCTGGCAGAACCCATGGTACAAAACACATTAAAATAAAACAAGTATGCAATAAAGCACAGAAATGATGCTCCTCATAGACAGTCCATTAACCAGGTGACCACAGGACTTGCCCAGAGAATGGGCCTGGATATGAAGGGTAAAGCCATTCAGCTACAAGATTAACTAAAGATCCAGCAAGCTCTGCTAGAGACCACAGCCAACTACACCCCAAACCTTCCTGCTAAGGGATGACAGACTTCCCATCCCAGAGGCTCTATCAATCCTTCTGAGGTCTAAGACTCACCACACAGAAACTTAAGGAGCTACTACCCTTTCATTCAGAGATGGAAAAACTCATTCCTTATATACACATTCGTCATGTGGAATGTCCACTGATGAGACAGGTGTTGAGCTCTTCAAACCCAGATACTGCTGACTACACCCTGGCGGATGTTTTGAGGTGGGAACCTATACATCTACTGGCAACCTATACAAGGGACTTGCCAGCTTGTTCTCTCTCACCTAGCTAGCAGGTCCATTCCTCATTGGCATTAGAACCTACTTCAGGATTCCAGCTTATACTGAAGTCAGCTGAGATATCAAGCTTCGTGTACTGAACAACTTCTGGATTCTTAGACCTTCAACTGGCAGACAGCCAATGTTGGATTAGCTGGACCACAGTCTGAAAGCCATTGTAATAAATCCCCTTTATAAGTTTAGATTTATTCTCTAAGTTCTGTTCCTCTAGAGAACCCTAACTAATACACAGACAAAGGAGCTGTCTCCTTATATTCTTCCTCAGAATGTGTAGTCTCAGTAACATGGAAAGAAACCTGGAAAAGCTGAAAACTTTAACCATACGTTATTTCACTGTATTCAGGTGTGTGTGTTTTATGAACCAAATATGCAACATACTAGCTAGCAAGCAACAAACTGCTAACAACAGGCCAGGATCACAGCTACAGCCAAAACCGGTGCTGATCTACAGTCTTGCTAAGAGTCCTCCCCAGTGCACAGCTCAAAGTCAGAAAACAAGCCATCAATCTGAAACTAAAGTAGTGCTGGCTCTGTGGCTCTCCCCAGTATGCACATCTTTAGGTTGTCAAGTCCCTGCCAACAAACAAACAGCAGCAAGGACAGCAAAAGATAGAGGCAGCCTCACACATAAGCTGTGGGGCGACCTCCTGCACTGTCTCCAAACTGTACACGACAGCCTTGGTTTCTAAGATGCTAAAATCCCAGCTGTCGCACACAACTCTTTATCAATGGCCCTTTTTCTCCAAAGCTTTAGATTTCCTATAATCTTCACGTTGCTTTTATTTCTCTTTCAAATATAACCCTATAGTCTTTACTTTTAAAAAAATCAACATTTCTTTTTAAATGAGCTGGTATTTTTCAGTAAGAACTCTCCCAAAGCTCTGTTATGTTTGGAGCCTGATTTTCCACAATCTATGTACTATATTGTAGTGGGAATTCCAGAAGTTTGTGGGCTTACACCCCTAATTTATCTGGTTGATGCAGTTGGCCACCCAACTGTGTCCTAGAAATGGCTTCTTTAGAATATGCATTTGGGTTTATAAAGAATACCCTACCTGGATATAATATCAACACAATGCGGTGGTCTGAATGAGAATGGTCCCCATGGGTTTTTTATATTTGAATACTTGGAAACATTAGAAAGTGTCAGTTCATTGGAGGAGGTGTGTTCCAGGGGCAAGCATTGATGTTTCAGAACCCATGTCATTTCCAATGAGCTGTCCCTTTTTCTGCTTGGTGGCTGTGTGTCAAGATATAAGTTCTCAGCTACAACTTCTGCCCCACACTTGTCCACCTGCTGCCATGCTACCTGCCAATATGCTCTTATTTTCTATAAGTTGCCTTGGTCATGGCATCTTATCAGAGCAATAGAAAAGTAAATAAGACACATAAATAGCTTCTGAAAATGGTTTCTTCACTGATCCCCTTTCAAGTAGAGCAAAAGAGTTTTAGAAAGTAGACTCCAGTCTCAGTTTGCTAACCTCTAATGCATCCTTGCAAGCACCACAGAAGAAGAGTCGCACTGCGGTATGGGGATGAGTCCTACAGACCCTAGTCACTGGACATGCAAACACAAAGCTCATTCCAGTCTGGACACCTGATCAAAAGGGACTGGGTACCACTATGTAATGAAATGGACTAAATGGAAAGAAAATTCTGATTAGCTCTATGATTTTTAAACTTTATAAATAATTAAAAGTAGATTCAGCCTTAAAGCAAAATAATTCCTAAGTGATAAATCAAGTGTGAAAAAATCATTTTATTTCAACAATTAAGCTTATGTATAGAATGTAGTTTTTAAACTACAGAGAATGATTTAAAAAAAAAAGTTCAAGACTTTGAATAATTCTACAACTTTAGAATTTGTGAACCAATACAGTATCTTGTTATATCTGAAATCATCAACTAGTGTCCAGCAGCACAGGAAGGGTAGGACTCCACTCAGGCCTGCCTGGAATGCGTCCAAGCTGCATCACTGACCACAACGGCTAATCTGTGGTGTAGGAGGTCCTTCTGTCTATGTGTTGCTTTCATTGGTTAATAAAGGAACTGCTTTGGGTCTATAGCAAAGCTATAGGGGAAAAGAGCTAGGTGGGGGAAACTAAACAGAATGTTGGGAAGAAGATGAGGAGAGGAACACCATAGAGTCACCAGAGACAGATGCTGTGAATTTTACCTAGTAAGCCACTGCCACTGCCACGTGGCGATATACAGATTACTAGAAATAGATTACATTTAGATGTAAGAGTTAGCCAATAAGAAGCTAGAGCTAATGGGCCAAGCAGTGATTTAATTAATATAGTTTCTGTGTGATTATTTTTGGGTGTAAGCTAGCCGGTGGCCGAGAAGAACAAGCGGCCCTCCTCCTACAAATCTGGACCAACTAAACATGCTAAACTGCATTTAATGAAGGAAAGTCTCTCTCAGTAAACTAGTGGGCTTTAAAAAATGAAAATTTAAATTGTGGACAGATATTTCCATTTAGCTCAGTAATTGGGATGTACAGTAAAAACCACTACTAATCTTCCACACCACAGAGGCAGGGTATCTGGAAGATGAGATCAGAGCTCAGTAGTGTTCTCTTTGTCATACACTGTACCAGAAGGCATCACTGGCTCTGGTTCTGGGTGTGCCCCCTCCTGACCACATCACTCACAACCTTCTTCTGGGAGAGTCTCTACACAGATGCCAGGTGGAAAACTCTACACACCAGCAAGGCAGACCCAGGTAGCAGAACCCCAAGGACCCTAGAAACTAACAGTGTGCCTGACATCATAAGCATCTCTGAAATTGCTAGGTGTATTACAGCCAAAAAAACAACTTTTTGGCAAAGGCCCATGTGTTACATGTGAATGCCTGGAAGACAGATTCTGATCTTCAGAAGAAGGGAGTGAGGGATGGAAGGATGGAAAAGCAGTATGTACATATTGTTTCCAAACATCCCTTTAATGAGTAAACGATGCTACAGTACCTGTTTTCATTATTCCGAGACTCCACTGTAAAAGCTGTATCTGAAATTTAGTGTCTCCAAGGCCCACCATGACAACATCTTTACCCACAGCCAGGTAAGTCTGTAAGACACAACATGGGTTCAATAACAACAAAAGCCATTTAAAAAGGAAGGCAGTCAAGCCCAACAAAGCCTCTCCTGCAATGTACTAATATAAGCAAATGTTTAAACTGTATTTATAAAGAACTTCCATAAATACATACATTTTCATTGTTTCTATAAGAATTCTAGACATTTTAAGCAATTCACCAACCTAAACAAATACCCATCACATATAACATATTAAACTACATTAAAATTATGCATAATGTGCTTTGTAAAAAGAAATGCCATTCTCTGTATTATGAAGCAGCACTAGGGTCTAAACCACTTTACAACAAAATAAACAGTCCTGAAAATACAGCATGAACTGTGTCCCAGCTGCTGACCTGGATAACCTGCTGATAGACGTTCCTCCGAAGCTTCAGAAACTCCTCTTCTTGGTCTTGAAGAAGAGGCAAAACTTTGTTTTCTAACCAAGATCCGGTTTCATTCAAGATGGACAGATGAATTTTCTCTTCTGAGAACTGTCCAACAAAAGAAAAAAAAAAAGAAAAGCAGCTTTCACTCGGGAGGAGGCAGGTGGATCTCTGGGAGTTCAAGGCCAGCCTGATCTACAGAGCTAGTTCCAGGACAGGCTCCAAAGCCACAGAAAAACCCAGTCGCAAAAGAGAAAAAGAAAGAAAAGCAGCTTTGATACAGGATACTCAGAGCACCAGGAGAGACACCATACCTTGTACTGAAGATGGACACTCAGTCGACAATGTAGACCAAAGGCATGCGATGCAGCTTCTTTGTTGAAGTTGAGGGGATTCCCACTTGGAGACTGAAGAAAAAATTCCAGATCTGCCTGCAAAATTACAACCAAGGACCCACATTCTGAATGGCATGTGACCACATCAAAGCAAGGTGGAGAAAGTGCCTGATCTATAGGAAACTAGAAGGATACGGCACCTGAACACTATCTGCTGAGTGGGCTTTGGAAGCACATAACACAGTTAACAGGTACACAAGGCCATGGGACCACTGCCCACAGGGACTACAGTTTGTTTCCTCTGGGCAGGCTTAACTGAACCACTATCCTACGTGGCAGCCATGGGGACTACTCGGTAGAGAATCCTATAGGGCCAGTGCAGCAGGGGAAAAACAGGTTTCCAAAGGGCCCTTGGGGCACAATAAAATCATAGCACACACTTTCCAAGATTTTCCGAAGACTCTGAAGAGAGCTAGTACTTCCTCACTGATGCCGGGTCCTGGGCAGCCTATTCTCAGATAAGGGGAGACAAACTGGAGCCCTGACAAGCTAGAAACTGTGGAGAAATGTAGGCTCTAAACACTGCTTGTGAGGAGACAGGTCCTGGAAATGGCATTACTCCCGGGCTTACCTGTTCACCTCAGAGTTCTTCTCAATTCCTTTCCAAAGCATGAAAACTATACATCTTACTGCATCACTGCTACTACTATTTGAAGTCACTTTAAGTTCTAGGATAAATAGTTACCTTGGATCCTTCAAGTGCTTTTAAAAGCTGGTTAAGTTTCTTCTGGGGTGCAGAGAGCAGACACTCTCGATTCTTTGGATGGGTCAGCAAATACTCCATGTACAACAATGCTAGCTCATGTTTTACCGGGCACGTATCATTGATTTGCACTTTACATTTAGAGGACAAATTACTCTGAAGAAGAGCCGTGGAACAAAGAGGCAATTAGAGTTTATGTTTCCAGAACATGGTACAATTTCTAGATACCCTTGTTCCCCACATTCCAGAGAGGCATGGCTGTATACACACCTTGGTCTGATGTGGCCTTATTGTCAGCCAGTCAACAATGAGCTCCAGGACATGTCCCACTTGCCCCCAGGAACAGAGACAATCCAGCAAGGTACAGTAGCTCCTGCCTGTAACAGTCTCCTCCTGATTTCTCAGGACAGAAATCACACCACAACTGAAAAAGTCAAGTACAGAAAACCAGGTTAATATCTCTACAGAAAGCCCCCACTGTTCCACAACATAAGGAAAACCAAGACACAATTTGATTGCATCAAAAGGTGTACAGGTCTCAGTTATACTGGTACTTGCTACCCCATGAAACCCTTAACAGACTGCAGCTGCAGAAGGACAAGCCCCACATCTCAACAGCCTTCTGTTTGTAGTGCCAGCTGTCAGGTTCCAGAAGTGGTCATAATTTAGGGCATTTTCTCCCTTTTTCTTTTCATATAATACATTATATAATTTTTTTTGCAAAAGTCATATACATCACATTTTGCCCCCTTCCCCAATATCTCCCTGATCCTCCCCACTTTCATACCCACTCAACTGCACCTGCTTACTTTCTCTAAAAAGCAAACAAAAAACAAAGAAAGGAAACACACACACATTTAAAAAAAATAAAACCAAAAAATTAGAAACCCATTTAAATATCCAAGCAAAAGACAAAACCAAAACATGCCACAAAACAGTCATTTTGGAGGCTTCAAACTAGCCCAGTAGGTAAGAGTGCTTGCCATCGAGCATAATGACCTGAAACACACATACAAACAAAACACATGTAAAAACAAATTTTAAACAACAATTCTTTTGCAAGTAAATAAAACCAAGTAAGTGGCAAACTCTAGAACTACACTGCCCAATAAAAAATAATATGCAAGGGCTGGAGAGACGGCTCAGTGGCTAAACCATTTGTTACTCTTGTACAGGACTCAAGTTCAGTTCCAAGCACCAGGATGGCTCATAATCATCTGTAACTCCAATTCCAGGGATCCAACATCTTTTTCTGACCTCCATAGGCTCCTGCATACACACGATGCACATACATTCGGATACGCTGATACACACCACACATACACACACATGCAGACACATTTTTTGAAATAGTACATCAATATAGAAGCTCAGTGACCAAGGCATGATAACTAAATCCATTTGCTCACCAGCCTCATAAAAAGGCTATGTGTCAACTACATAAAATGTAAAGAGAATCAGAGAAACCTCTTGAAAACACGACTTTCACATGTACTCAGTATCCTGGCATTCTTCCTTTCACATGTATACTGTGTACTCACAGTACAGTCTAAGAACTTGGAGCCACCTGTGGTCAGCGATGACCACAGGCTCTAGAGCTTGCCACTCTGGATATTAGAATAATGCCCAGATATCAGGTGCAGACATAGTTGAGTCACAGTATCTCTTTAACAACTTCTCCTGGCAATTTCTCCATACAGAGGGGAAGACAGGAAGGGAGAGCACAGGGCAGGTGACAGCAAATCCCCGAGGACAGATTCTTGCGCTGTGGTAAAATACCTGAACACAGGGACAGCAGAGGCTGGCAGGAATGACATTAGCATGAACAAGGGGGTCTTGCAGCGCTCGTCCTAGAAACACAAAAAGAAACATATAGCCAAAAGGATTTCACAATAGAAAATGTTTCCTAATAATCTATTTCCACAGTTGTTCAAAAAGTACTCCAATAATTACTTTAATATCCAGAGAAATTCAAATCTAAAGGTGTGCCACAGGTTTGAGGATAAGATGACTTGAATCAAGCCTCCTGACATTTCTACACCACCTTCACTATGAAGCAAACACTAACTGCAGCAAGTTCAGTCAGAAACTATGTTTACTTCCAAATCAATTCAGATAAAAGGAAAAAACTAATTACTTGTCCTGAATATAGCTCTTAAGAGGACAAAGCTATTCAGATAATATTATACATGACGACCCAAACATTGTTATTAGAGGGAAAGCACATGTTTGGAACTACAAAATAAATCACCGGCTAATCAGATCTATACCTAAAAGCTGGTAAAATATGGAGCAAAGTGCCTGAATTCGGTCAGTTTCCTCCTCCTAAAATGCACAGTGCTATTAAAGACTGAATGAACCAAATCACAAGACAATGGGCGAGGGGAAGCATGAAGTGCACTAAGTGCAATAAACTACAGCTTAATTAGTCCTATTATTGCAACGATAAAGTAAGCTGAGCAGACTTTAATTACTCAGAATCCATCAAGAACACCACATCAAGGATGGGGAGATGGCTCGGTAGTTAAAGTCCTTGCCATTCAGTTTGAAGCCTGGAGCAATGATTCCCAGAACCCACATAAATTCTCATGGGTGTGGCAGCCTATCTTTATTTTAATTCCAGAGCTCAGAAAGTAGAGACAAGATCCCCAGGGCAAGCAGACTTGTGAACTAGCCATATTGATGAGTTTCTGAAAGTAAACATGAGTAGAGAAAAGGAACAAAATTAAAGTGAGTTTTTATGGCCACTTTGACCCCTAACTTCAGTATCTAAGTAAACATGTTGGCAAGACTACTAGTAATGAAATATTCTTGAAAATCCTCAACAGAGTACAACACATGATAAATATGTAGGTAATACATTGAGCTCAATTTAACCATTCCACAAGTTACACATACTCTAAAACATCACATTAAAAAGTATAAAAATCTTATCTGCCAACTAAAAATATATTTTTGTGTACAATTTACAAAGCAAACAGGGAGAATATCAAGGGTGGAAAGGTTTAATGTGAATGGGAATAGGAGGAGGAGGGAGAAGAGAAAATAAGGGGATGGTTAACTAAACCAAAGCCTTATAGAAACTTACTATTTTGTAAGCTAATTAAAAATGTTTCTTTTTAATGGTAATTGAATAGTGGTACTCTGCATGAGTAACTAGTACTACTCCTAGAAAACATGGGTTATTAAATGAAAATCCTAGTTCCAGGCATGGGATATCTGGATATCTAGTCAATATCCAGGGATGAGGCATAGCCAGGACTTCCAGTGGGAGAGACTGAGTAGGAGAAGGAATTCAGGTTTAAGGAAGAAATAAAAAGAGATGCCAGAGAGTCAGAAATGGAGAAAGCCGGAAAGTAGGATATACAGAATAGAAAGGTAAAAAGCCCTGAGGCAAAACACTGATGAATAAAAACAGGTTAAATTAAGTTAAAAGAGCTAGTGGAGTAAGCCTAAGCTAAGGCTGAGCATCCACAACTAATAATAAGTCTCCATGTCTTTATTTGGGAGCTGGTTAGAAGCCCAAAGAAAATTCCAATCACAGGTATTTAGAAATCAAAGTGCCTTCTAAATTTGTAGGCTCAGAAAGAAAAGCTAAGGGCTCACAGTGGACAATACCCTAGGTACCAAGGATACAGAGCAGAGGGAGAGATACTAATCTCATGACAAGGTAATCATAGATTGATGTTGGTTTCTATCTTGGTCAGAGAAGGCTATTTTTGAGGTAGGCATCAATCAATGCATAGATCATAACTGGGCAAAGTACTGAGACTGACTGTTCAGTATTCAACTCTAAATGAAGACATATCTATCAACTCCTTCCCCACCAACCCTCAGGGAACATCACAAAAGAATGAGCAGAAAAAAATGCAAGTGTAAAAGAATTGCAGAAATTGCTACATTTTATGGACATGACATAGCTGTAGCATCCACAGACTTAAAGAGGTTGTAATTAGCTGGACAAGATTGATCCCATCAACATTCCAGCATGGAATGAGCTCATGAGACCCCATTCCTAGCTGAGGAGCTATTAGCAGCTGGGTGAAAAGTCATCTTTCTTGTCCATGATCTATTAAATAAGCCCACATCCTTGCATATGCAAGCAAACAACCTAATTAAACTCAGGAGATAAAAAATTTTAAAAAGGTTTAAAGAGGTAAGAAAGGGCTCAGAGAGAGAGTGACAGGGGAATAAGAGAGGAGAATGAAATCAGTGAATAGCATCAAAACAAAGTAAGTATATAAAATTATCAAAGAATACATTCTAAAATATATTTTTAGTATAGTTATGTATTTAATATATTTATTATATATATTCAAGTTTTATTGTATGTGTACTTGCATCTTCTTCACTCTTCACCTTTTTATTGAGACAGAATCTTTTACAGAACCTAAAATTCACCAATTTAGTTAAGAGTGGCCGTAAATCCCAATCATCCTAGCTCAGTCTCCCCGTCAGTGGGATTAGAGATACACACTGCCATACCCCCACTTTATATGGGTGCTGTGAATCAAACTCAGGTACTCGTGACTATGCAGCAGGAACCTCATCAAATGAGCTATCTCCCCAGCACCTAAAAATATCTTTTCATTAAATTGATCTAACTTGTCTGCCTTGATAAAACAGATACAATTCATACTATAGAGTCTGCTTCCTGTGTACCTTCAAACACCTTGGGAAGTACCTACAAGATGGAATATTCTGTTTATAAAACAGAATCTCTTTCCTAAATCTGCAAGTAGATTAACATCAGACTAGATCTCCAACAGCAGAAAGAAAAGCTAAGGGCTCACAGTGGACAGTACCCTGGGTACCAAGGATACAGAGCAGAGGGAGAGATGCTAACCTCATGACAAGGTAAGGGCCACCACACCCTTCCTGGCGTGCATACAAGACAGAACTTCCACTAAAGACAAACTGATGCCAACACAAAGCACCTTACTTACAAGAATGGCCCAGACTTACCTTGAACACCTTCAGGTACTCTGGAAGCACAGATGCAAACTTGTTAATGGTATAAACTTTGGCCTCTTTATTATTTTCCAGACTTCTATGGATGCTCTTCCAGAGGATCACAATGACTTCTAGTAAACCTGCCATGGACGCAGTATCACTCACTGACAATGTTTTATCCAGTACCTAAGACACAAATAATGTTACTGTGAAAGAATCCGATAACAGGTGTTAAGAGACAAATGTACGATCTTCAAAAGCACATCTTAGAATTGCAGACACAAAACAATATAAAAATGATAATGTCAACTTCCATACAGTAAAACTTTCTTCACCACTTTTGAACATATCTCTTATCAGGAAGGTAGGTTTTTTTCCAAATTCCACCCAAGAAATCAATTCTAAATTAACTCAATATTCTTTAGTGAAACAGTCTGTATGAACTAAAATGTTTTTCTAAAATCAAAAACTAGCAGTCTTTATTACACTATAAGGTAACTGCTGAGCATGGCTATACAACACTGGCCTGCCCCAACACTGCTGAGACACTGCTGCTAACACTTCTTTTTTGAGGCCAGTAGGATACAACCCACAGATGCCAACAACCTTTAAAATCATAGGTTTCTATGACTTACTGAAAAACAAACCTGTTTATATTTTCCTATTGTGCCAGTAATACACAACAACCCCATACCAGAATGCTCAGTGCAAACCAGACATGCATACCCAAATCCTGGTCTCCAGACCTGGTGACTTGCACACCAGCCACTGACCATGGAGACACAGACACATGATGAATGAAGTAACTTCCTAACACTGAGATGAGGAGGATGACTCCGTCAGTTTTCACCATTCAAACGTGGAAACAAAACTGATTTTGATTAATAAGAATCAAAGAAGCAAACACAGTTTCTCCACAGTTAGTTATGTCAGCACGTACTAAATGCTTTGAAACATGGTAAGGTCAATCAGTTTGATAAAGCACCCTGTTAGTGGTCTGGATGCTACCAGAATAATGTGACAAACTGACAAAGCTGTCATTGTGGGTTTAGCCTTACCGTTTCTGTGCTCTAACTCTGAACAGAAGAGAAACTTTTTGGAGCACATTTACACTGAGCATTACAGCACATGATCACTGCGTACTACCAGCCTAAGAAATACTAGTACATTTATTTAAAGAGAAAAGAACAGAAGCTCAATATTTTAGCACAACAGTCTCATTAAAATTTATGAAACCCTTAAATAATGTAATGGGCTCTTAAGTAATGGTTCCTTATTTTATTTTAGCAGGCTAAGCTAAAATACTTTAACAATACTGAACTCTTAAGTAATAGTTACAAAACTTTAGCAGAGACTATTACTAAATGACCATAAGGTAGGTGTGTGTGTTTGTGTGTGTGTGTGTGTGTCTGTGTGTGTGTGTTTGAGACAGGGTCTCTCTACATAGTCCTGGCTGCCCTGGAACTCACTATGCAGACCAAGCTTGTCTTGAAATCACAGAGATCCATCTTCTGCCACCCAAGTGCATGGTGCCTTGAACCATGAAAAAACTTAGGCATGACAGTGTGTGCTTATAATCCCAGAACTCAGGAGGCATACAAAGGATTGTCACCAGTTCAAAGCCACATTGGAACTTCCAGGGCCACACAGTGAGACTATCTCAAAATCAAAACATTTTAGCTACATATGTATTCTAAGCCATTTTATTTTTTCTAACATGGGTTACAATGTTACAAGGCTGTGTATTCTGAACCCCTATCAACCTAGAAATAGAACTCATATAACAAACTGGGTATTTTGTACACCAAGTACAACAGAAATCATTGTTATTTCTTTTTTTTAATATCATAATTTATTTATTTTTTTAAATATTTATTTTATTTACTTATTATGTATACAATATTCTGTCTGTGTGTATGCTGCAGGCCGGAAGAGGGCAGCAGACCTCTTTACAGATGGTTGTGAGCCACCATGTGGTTGCCGGGAATTGAACTCAGGACCTTTGGAAGAGCAGGCAATGCTCTTAACCACTGAGCCATCTCTCCAGCCCCCAATCATTGTTATTTCTAATGATTCAAAACTTGACCTAAAAGATGCTGCAAGATTTCTCAGTAGTATCTAGCCACAAAGTTAAGGAAATTCTCAACTAGTACATTAACAAACTCATGTTCAGTTTTGCAAAGTCATTTTCAATCCCAGTTACAAGGGTATAGTGGCCTGCAGCAGGATGTTTGCCCACTTCTGTCAATGACAAACACCTCATGTGCCAGGCTGCTCACCTACTGATTAGAGCATAAAATCTACACGGTGGCCCAGCTAAGTCTCTCTAAGTCACACACACTACCTACAATGAAGGGAGTGTATGAAAAGGCAATGGTTAGCCAGGGTATGAATGTGAAATCAGTGTTCTATGTACTATTCCCCCTGCACCGCACGTCTACTTTCCTGTTAATTCTACTGACCAAGTTCACACCAGACTGGCCAAACAAGGGACAAAGAGAAAAGGACACCTACTCTAGAGTGGGGCTAGCTGCCTGTCAAGGTGCAATGGGGGAAAACACTGAGATAGCATGGCGCTGGCAGAGAAGCCATCCCACAGAAGAGGCAGTCTGAACATAATTGCCTACCCAGGTCACAGGGTTGACCTGGCCATGTAGTAAGCAAAGGAAAACTGGCTTTGTGATTTTCTTCTACAGGGCAGATTTGGGCACTACAAAAAAAAAGAAAAAAGAAAAATCCTTCAAATTTGACTTTAGATATTCAAATACTAAGTGTCCATATATAAGCTTAAAATACTGCTTGTAAGCAGTAAGTATATTTAAGACTGAACTGGCTATTATTTCTTTAAAACTGAAAGTTTTAAAGAAAGAAGAGCTAATTAAAGACAATTCTACAAAAAAAAAAAAAAATTTACATCCCGAAGTTCATCCCCAAATGTTTCTAGAGGCTCCTATCAGTGACTTTAACAAACACCAGCTCCATGTCCAGAATCTAGCTCAACTCTATTACACCGAAGGAATCAAACACTGAGATGCTCAGAGTAAAGAGATATGGAACAAGGTTGCTATCAGTAAGAATATTCTTTTTTAAAAATATCTCTCCAGACTCTAAAAGATACAATACAATTCTTTAAAAAATGTAATTATGACTCCTCAAAAACTGTACTTAAGTATCTTTATGGGAACAAATAGGAAATAACAACATCCTATCCATTGGTACAGAAATGAAATAAGACAAAGTCTGCTTGTCTTTACTGTAGAGTAAGAGAGCCACTCACGCTGGCGTTCTCCTTCTCGCACTCCTTATGGGCCTCCGGGCACTCTTGCAGCGTCCTCTGGATACAGGCATTCAAGCAGTGACGGATGACATGGATGAGCTTTGCTAAAGGGGTTAAGATAATCAACAAATACATGTATCTTCTATAAAATGAACTTTCTAATTAGAAAAGTATAATCTCAAACAGTAAAGCAAATTACTTTCAGGAAAATCACCAAGAGCTTACTCAAGTGACAAACACTGAGTATCTGTAACATGCACTATGCTGGAAAAGAGGCAGGACAGGACACGGGGAAGCAGAGATTCAGACCTATGTTGGTGCTGGCGGTGTGCTCGTGGGCATACTGATAGAACTTCCTGGCAGCTGCGCGATTCATCTGGATCAGTGTGACACAGCGCTCGCACCACACCTCCTCTGGCTGGTTCACGGGCAGAAAAGAGTTGAAGATGAGGCTCACCAGGCGCCGAGACACAGGCCGAGAATCCATTTCCAAGCGAACCAAAATGTCCTCCATGGGGCATATTTTCCAAAACTATGGTAAAAGTAGAGACATACAAAAGGAAATAATCAGTGGTTCCTATAACCTGGAAAACTGCTGAAGTTTCCAGAAAATAACTAAGAACTAATTTTTATATCAAGAAAAGTCATTTCAAGTAGCTGTATCAGAACCTGACTTTTCTGTCAACAAAAGTAGCAAGTCTGCATTTGAAAGAAATGTAACACGTCAGGTACGACATGAGGCCACTGAAAGGTCAACTCAGAGCTGATGCACGAATAATAGCTCTGGTTAACCAAGCTGATCGTTTCTACATTTGTAGATCCAATTGTTTTTAATCTGTTAATAGTTTTGAAATAGGCACCCCACTCATCTCTCTTAAGAGGCTCAAAGCATCCTTCCTAAACACGCTAGGAGTGCTGGACTGCTCTTTCTACCGTGAGCAATCCCCTTGCCCAACTCTGGAGTTCCCAAAATCATAAACTCTACAAGAGATAGAATTAATATTGGTTTGTTTTGGTTTTTGGTGGTTTGTTTTTTGTTTTCAGTCAGGGTCTCAAGCATCCTGGCCTGCCCCAGGATTTTGTAGTTGGAGATTACCTTAAAGGCTGATCATCTTGTCTTCACACCCTGAGTGTTAGGCATTAACCTTAATTAAAGGCAAAAACCACCTTTGCATATGCTACACAGGTGTTCAACCAACTAAGTTACAACCCTAACTCTAACACAGGCTTCTAACACCTGGGCATCTCCTCAATAGGGCCCATTCTGTCCTTACCTACCTACATAACTTATGTTATGCAGGCAATACATAAGTTCTTCATAAGTAATATATAATTTCTTACCAAGTGCTAAATATGTATTAATACATCAAATATTTCAATCCTTTAAAGTGTCACCAAGCCTTTAAATCAATCCCTGAGACCCATATGGTGGAAAGAAACAACTCCCACAAGTTCTCTTCTGACCTTCACAAGTACACTGTGCACACATGCCCCACCTGACACAAGAAATAGTATTTTAAAAATATGTAAAGGTGATTGCTTAGTGTCTTTCAAAGAAGAAACATGCAATGGTATTTCTAGAACCTTCTATGAGAAACACAAAATCAAGTTTCATAACAATGTAGCAAATACACTGGTTTTCAGACTGATTAAAACATAACTGTAAAGGTTCTCAGATTTCAATCAGTCTTTCTGCTGAGTGATCAATCACAATGTGCTTTTCGTATTTCAGTTTTCTCTAAGAATGTCCTATTTACCTTTGCAGCTCTCACGGCTTTGATTTTCAGCAACAAATCCACAAAAGCCACCCTCACTTTCTCTGAATTATCATGGAGACTATACCTGAGTGGTGGTAAAAGCTGTTCTAATAATGGGTGGCTCAGCTTGTTATCCAAAATAATTGGCAAACACTACAGAAAGAGAGATAGAGAGAAAAGCATTTCAAAATCAGAACACACCAATAAAACATCTTTAAGTAGGAGACATCTAAGATGATGGTGAGTCCTATTCTCGCCAGAAAATACCACCTTCATGAAAGTTCCACATCAAAGGCATGCTTTGGGGCTGGCTGAGATGGCTCAGCAAGACATTCCACAGAGGCAATGAGGACTTCTATCATGCCTGTAAACTATGCCAACCCAAAGACTAGTACTATTGAAAGTAGACATTTTATATAGAAAACACTTCTCTTCTTTCAAACAGGTCTTTAGGCAACTCAAGCAGACTCCAAACTCAGAAGCCTCCTGCCTCACTCTCCTGAATATTTCTGCTATTATAGATCTTGGCTAAACATTTGGCTAGCAAATACTTTAAATACGGATTTTAAAAGCTTAATTTGGAGACTGAAGAGATGGCTCAGCAATTAAAGACCTAAACTGAAACTGCAAAGGACTCAAGTTCAGTTTCCAGCAACCATGGTAGATGGCTCACAACTACTTTCAAGACCAGCTCCAGGGCATGGGTGAGCTGTCCCCAAGAACATGAGTGTAAGAGACCAAGCCCTACCCTTATCTACCACATGGTGGTGTGGGCAAGGGAGAAAAGCCCCCGTGCCCTTTGAGGTCTGTGTTAAGTGGAAGAGCTGCCCCTGAGGTCACTAAAGCAAGAGAACTGGCCTTGCCTCTCACCAGCTACAGCACTAGGCAACACAGTAGAGCTGGCTCTGGCAGGGTAGGTGTGAGCTAGCCAACAAGAGAGCAGGAGAATCAGCCTTGTCTCGTGCTGCTTACTACACAGGGTGAATTAGGAGAGGCAGTACTAGAGAGCTCACCCTGGTGTTGAGATAAAGGAGAGCTGGCAGACTGACAAACTCAGACCCAGGACCAGAGCTATAATTGGCCCATCCCATCAACCACCCCATCTATAATCTGCTGGAACACATGAAAGGACTGGCTCTGCAGACCCAAAGTTACAGGATCTCCATGACACGGAACAACAACAAAATAATCAAGAGGAGCCCCAGGGAGGGCCAATACTGCTGATGTAGCAAAAACCAGAGACCTCAAACAAGATCAATGACTCAATGCAATGAACACTTACAGTAACAAAATATGGATTAAAGGACTGTGGGACTCACTGTGCTACACTACAGCTCCCATAAGATTTTTCTTTTCGCTTTTCTTTTAAATTTTATCTTGTTTTATCTGGGAGGTGGAGGGAGAATTTACAAGGGTAGAGAGCAGATGGGAAGGGATGGGGAGAAGAGTGGGATGCATAATATGAAATCCACAAAGAATCAATAAAAAGTTAAATTGGAAAAAAAAAAAAGAAAAAGAAAAAAAAAAAAAAACAGCTCCAAAAGAATCCATTGCATCTGGTTACTCTAACAGACAACTCCTAAGTTTGAATCCCAGCATCTACATGAAAGCTGACAACCATCTGTAACTCTATTCTATGGAATCCAATCCAACACTCTCTTCTGGAACTATGAGCACCAGGTACACACACAGCATACAGCTAAAGCACCCATACACATTAATAGTTTTTTAATTTTAAAAACAAATAAAACTTTACCAAAAAAAGTTAAAGTTTTGGTCTAGAATTTCCACCACAGCTGGGCAATGGTGGCACATCTTTCAATCCCAGCAATCAGGAGGCAGAGACAGACAAACCTCTGTGAGTTTTAGTTAGTACAAGGATAGCCAGAACTACAACACAGAGAAACATTGTCTTGAAAAAACAAAAAGAGGAAGGAAGGAAGGAAGGAAGGAAGGAAGGAAGGAAGGAAGGAAGGAAGGAAATTACAACCAATAAATTACAATCAGTAACATTTTACCTACTGAGGAGCACAATATGTGATTTTCTATCATTTCCCCCCTTCTCTGTTTTCCTAAAAATCCCTGTAGTTCTACAAAAGTATTCTACAATAAAATGTTACATGTATACCTTTAAAAGTCCTACCTTAAAAACAGAACAACGGACATCAGCTGAGCTCGTATCAAATGCCAGCTCCCCTGTGACTTTCTTCAAGAGGTCAACGAGAATGGTAGGAGGCATCATTTCCCAGTATTTACACGTTATTTTACAAACACCAAGGATGCCTGTGGAACGGACCCTAGGATAAGGATCTTCTAAAAGGCTCTAGAAGTAGAAGAGGGAAAAAGGTTACAACTCTTAAATTATTGTTCTTGTTACATATTAGCACCCTGGGAAATTAAAACTTAGTAACAGACACTTAAGGTTGCAGAATACTGGTCATTCAATCTGTGTCCCTTGGTCCCCTCAAGGAGACTAGCTCCAGGATGCCTAATATGCAACCATTTAGTACATAAAGCAACACAGCATCAATCCATGCTTCCCATAAAAGGGTTACATGAGTATCTCTACTACACTGTTTACCGACTGACTAAAGACGTGAAATTAAATCTGCACATGTTCCATATGGTGTCACCGATGAAGACAATGAAAAGGTCAATGACCTGCCCAAAGTCACAAAGCTACCACGTTGGAGAGGTAGAGTCAACTGAAAGACTACTGGGAACAAGGCACGCATGACCATAATCCTGAACACCACATAAGGACACATTATGTAATGTTTCAAGAGTGACTAAAAAGAATGAAGGGATCTGTGGATCTGTGTTTCTTGGGACATAGGCAAAATGGGAATTCCTCCATAGACTGGCCCTACTGGCAAGTTACAGGTTAGCTACAAGGCATACAGGTTAGCAATGACTGTACACCACAGCAATACGTACATATAGTTCTTCAAACTGCTTCTGAATTTCACTGTCCATTTCAGTGGCAATGAAGTTTGGATCTCTAACAGGAAACGCTTCAACAAACAACAAGGCAGCATTTGATCGAACTTCAGAATTTCTGGCCTATAAAATAGGAGTATTTTTAGAAGTTGAGAGTTCAGTGCTCTCAAATTAATACTTGCACAATTTCAGTAGAGATTCATTTCCAAATTAAAGAAAGTTTAGGCGGGCTGATATGATGGCTCAGAGGACAAGGACATGTGCCCCTGAATTTGACAGCCTAAGTTCAATCCTAGGAACACACAGTATAGAGAAGTGACTCCTGCAGGCTGTACTCTAGTCTCCTCCACATAAGCGCCCTACCACCTATAAATAGATACATTGTGACCAATATATAAATGTGTGTGTGTGTGTCCAGATAATTTTAACCTTTAAATTGGAAAACTAGGCTGTGGGTACAACTTAGTGGAAAAGTACACACTTAATATGTATGGAGCCCTGGGCTCTACTCTTGGCATCACTAAAGTAAATGGCCAAACTTTGAAAAGTCATCCTTAAATTAAGCCAAGCTCTCAGTTCAATGCCAACAGATATTAAAGATCAGCTTCTCGTTGCATTAATTAAACTTTGCAATTTTTAGCCTAAGTAAAAGAAAAAAAAATAAAAGAGTGCCTGTATCCTTAAGAGACGGTTACTGCCTTCTAGTCGCACCAGACTTCTGTTTGTGTAAAACAGGGTGCTCAAGAAAACACTCACAGAATGTCTTTGCTGCTGCCCTCATCTCAGGCATGAGAGCATACGGCAGGTGGCACAGCTGCTACCTAGCCAGACTCACTGATGTCTGTGCACACCCCAGGCACCCATTTACTCAGTACTGACCTGATCCACCTTTGTAGTTAAGTGGGTCAAAGAAATGCTCTTCATAAAGGTTAAAAACTGAGAGCCAGGAATGGTGATACACACCTACATGGGGCTGAGGCAGGAGGATCACTTGAGCCCAGGTGGCTAAGATGGGAAACAGTGCAAAAACATAAGAAATTTCATTCTGCAATGCATAAAGCACCTTCTCCTGTCTTATTTTCACTGCCTTAGTAGGTTTCTGAATTAGCACAGGCTCAATTTGAAGCACATGTCACACTGGGAAACACTACACATTACCTTTAGTCCTCTCCACAGGATGGGCTTATATAACCTATACAGCATCTCTTCCACTCCCTGACGGACTTTCTGTTGGTGAAAGTAACTCAGCACCTAAAGGGAAAGAACGAGAGACAAAGCAGAAGCTATGGAGTTCTTTATAAAGCATTTGAGTCAGCTGCAGTGTTGTACCCTCAGCAGTCAGCTGCGGTGCTGTACCCTCAGGTGGCTTAGAGAGAATGGTGAGTTTGAAGTCATCAGCCTGGGCTACAAGAGTCTACTTCAAAATAAACAAAAATCTCCAGAATAAGAAGGAAAGGTTATTCTGCCCATCCCACCATTGTAACACTTGCAATATTCTCTGGCAAGGCCTACAACAGAGACAAGACAAATTACAAGTAGAAAAAAAATCATGGCAAAAGTAATAATCAACGGCCCTGAATTGTAATACCATCTAGGTTCTAATGTCTACAGTGATACATGGTAGTTGTCCCACTAATTGAGAGACAGACAGAAGAAACCAGAGCCCACCATCTCTAGGCCATTCAGGATAACTCAACAAGACCTCATCTCAAAAAACAAATAAATATAAAAATTAAATTCCTTTTTTTTTTTTTTTTAAGTTTTTCAAGACAGGATTTCTGTGTAGCCTTAGGCATCCTGGAACTCACTTTGTAGACCAGGTTAGCTTCAAACTCACGGAGATCTGCTTGCCTCTGCCTCTCAAGTGCTCAGGTTAAAGGTGTGTACCACCACCACTCCACCAAAAATTAAATTCTTACTAGGCTATCAACAGCCACATAACCTCCATGGAGCTCTAATTTTAAGTGTAAAATGGAAAAGGGGCGCATGAACAGGACTTTGCCTGATTTCTCGACTCAAATACTCATTTACCAGCTATTGGCTCTGATGCCCACCAGGGATAGGCACCAGCTACCTTAAGACTGCATACTGAACAGGCTTCTACACAACACTCTTTTTAGCACAAGCTTAACTGAGATACTACGTTCCTCCCAAAACTTATGATTATAATCAGAAAAAGACCATCTCCTTCTTCTTCTTCGATAGTCAGACCGCACAGGCTGTTGAATCTAGCAAAAATCAATTTTGCTTTACTACTGGAATCCATTCCTTCAGAAAATCTATTCGTGAAAACCTTCAGTGAACAACAGCATGATCATGGTTTTCTAATGGTGAGCTTCATTCTTTTTAAATTTTTGAAAATGTCTCATATTACACTTCTCAGGCTAGTTTCCAAGTCATGATCCTCCTAGTCAATGGAATTACAGACAGTACCACATCTGTTTATTTTTATAAGTCTCATTGGTAGTATAGTTTTCTTTTTTTGAGTACAATATCATCATGTTTTGGAATGGATGATGCTCTCACTTCACAGAAGGCTTTGAGCAGTTTAAAAGAGAAAATACAATTCACTTGCCACAAAGTTACTCTTAAAGCACACAGGCCCAGCTGGCTTAATGACAGCGTACCCTTTCTTTCCTCATCACAGAGTTGGCAGCAGAAACCAAGATACCAAATATCAGATTTCTGAGAAACTCCTTCGACTGGTGGGGTGAAATTATGAATTTTTAAATTTAACCAAAACAAATAGGAAGGTTGAAATTGGATCTTAATAACAATTCACTCACAGCTGGTGGGTCAGAGGTACCCCACTCACCTCTCGCACTTTGGAGTGCACTGGAGATCTCCTTGGAAGGTGGATGCCATGGAACATGAAGTCCTGGATGCAGGCATTTTCAATGGTCTGAAACAATAAGAGCAATGACAAGCATACATCCCACAGGCAGTGCACACTGGCAGGCAACCGTGGGATCCTCTCCTTCAGGAGAGAAAGCCTACACTATTGTGTCAGAGCTGTTACTATATATGTCCATGCCTCTCTGTATTCCTTCAGTAGAGTACACTTAGTTGCTTCTACTGGATCTAATGGACCAGTGTCTGAGCAATGTAGCAAGGCAAGCTTCCCACAATCATTAGAAGACAGCTCTCAACAAAGTACAGAGACTAGGAAAAAGGAGTGTACATAGGCCAGACAGAGACCTCAGAACAGTCATACTGACCTGGATGAACATCACAAGCTTGAACCTGTTTCAAGAACCTCTCTAGAAATGCAGTGGAACTCCAGAGACCAAAATGAGATTTGAGACTCTCTGACAAGTACTGGAGAAGAAGTGTGTGAGAAGCTCCTTGATAGCCCACAATGCTAATGAGCCTCAGGGTAAGACAAAGGAAAAGGCAGACCCAGAGGACTGTGTTACCCCACACTCCAGAGCACAAGGACTCTGTGGCATTAGGGAAGGACACAGGCATTACTATCAGTATCATCTTGGTGAGTCTGTGAATGTGGGATAACAGGCTATCTGACAAATGATGAGACAGAAGCTATGCCACATGTCCCAGAAGTTACACATGCCATGAAGACAAACTGGAACTCTCAGAATATGGCATCCCTTCTACAGGTACCTCCAACACATCGATGGCACAGACATAAAGAGGAGAGCAACAAGCAAAATCACAACGGCAACTTTCAGATCCTGAGAATAGGTCAGGAGGGATGTCTGCTCACCAACAATACTTTTGGATTAAGAGTAAGTTTTGAGAACACAGAATGAGAAAACAGACAATGGGGTAACAGACACCGACGGACTGAGAAATGGAAAGCTCCATTTTCCTAACATATACAGTAGGGTTGAAAGTATATGTCACAAACTCCTTAAAGTAACATAAGTGAAAGAGGCACCCGGGGGTCCTCAACAGCACCATCCATGAAAACGGAATCCAAACATAAAGGCAGCTTCACACTTTCAAGTAGCCAGAAAAACACAGAAAAAAAGAAACAAGTTAAATTATTTTTTTTTCTTTTGGTTTTTTTGTTTTTGTTTTTCGAGACAGGGTTTCTCTGTGGTTTTGGAGCCTGTCCTGGAACTAGCTCTTGTAGACCAGGCTGGTCTCGAACTCACAGAGATCTGCCTGCCTCTGCCTCCCGAGTGCTGGGATTAAAGGCGTAAATTAAATTATTTTAATATTACATGTTGTTTAGCCCAGTACACCCAACTTGCAACACATGTCCCTTTGACTGCGACACTCCAATAGCCTAATAACCAGAGGTAAGTGGAGAGTCTAGACCCAGAGACAACAGAATAAGGAACACAAGCCCCTGGACTTCACTGAAACTGCACATCCCAGTAAGGTGACAGCTGGGGCTATGCCTGTGTCAGCCTATCACATTTCTATCAAAATCACTAATCAGCTTGATTTTCAGATGGACTAGGCACAAGTTTTAAATAGACCACCCATAGATACTTGAGTAACTAAACTATAGCAGATATTAAATAAAATGAAAATACCTTCAATATTTTCCCTGAAGCCTTTTTCCAAGCTCTGAAGTAAATTTCTGCAATGTGTACCATCAAGGACCTATTAAAAAATGTTAATACATGTTTAAATAGTTATACTGTTACCATATAGCACACTTCAGTTACTCTCCTGCCTTAGGAAGAGGAAACAAATACAGGCTATGGCTCAGCAAATCTTCTGCAGTGTCACCTGCCTGAAGTGGAAAGAGGGATGACAGCAAGACTGGGAAAGGAAGCTGGGGTACAGACTCCTTCCGAGCCAAGGCTGCAGTGAGAATGCTACCACTGCCTGGGATGCAATGACAGCACAGGCTCAGAATTAAATTCTAAAGTCAAAAACTTCAAAGGTAGCAGAGCTGGTAAAGGTACTTGCTGCCAAGTCCAGATGCCAGTTGGTGGGAAGAGAGAAGTAACTCTCACACCCACACCCATACCCAAAAGATAAGATAAATAAGTAATCCATTAGAAATACTAATTCTTTACATACAGAAAGAGCTGCAATAGATTCAGCTTTAGAATCACCTAAGCATAAATATTTCACAAAGACGAGAAAGCAATCTAGAATACAGCAAGAGTTTCATACTAAGACTAGAATTAAATCCCAACTCAGAGCTTATAGCTACCTGACACTAAGGAATTTAGAAACTGAAGCCTACCTCAGATGTAGGAAATGACTTTTTAAAATGAACAGAGTCAACAAAGTACCTAAGTAATGCACACAGCTGCTTGGCAGTTCTGACTGCTGAGTATAGGAAGTGGTAGGCTTTTCTTATTTACACCGCAGGGCTCCTCACAGCAACCACACCGGTCAGCCCACACCCAATTAGGTGGTGTACTCTATATTCAAAATGCCCCCTGAATACTAACAAAATGAACTTTGCTGTGAATAAGACAAAGCTCTAACTGACCAAAGAACCAGCACTGCTTTCTGTTCCAGCTACTCCAGAGACGGAGGTAGCCCAGGGACTGGAGATCAACATGGGCAGCAAGCACACCATTGTGGTGAAAGAAAAGAGGGGAACTAAAAAAACTACAAGTTAAAATCTCACTACTGAAAAATAATTTACTAGAGGAAAACAACTATCTAAAAATACAGTAGTATATCATGAGATATAACTTCTAAAGCTTCTAATATTTTAATGTAAACAGGGTGGTTTATAAACGGCTACAAATAGGAAGCTGAGCAATAAGAATACTGTGTATTGAGAGGTCAGACTGGGCTACACAGCAAAGCCTTATAATACACACACACACACACACACACACACACACACCTTTTAAAATAAGTCAAGAGACTCAAAGTCAGAACTAAACCTGTAGTACTTACTTTTGTAATCCAGACAATTGATTTTTAATGGTCTCATGGATCATTTTAATAAAGTCTATATTCCAACTGAAAAGAAAACTAAGAAATCTTCTTCCCTGTAGATGAAAAAGAGGATAAACTGGGTATGGTGGCACATACTTGTAATCCTGCCTACATGGGAGGCTGAGACAAAATATGACAAGATCAAGGTCAGCCTGGCAACATAGACATCATCTCAAATAACAAAGCTGCAACTAAATGAAACTCTTTTAATAGCATATATTGTTTAGTCCATCCAAAGCCAGCTACTGATAGAAGCCCATGTCATTATCACGTGGCATGCACAGGGGTTGAAGTGGGAAGTGCTACAGGTGGCACGGCTAACGGCAGAGACCCATGGGTCACAGACATTCCCCCATCGGAAGAGCAGCAGCTGCATGACTGAGCACCTGTCTTCAAGGACCTCAGATACACAGCTACACCGACCTTCACATGAGTTCATAAAACTTTCCATCTCATTATGATGGGTAGTTTATACTGTAAAACCAAAGAATGCCTGAAATCTTTGTTTGACCCCACGTTAAACTTCTTTATTCTCACCAACTTCCAAACAATCCTGGAGATGAAAGTGCAACCCTAATGCTTGTCATCTTCCCAACAGCGATGTTACCACACACATCCTGTACAGTCCTGTGCTGCTGCCACTTCACTCAAGACACACCCGAAGTCTGACAGGGCACCTGCTGTTAGAGACAGACTTTCCTGGTGAAGCCAAAGAAATTAGTGCTAATCACATAAGCCCTATAGGCTAGTGACTGGAGACTTCCATGGGACCAGACTTTCTACTCAGGGTTAAAACCCTGAAGAAACCTTCTCTACTGCTCCAGGAGAAATGGCTGCAGAAACTGTTACTTTAGGACACACGCAACCCAAACACCCTGCACCCCAGCAAGGGTATAGTCCAAACTCAATAACCATTGCATAGTGACCTCACATAATAGAACTATTCCCCAGAAACCACAATAATGTAAGATTATGTTTATTTACATTTAAAAAAAAAAACTGGCAAGAATGGAAATTGAATCTAGGGCCTCATGTATGCTAGTCAAGATCTCTACCACTTAGTTATAGCCCCAGCTCCAAGAATATTTCATATGAAGGCATACTTACAAAATACCATTTACAGTAAATATATACTAAATATAAAAAAAAATTGTTAAGACACATTCTTTTTTTTTCATGCTACGTTCTCTAGTACATGTACAATTTACACTGAAAGCACATCTCAACTAGAATTGGCCATTTGAATTGAACTTGCTCAGTTCACTTACGGGATTGGCCCACAATGGGCAGTACAAGAGGCCAGAAGCCCCTCAATAGATTTCTTGAATGGTAGAAAAAGAAATGAAGACTACTGTGTGATGGCAATTTTTGTGTATTTGCCAATTAAACGTAATTATGGGGCTGGGGGAGGCTCAGCAGTAGAGCACTTACCTAGCATGCATGAGGCTCTGGGTTCAATTCACAGCATACACACACTCTCTCCACCTTCATACTGGGTACTGTTTGGTCAACTTGATACAAGCTAGAGTCATCTGAGAGGAGGGAACCTCGATCAAGAAAATGTATTCATAAGACATGGGTATTTTCTTGAATAATGAATGATGTGAGAGGGACCAGGCCATTGTGGGTGGTGCTACTCATAGACATGTGGCCCTGAATGGTTTAAGAAAGCAGGCAGTGGAGGCAGAGGCAGCTGGATGGACTCTGAGTTCAAGGCTAGCCTAATCTACAAAGTGATTGCCAGGACAGCCAGGCACTCATGAGACAGAGAAACCCTGTCTCGGGGAAAAAAAAGAAAAAAAAAAAGAAAAGAAAAGAAAGAAAAAGAAAAGAAAAGAAGAGAAAAGGAAAGGAAAGGAAAGGAAAGGAAAGGAAAGGAAAGGAAAGAAAAGAAAAGAAAAGAAAAGAAAAGAAAAGAAAAGAAAAGAAAAGAAAAGAAAAGAAAGCAAGCAGGCAGGTTGAGGGGGCTTGATGGTATAAACTTTAATCCCAGCACTTAGGAGCCAGAAGCAGGAGGATCTCTATGAGTCTGAGGCTAGCTTGGTCTACATAGAGGGTTCCAGGCCATCCAGAGCCACACAGTGAGATTAAAAAAGAAAGAAGACATTTCAAGCACAATATTAAAATAACAATAACCTATGCTTAAGGCCAGGATAGTCAGGGCTACAAAAGAGTTTAGAAACCCTGTCTCAAAGAATAAAAACAACAACAAAAATGACCACAGGCTGAGCAAACCATGGGAAGAAATCCAGTAAACAGAATTCGGCCTGGTCTCTGCTTTAGTTCCTGCCTCTAGATTCCTGCTTTGAGTTTCTGCCCTGCCTAGAAGAGTTTTAAGATGAAATAAGTCCTTTCCTCCTTGAGTTGCTTTTGGACATGGTATTTTATCACAGTTAACAGAAACTCTGTGGAAGTAGAAAAGAGAGTAGTAGATCTCAACCACAGGGATGGGCTTTCTCACACTTACATATGTGTACATACGCCTGTGCACAAAGTCTGGCCCCATGACAGTCTCCAAGGAGTAACCATCTTTTCACCATGAAATGTTCATATATTATATGTATATAATACTATATATTATACAATATGTGTGTGTAAAATACTCACCTTAATTTAAAATGTAACTGTGGTTCCTCCAGTTCTCTACAACCCACCTATTTTCATCCAATTTAATGACAGAAATAAGCCAGGGTCAGGGAAGCATGTGCCCCATCAGGGCCATCCAGTTAAACTGGTGTGGAGTTCTATTTTGGGGGTGGGATGCTTTCAAGACAGGATTTCTCTGTACAGCAGTCCTGGCTGATCTGGAACTTGTTTTGTAGACCAGGCTTAGTCTTGATGTCTCAGAGATCTGCCTGTCTGTCTCTGCTCCCCACGTGCGCCACCATGTCCAGTTTAGCACGCAGCTCTTAATGGCTATGCTGGCTTTTCCACAAAACAGCACAGTATAAGCGGCAGCCACGTGAACTTGAGAAAACAATCCATTAACAGCCCACCAACAAGCCAAAAAGAAAAAAAACCAGCTTACCTCTTCCTTCTTGATGTAATTAACGTTTATGAAGCACTCGAGCAGCATGTCTTTAATGTCTCTGTTTTCCTCCAAATCATAACCAAAGCAGTACAAGGCCTGATGGATGCGCCACAGCCGACACACGTCTGCCCCCTGAGGAGGACAGGAGGGAGCAATGCAGCAGTGTCTCGGTCTTTCTTTCTTTTATGAACAGTAAAGTTCTATTTCAAGCTAAATATATATTTTATATCATAAATAATGAAGATTATAAGATCATAAAAAAGTAGGACATAGTGACAACCTGAAAAAATTTTCAGATACGACCTCTATACATCTTTTTTTTTTTTTTTAAATTTTCGAGACAAGGTTTCTCCGTAGCTTTTTTGGTTCCTGTCCGGGAACTAGCTCTTCTAGACCAGGCTGGCCTTGAACTCACAGAGATCCACCTGCCTCTGCCTCCTGAGTGCTGGGATTAAAGGTGTGCGCCACCACCGCCCAGTTTCTATACATCCTTTTAAGAAACACTCCTAAACTGGGAAGCTACAGACCCACCCCTCACTGAGTGTCTCCTGAAGGAAGCAAACACACCGTCTTAGTCTCCAGACTTCTCCTCAGCAGCATGACAAACGCAGTCTTCCCCATGTCCTCCTTGGCAGGCAGGCCCTTTTCCCACCATTTGACACACAGATCCTGAATAGAGTTCTGGAGTTTTTGTTCAGATTCGGGTAGTGCATATAAAATACCTAAAACACAGCACAAAGATTTTCTGTTATTAAGCAAATTATACCAATTCAGACTCAAAAGTGCAGAGTATTATGACCTGGCCCAAGGCCTTGCTACACAAACACTAGTTTAATTTGCCAGATAATTAATATTTATGGATTGGATTCCAATACTTAGTTTTAAAAAAGACTTACAAGTGTTATAAAAAAAAAAAAAGGGTACAAACTGGGCAGTGGTGGCACACACCTTTAATCCCAGCACTTGAAAGGCAGAAGCAAGGGGGATCTCTGTGAGTTCAAGGCCAGCCTGATCTATAGAGAGACAGCCAAATCTGTTAACACAAAAAAGGTTCATCTTGATGTCGTTACAACACCACCACCATGAACATAGGTTCTGACCACCAGTTCACCACAATCTCAGTGTACTGGCCTCAGGTTTGAGCTCAAAGGCAGAAAACAATCAAAGCAAATACAATCAATAAAGAAAATACTGATTTTAAAAACAGAAAGGCTCAATAATTATATTGCTAGAAATATGTCCATAATTACCCACAAAAGCTAAATACCATCATACAAATATAAAGCTCCTAAAGTAGCTGGAAGTCCGGAAGCAACTACAATGATAGTATTCATTTTACCAGCTGTCTGGGGACTATCAATAAGCTGGTACTAAAATTCACAGAGTACTTGAAAACTAATGTTTATACTGACTGGGGTAACAAGATAATCAGAGAAAAGGATACTATCAACTTGGAAAGATGGTCAGAGGGCTCTAGGGAGAAAAAGCAGGGGGAAAACAATATAATTCTATTTAGATTAAAAACATACAAGCCGGGCAGTGGTGGCACACGCCTTTAATCCCAGCACTAGGGAGGCAGAGGCAGGCGGACGAGGCCAGCCTGGTCCAGAAGAGCTAGTTCCAGGACAGGAACCAAAAAGCTACAGAGAAACCCTGTCTCGAAAATCCAAAAATAAATAAACAAACAAACAAACATACTAAAAGCCTGAGGTGGTGGCCCAGGACTTTTAATCCCAGCGCTCAGAAGGCAGAGTCCCGCAGACTCTCTGTGAGTTTAAGGCCAACCTGGCCTACAAAGCCAGTTCCAGGACAGTCAGGGCTGTTGCATAGAGAAACCCTATCTGGGAAAAAACAAAAACAAAAAACAAACAAAAAAATTTAATATAAAAAGAAAAAGAAACTACTAATTTCAAGAAATCAGACTAAAGCAGCATCCTAAAAATATAAAGATAACCGTGACACTGAGACTGAGAATTTGATAGGAAAATCTGTCCCAGGAAACTATACTCAAGTGAGCAAAGTACTCAAAAAATAGTTCTTTGAAATTCTTAAAACTGCTGTTATGTTTATAAAATAATTTTATGTAAATATTTTATAACCAGGTTTTTCATTAAATCAAACTAGTGTACCCATTTAATAATCACAGGTATACAGGCAGTTAAAAGTTAACAAGAGCTATGAGAATCACCGATGACTCCAGAGACCATGGTCATCCTCTAGGAAACATTCAAAGACAGACTCCCAGGCTCTGACGCAAGAGCACAAACTGAGAAATCAGCAGTCAGATGTGCCCTTCAAGAGCACTAGTTATTATTAGTTCTAGGAGTCCTGAAGACCCCGCAAATGACCGCAGTCAGCAACTCAGAGCCCTCATCAGCAGAGCTAACTCAATTCCTCTGGGGGTCCTAAGAAAAGAGAACGTGAGTGCCAAGGCATGCCTTTAAAGTTCTGTTTCAGATTGCCACACGCTCGTGAAAACAGGTGACTTCTTAAAAGATGTCATGTGAGTGCCCGCTACTGAACATGCCACTTACCATTTAATATAACAGCACACTCCAGGAGGGCCCCATAGTTCTCATGTTCATTTATTACAGATACAGAAGCGAGAATTACAGATGTAATTGCATGTATTATTTCTACGCTCTTTTTCTATAAATAAAACACAAGTGAGATAAAATAAGAAACACCCAACTTAAAAAAAATTGAATAGCTAATAAATTTCTAAAATGAAACCACCTCTAGCTTATTGTAAAAATCAGATTAAAATTAAATGTAAGTCAAGAGTCCTAAAAGAATCATAACACTGTGTAGCAGCACAGCAATAACAGGGCTGGTCAGCATGTAAAATTACAATGAACAGAACTGGCATATAACACATTTATTTCTTAACTTGAAAGTTCAATTATTCAAATCTGGCACGATGACTGCAAGCCTTTAATCCCAGCACTGAGGAGGCTGAAGCAGGTCATCTCTGAGTTCAAGGCCAGCTGAGTAAGGTGCGAGTTCCAGGCTGGCCAGGACTACAAACAAAGATCAATAATTCAAATAAACAATCTTTTCTTAACAGACAGTAAGGAGGAACGTTTTTATTTCTAAAAGACAAGTACCATCTTAGGACTGGGCTCTGATTCCATTCCATCTTCACCCTGGTCTTCCACTGTCTGCCACCCATCCACCGGGCTTTCTAACAACGTTTCTGTCAGTAAGTCCTTCAGCCTTTGCCATAATTCCTCTTTCTGTTTCCTTGATAATTCGTCTAGTAATTCACTTAAACTGAAAGGTTCAGAAGAATCTTTCTGTAAAATAAATTTAAAAAAATACAAAATATGAAAATTAGTTGTACTCTTTTCATACTTGTATTAATAGAAAAGTTTAAGTATTAAATTAGTTACATGTTTAAGCATTTGGTTAGTTTTCAAATCCTTTTCAAATGGGGAAAAAGAACAGGATTACCAAACAGAAAGCATCAAATCTCTCCTCTGCCTCTTCTTCCTTAGAGCTTTAAAGTTTAAAATTTCACCACCCACTTAAAAACCCCTAAAATCAATTAAAATGTCAACACCCCACCTCAGTTGTCAAGTATAGAAGTATGATGGAGGTAACGATGGCAACAGGAACAGCAACAAACAAAGGCTCAGATTCCCTTCTTCCATGTCTTTGTCCACATCATCTGCTCCTCAGCCCTACACAGCAGTCTCTGCCTGAGCCACTGAGTCCCTAGCACCTCTGACTTCTATTCTCACCTGGCCAGACTGCCAGGTCACTCTGACACAGTAAGAACAAGCACTGTCAACAAAGTGCAAAACCCAATAAAAGGCCTTTCCAGCAGCTGCTCTGAGACAGCCCAAGTTCAAGTACAGTAATAATATAGCCTAGAGAATTAAACCAGCATCAGTGAGGCTATATGGCAAGTTAATAACAGATCATTCATTAATAACACAGGCATGCTACAGAGCACCAATGAATAAGTACTAAAGAAATACAGAGTTCACAAATGACAAATTTATGGTCACCATAGTAACAGACTATGGAAAAAAGTATTCACAGATACAAAAACCAACAGAAGTGTGCCAAGGAACAGGTCATCTACAGTTATGGGTTTCCTCAGGTTGCCCATGGTTACAACGGGAAAGCAGGAAGCTACTACTGAACACCCACTTACTCACCCAATGACCCCCATATAACAGGGCTGTCCTGAGAGGTTGACACTGCTAAGTGGCTCCTACTGAAGAGGAGACACTAGATCTGGCTGGACTGGCTAATAGAAAAAAGAATAAAAAAGAGCCACCAACACCTTCAAACCTTCAGTACTGTGACAAGTACAGGAAGGCAGAGATATTGTCTAGAATTCTGGGTTAAAGAGCATTTAAGAGATGTGACAGCTACAGGCACAGCCTGATGCTGAGCTGGATCCTGGAGCAGGAAAAGTGACTATAGCTCACCTACTTATGTTTCAACAATTGACACAACATAAATAGGTACTGAAAATAATTGTTAAAGTGTCATCTTGAGGTTCTTAATGCAGTTATGTACAGTGGAATTTTATTCAGTTGTACAGAAAAATGAAGTTTGAAGGAAAATTGATAGATCTACAGAATACTGTGTAAATGAAGGTGACCCAGACTCATCACAAATTGTCTGCTCTTTCTCATATGCAGATTTTAATTTTAATGCTTATATGTGTTATGTATATAAGTGGGTGTGAAAGTGGGTATAGGCTGCTAAACTCCATAAAAGACCATGAAAGGGCAGAAAGTGGTACTGGGGGTAAGAGAGAGCACCACAAAAATACACATGTGAACTGCAAGCAGAAAGGCAGACACTGAGGGTGGGAGCATATGGGAAGAGAGCAGAGGGAAAAGTGGAGAGGAAAATTAAAAGTTAATGTGAAAAATACCATAATGAATTGCAAGTTTAAATAAAACTTTCAAAAAAAGTACAGGGCTGGGGAGACCCAAGTTTGGATGCCATGAACTCATCTAAAAGGCTGAACGTGGCAGCCTGACTCTACGACAAGAGATGAGAGGATCTCTGGAAACTCTTGGGTTAGCTAATGAGATCGTCTCAAACAAGAGATGGAAGACATCTCAAGACCTGAGACCCCGTGTGGCCTCCACATGTGTACCCCATGTTAAACGGATACACTCAAGTATACACAAGAATTCTAGATGTAGTTAGTGGTTACCAATTGCTGTATCTTTATCCTAGAATCATTGTTTCAGAACCATTTAACACAGTTGTAGGCATGTGACTCCAACCCCACATATCGGGGTGCATTTTCTAAAACAAAGATACTTTCTTAAAAGTGTAATCATTAGCTTCATCCCTCCCTACACCCACTGCACTGCACTCTACGTACTAATACTCCACATGTCTGAGGCTGGTTTGTCTGCTTCTTCTCTTGTCTGCTCTCTTGGTGTTTTCCCTTCCCACACATGAATGGTAGCGACTGTGAAAGCTGGCCACTTACTTCTATCAACTCCTAATCTTTCTCAAGGAAAGCATCATCCTTACTACAGCATTTGTGTTTCTCAGAGACTTACTGTGTGCAACTATGTTCTATTAGATTCCTGTCTTTAGTGTATCATAGGCAAAATATTTTAGGATTGTGCTTCCAGTTCTGTTTTCCCCAATAATCTCTGTGGGCTATTTGAGACAACTCAGGCTGTCCTTGAACCCACTATGTAGCCTAACAAGCTTCAATGAATGGTCCTTCTGCCTCAGTGTTCTGAGTGCTATAACTGCTACTATGCACCAACAGTGCTTGTGAGTAATGCACATATCAGAAAACAGCAACTCACTCAGAGGGCGAGACCCCACCAACAGGCCTCAAACTGATACATCTTTCCCTTAGGTCCTATCAGGTTAAACTACTGAAATTGCCATTACAGAAAATGACATTTCATAACACTCAAGTTGATGAGACCAGGCAAGGCACAATTCTAACATAAAATAACATAAATTTATTTAGTTTTACAAGTTTTGTGGTGATTGGTCACATTAAGTTATTAAGTATAAACTAAAAAACACTAATAAATATTTCACTAAGATATCTGCTAGCTGCCAAGCAACACCGCTGAGACTTCGCATTAGCAGGCTGCTAGAATGAAGGGACTTCAGAAGCACACATCCTCAGTAGGTCACTAGTATACCCTTGTGTGTGTACATCTGTGCACTTGTGTCAAGACCAGAAGAGCTCACTGACTGCATAGAATGCTCCCTATCAAGCTCTAGGGAATCCTCCTGCCTCCACCTCCCAATGCAGGGACTATAGCACGCCACATGGGACCTGGCCTTTTACACAGGTCCTAGAATCCAAACTCAGATCTCATGCTTATATGGCAAGCACTTTATAACCTGACTCATCTCCCACTCTCCACTTGCCTTTTAGTATCATTAACTTACTTCACCATCAGCTCAGATCATTGTAATTTTAGTTCAACTATGACATACAACTTACAACCATAGCCTTCTGGGCATTAATTATGCATGAATTACACTTCTAACACAAAGCAGACACACTTCTACTACAACAGACATATACACAATTATAAATTATATCTTGGTCCTAAAACCACTATGGTATGTCCTGTGAGTTTATGCCGTCGTATAAGAACATGTTATAAGATCATTCGTCTTATGAAGAAAAACAATTTCATAAATGTTGCCAGGAATAAATCCACTATTAGGTTCTTCTCTAATTCTGTGCATTTTAATTGTCACTATATAATCTTAATTAAGATAGGTCAAGCAAATTGGCTCAGGGCTCCTAGCACAAAGGCCCAACTAGCACTCTGGTCCCCTCACTGTACCTGTACCACACACCATTATATTCAAATTGTGCTGTTATGTCTGCAGTTAAGGCTTCCCGCTTCCACCGCAAATCCAGCACCAGTGTTAAGCAGCACTACTGTCTCCAGCTACCTGGCTTGGTCCCTCAACCTGCTCTGCACAAGCAGGCAGACGAGCATTTCCATAAGGGAATCTTTCTTCCCTCTTCTTATTGTCTTCTTTCCTAGTTTCCCCTCTACTCTATGGTTCCTCTCCTGTCTACATGCTGGCTACTCTCCGCATAGTGAACAAACTCTGAACTTCCTAAAATTGCAAAGAGGGTTTCTGCAGTCATCTGGACGAAAGGTGTCCCCCATAGGCATGGGTATTTGAACATTTGGTCCCCAGTCGGTGGCACTGTTTGGGAAGGTTTAAGTGATACAGCTTTGATGGAGGTAATATATCACTAAGGTCAGACTTTGAGATTACATATCCTGACCCACTTCTAGTTTGCTTGGACAAGCTTGCAGTTGTGGCTGTAAGCTCTCAGCTCCCTGCTCCTGCTGGTACTCCCCCCCCACCATGATGGACTCTTACCCTCTGGAACCATAAACTAAAAGTGAGCTCGTTTATATGTTGGTTTGGGTCATGGAGCTCTACCACAGCAACAGAAAAGCAATATACAGCTTCCCATCTCTGCTGCCTTTTCCTCTGCATCTATGGCTGCACTCTGGCCCTGCTGACCCTCTTCAGGTTAAAACACAATCTGCCTTCTCCAGTTCTCAGGGGCTCAATTCAATGAGCTCTTTAGCTAATTCCTCTTTATATTCTACTTTTTACCTCAGCCCAAAAGTGGGTCCATTTAATTCTAAAGAATTTACTTATCTTTCTAAAAATAAACACTCACCTCCCCACACAAGAACTCAATGGGAGAACTGTATTTCACTTAGGAACATGATCTTAGAATGTTAATTTCCAGAGTCAAAATGACAGTAAAAATAAAACACAACTTACATCAAGTTGAACGAACTGCAGAAACTCCTCAACCAGTTCCTTTGAAACCGCTTGGACAAATGTCTCCCGTTTTTCCATGACAGATGAAACTGTCTCTAAGGGAGCCCGTTTTACAACCCTGGTAGGAAATACAATCAGACCAGAACTTAAACGTGCAAATTTTCCCATAAGAGTTAATTTGATATGAACATTCAAGATTGAGAAATGTGTATACATCTATATAAGATGATCTCTAACAACATTCTGACACAAACTTATAATAATCTGAAAAAATATTTACTGACGATGTCATCAACAAAATATCTATATCATTACATTGTGATAAAGAACAAGAAATCTAAACTGCCTCGGAAATCTTCTCTTTTAAATGCTGGCTTGGGAAGACCTGACTTGTGCAACAGGTTCAAGCTGAGCCCCACAGCTGAATTCTTCAGACTCCTAAAGTGCTGTTCCTCTGAGAAGATCCCAACCAACAAATCCTGTCTTGTTTTTCAAGTGAGAATGAGAACCACAACAACAGCACTGAGGTCACCTGGGAACTTGTTAGAGGGTACATTCGAGCCTTGCTTCAGCAGCCTCCTCTTCACCCCTACAGGATAATGAGAGCTCAAGGGACCTTGCTCATTCTCCTTCCTGCATGAGATCTCCCAGGAAAACACCTGCCCAAAACATATCATATAAACTTAACAGTAGTTACAGCAAGGGATAGAACATATTTGCAATAGGACCTTAAAATTCTTATTAAATTTAAAAATCTCCTATGCTTTACAAATACAGGAATATGGAAAATTACTAGCAGTAATTATGGAGACAGTGAATCACAGTGACAATGTATTCCTATTTTAAAGTGAATAAAAGGAGAAAATAGCCTCAGTTTGACAACTCCTCACAACAGTAAATCTAAATACTGCCACTTCGTTACACGATTCAAATGACTGAACTGTGAACCATAACTTTTTTTCTGATGAATAAAATGGAGAAAGGCTGAGGACCAGTTTCCTAATTCTGGTTACTGTTCTTGTTTACACAAGTGTATTTGGCAACTTAGTCTGCCAAATAATGTCTACGGCTGCTAGACTTAAAAAATGCTACGCCATTTTTTGTCTCTTATTAGTTCAGAGCCAAGACCCTTCCTAGATCAGCCCTAGGTGTAGTTTTGAGGTGCCCCCTATGTCATACCAAGTACAAGTCCAGTCGTCCGCTGTGAGCGTCAGGTCCTGGTCTGAGGTCCTCTCTGGAGTTCTCTCTAGTCAGCCTCGAGTCTTTTTCTGAGAGATCTCTCTAGTCATACCCAGGTCTCCTTCCGGGGTCCTCCCTCGTCCGCACCCCGGTCCTAGTCAGCCCGGGTTCAAGGCTGAGCTCCTCCCTGGTGAGCCCCTGTCCTGGTCTAGGGTCCTTCGTAGTCTGCCCGGGTCCTGCTCGGCCCTCCCGCAGCACCTCTCCCACTCCACAAGCGTTCGAGACCGATGGCGGCCGCGGACTAGAGACCCGGACTCGTCGCGTCGCCCAGCCGCGGCCGCCCGCCGCCAGACAACCCAGTCAACTCACCGCGCAGTGCTCACCTCACCAGGGACCCATCGTTTCCCGCGCTCGGACCAGATTCAAACGCACCCGCGCGCCGCCCTGACGCGCCCGCCCCCCTCCCCGTCACCACTTGCCGCTCTCACGAGAACGGACGCTATCCCGGCGGCGACCAGGCTCCGCCCCCGCTGGCCAAGCACCGCCTCCTGGCAAGACTTGAGCCGCACCCGGAGTCTCTTCGCGCCCTAGGACGCGCACGCGCAAGACCATGCTCCGCCTTTGTCCCGCGCACGCACGCACGCACGCGCACGCACGCACACACACACACACACACACGCGCGCGCACACACACACACACACACACACACACGTCCGTTAGAGTGCTGACGTTACTTGCTGTTTCTTGCCCGCTTCCTGGCAAAAGATAGTGAAGCAGACGAGGGGAGAGAGAGGAAGAAGAGAACAGGGGCAGAGGAAGGAAAGAGAGGAGTACTAGGACAGAGAGAGAAGGAAATAGATGACCGAGGAGGACGAAGGGGTGTTTTATCTAAAAGGTTGGAACAACCTGTGAGATATTTGCCCTCTCCCCTCCCCCACTAGATTCTAGAAGACAGACGCTGGGTCATTCTCTCCCCTACAGACACAACTCAAGCCCTAACACACTCCAGGTTGTAGACCAGTCTTCTATAAGATTGTCTGAAGTCACCTCTGTTCTTAAAACCTTACAGTGTGGCTAAAGAAAAAGGGCAGAGTTAAAATTGGACCTCATCGCAAATAACTATAAAACAGACTAGAATAGTTAAAATTGACTAAAATAATGCCTTTGACCATGACAATATCTTTAATACTGGACCAACTATGAAGTGCACAGCCTAAGAATTTATTTCTTTTGGAGTTGCATAGGTTAGACCATTACCTGACTCAGATTCAAACAGTGGGAAGCACACGACGGCTCTGCAGTCTGACTCAGGACTCACAGCAGCCCTCTCCAAAGAACACCAATGCTATCATATCGGTTCCTTAAAAAATACTCTCAGAAATATTTTCTGTCATACAAAATTTGGAAGCACGTGTAGTAGCATAAGCCTGTAATCCCATCACTCAGGAAGCTGAGGCAGGATGCTAGCTAGCTCCAAGCCAGCCTTGGACACATACAAAGAACTTATCTTAAAACTAGCGAGGAACCAATAGAGTCCTATTCAAAGTGAGGTTTTAAAGCCATGCTGGACAAAACCTTCCAGTGCCGGGTGGCTATGAAGAGTTCTTGCCCTTTAAGAGAGCCCAGGAATGAACAAGACCCTGCCAGTGATGAGTCATTGATTCTGAGAAAGGCTGAAAACTTGTGGCTAATTAGGAAGTGATCATAGAAACATTTCTTTCCCTTTGGTGGTTTAGTGCTATACTATTTGTGAGAGTAAATTTCATACAGATAACAGACCTTCAGAGTACAAGAATTAAGGAAAAGCAGAACTGAAAGCTTCAGGCGGGCCCTTTAACTGGACTCAACACCCTCTGCGGTTCCCTTGCTGACCTGAGAGCTGAGCTATGCTCTGTGAACCCCTCAGGATGGAAGTGCTGGACTGTGGGAAAGAAACAGAAGTGAGGAAGACTGAGTCTCCTGGATGTGGCCACCCACTTCTCAGTTGAGCAGAACAGGGAGAGGCGAAAGATCTAAGTGGTGAGGTTCAAATGTGACCTCAAGAATAAGTCCTGTTCGTTCCTCTTCCAGGTTGTAATCCCCTTATATCCCTGACCTTTCTAGAAAGGTACTGGAAGGAACATAGTGTTGAGGAGCGGAAGCCTGCCCCCCACACTCCAAGTCTGACAGCCTTCACAGTGCTACAGCCACAGGCTTCTGAGAGGTACTAGATGATAATCTTCACCACCACTATATTTCCTTGAAAGAAATGCACACGGTATATTCGTGTGGGGAAAATGCTTTCCTACCACTAGGACAACTTCATCTTTTTTCACCTGCACTGCTCTCCCGTTTATGCCATCAGAGAACTGCTGCTCCATATTTAAAGCCTCCTGAGACACACAAACACTGAATTTGGATCTTTATCATTGTCTCCCGTGGGAACTCTGGCTTGACACAGAGTGCTGGAGATGCAGCTCAGTTGGTAGAGTATTTGCCTAGAATCAGTGAAATCCTGGCACCACTCCATAGCATCAAATAAGTTGGAAGTGATGGGGCACGCCTTTAATCACAGCAGGGGAACTAGAAGCTCAAAGTCAACCTTGGCTACAAAGTTAGTTCTCTGCGGCTTGGATCCTTGAGACTGTCTTTAAAAAAACCTATCACTGGCTCGTTTTTCAATTTTTTGCTCCTTCCTAAGTGCTTTAGCAACTTAAAAACCTTATTTACATGATAGTCTCAATCATCCTGAGCCTCTTGGCTCACAAAGACTATACCACAGAATCTAGCCAAGCCACCAGTCTTGGGTTCCTCCTCAGTTAACTTCTCTCTTAACTCTTTTGTGAGACAGACCTATCCAGTCCAGTGAATATCAAACACAATCTCTGTAATGCCTAGCTTCCACCATGATGCCTGTCTTTCCTCTATTGTCTTCTGGTATCTGATATCATGAGGACCACAAACAATAAAACCGAGTGTCCAGAATGAATCAGTTCATTGGAGGCTGATTTATCTCATAGTACTTCAAATACGAGAACTTTTATCTCTAGGAGGAAAAAATGTTTATGTTACTGAATTTCTCTACATCCACAGCACTCAGACTGAGCCTGTATGTGTTGGAGGAGAGGGCCCGCTTGTTTGTCCCGGCTGCCCGGATAGCTTATACCCGAAATAACCACACATCTTCCTTCCTGGGAGCCAGCTGCCCTCATGGCCTGCTGTGGTCTCAGGACCCACGGGACCTGCAGCATTTTACTTAAACCATTACAACCTCCATATAAGGACTGACCACCCAGGAGGTAGAACCAATAAAGGGCCCTCTGACTAGTCCTTTTTACTCAGAGACACTGTGTGAGCACAGAGCCATGGCCTAACAAACCATAGAAGTCCCTCACCACAAACACTACTTTCCCTTTCTTCCTTGGTCCTTGTCTTCAAGCTCACGTGCTGACTCCCTCATGGCCTGAGAGCAACTGACATCTTGCAACTGCGGCCACTCTCGGGGACTGTCTGAAGGCTCTCTTGCTTTATGGGGACTCCCAACTACTCTTCCTAGTTGTGGAATGGTGGACTGCCTCTCCTAGTCTCTCTTCTCAACTAATCTGGCTATGTGACCACCAGTTAAGAGTCGTTAGGGTGGTCGTTGGTCTCTTAATTCATGGTTGAATCCCCTTTCCCTTTCAGGATTAGAGCGTTTTCCTCACACTGCGACTACTTTCACTAGCTTGACCCTGGAGCCAAGCGTGTGGGCCAAGATGTAGTTCCTGCTGCACAACTGTGTCTTATGGCTGCTTCCTCTTTGCTGCCCCTCCTCACATGCCCCTCCTGGGGTCCATCATGAATGATGCCCCTTCCCAAGCGGGGAAGCTTTTACCTGTTTACCCTTGCCCAGCTGCAGACATTTAACTAGAACTTGCGCTACATGTGGCGATTGGCCCCATTGGGAACTCTGAATAAGGCAGGCATAAACCCCAGAGGGGATGGGTGCCAGTGCACTTTGCCAGACAGATGTCACCCATTATTCCCCCTTTGGCATGCTTAAACATATATGTGTAATTATTGGCACCCATTCATCTTTTGTGTGTGCTTTGGCCCAAACAGGGGAGCAGGCCACACAAGCTATTAAGGTACTAAAGACAGCCATGTAGGTTATGAGGGAACCCCGGGCGATAAAAACTGACAGTGGTCCAGGATATGCCTCTCAAACCTTTAAGGACTTCTTACAGAGCTGGAAAATCAGACCCACAACAGGGATTCCCTATAATCCCCAAGGCCAGGTTATTTTGGAAAGAATAAACCACTCCCTAAAAGGAGATCTGGCCAAGGTCTCCTCAGAAAATAAAAAGGATCCTCACCAAGTCTTGGTGGAAGTCCTCTTTGAAAAAAGAATTTCTTGGCCTTTGATGAGGAGGGCCTTAGTTCTCCTATAAACACTTGTAGAGTGCGTGTCTGCTCTCTTTCCGGTTGCCGGATTCGGTTTCTGTTCTCCGTTCAAGCGGAGGATTCTGATTTGTGAGTTTACCACTAAATAAATAACCATCTATTTCTCTGTGATGAGCTAGTGTGGGATTTCTTAAGCGTCCTTCCACGTTTGGCGCCCACATGGACGGCCTAATGGCCAAGCCGGTCCACGGGGTCCACGGACCAGACAGTCTCCCCACCCAGCTTGCCTTGGCTTTTTTTTTTTTTTTTTTTTTTTTTTTTTTTAGAATCCCCACCACAGCAGAGTTTACTACGTGTGGCAACTTGGAAATTTCCCAAGCACACGTACAACTGCTGCATTCCCTGGAGCCGTTCCTTGCTGTGAGGTTCCTTGCTGTGTGGCGACTTCTACAGCTTCCCATTTCTGCTCCCTGCCCATGAGTTCTGGTTTTCTTGCTCCATGTATGGAATTGATTTAATTGCTTTTAATTTGTCAAGCAAAGCATATTTCTCAGTATTTAACCAGTACCAATGCAGAAAACTAAAGCGGCTCAGAAACTAATGCGGCCCAGAACCATTCCTGTCGCCACCAGTTGCATTGCTTCTGCTCGCAACTCTGTAACCATGACATCTGCAGGACAATAAAGATTACAGTTTACTGGATCACATAACAGGTAATTAATATATCAATATTGCAGAATACATTAATATTGCAACTTTTAGTAACTTTTTTGCTAATAGTATGGATTGTTTATGTGAGGCTTATATGGTTATAGGAAATACTTCAATTTATTGGGTATTGGGATGCAGTTTTCTTCTTCATATTCTGTCATTAAGAAAGAATATGGCACTTTTAGGAATGATACAATCTTTACAGACTAATAATGAATGAACAGCCAGTTGACAGGATTAATGCCATCAAAAATCAAAAGGTGCCTGAAAAATTAATACTATTAAAAAGGATAACATTAATTTGATAGACAAAATTGAATCTCCATTTAATTTGATGTTAGCTGTTAGCTTACTGTATATTGCTTTTATTATATTTAGATATGATCCTTGTATCCCTAATCTCTCCAATACCTTTATCATGAAGGTGTGTTGAATTTTATCAAATGCTTTTTCAGCATCTAATGAAATGATCATATGTTTTTTTCTTTCAGTTTATTTATATGATGGATTACATTGATAGATTTTCATATGTTGGAACCAGCCCTGCATCTCTGGGATGAAGCCTGTTTGATCATAATGGATGATTTTTTGATGTGTTCTTGAATTCGGTTTGCCAGTATTTTATTGATAACTTTTGCATCAATGTTCATGAATAAGATTGATCTGTAATTATCTTTCTTGGTTGAGTCTTTGTGCGGTTCTGGTATCAGGGTAACCATAGCTTCATAAAAAGAGTTTGGCAATGACCCTTCTGTTTCTATTATGTGGAACACATTGAGGAGTATAGGTATTAGCTCTTCTTGAAAGTTCTGGCACAATTCTGCACTAAAACCATCCAGTCCAGGTCTTTTTTTGGTTGGGAGGTTTTTGATGACAGCTTCTATTTCCTCATGGCTTATAAACTCTCCTGGCCTTAATTTAATTTTGGTAGGTGTCATCTATCTAAAAAATTGTCCATTTCTTTTACATTTTCCAATTTTGTGGAGCACGGGGTTTTGTAGTAAGACCTAATGATTCTCTGAATTTCCTCAGTGTCTGTTGTTATGTCCCCCTTTTCATTTCTGATTTTTTTTGGATGTTCTCTCTCTGCCTTTTGATTAGTTTGGATAGGGCTTTGTTTTCACAGAAGATGAGAACCTGTGGATTGCCTCTAGGCAAATATGGTTTCATGGACCAAGAGGCCTTCTGAATGGACACCATGAACACCCTCAAAAAGTTACTTTGTCCAACTGATGACTGAGATGAGCCAAGCACATAGGATACACCATGAAATACCTGATTAACAGTGCCCTTATACAGTAGGAAGAAGTTTGGAGAGAAATAACTATGCCCATATTCCCAAATATTGTTTATAAATGTTTGTTTACATTTAAATGGGGATATGATATAGATATGAGTATTTTGCATTTGTATGGATCTTGCTTTATTGATACAAATTCAAGGTCAATTTTGTTATATGTATATGTATTTCTGATCTTGATTAAGATATTATGATATATATATATATATAATATAGGTTAATAGATAATCTCTATAATAGTCAAGTTTGTAGTCATGTTAGCTAGATTTTCTAGATGTGCATTTCAGATGGATATGTGTTCTTAATATCCTTCAAAGACTACAGAATATGGCATTTAATGTTTTAATAACTTAGGGCTTTTCATGACAATGAGACACGTCTGCTCCTGACAGCACCAATCTACTTCAAGAGAAAGATGGGCATCGAAGAGGCTTCTTATGGAGTTGGTTAGCCATTTGGGCAAGAAACTGCTCTTGCCTGGACTGTTGCATAAACTGGACACAGAGAAAGAGAGGACTGCTTACCTAAAGGTGAGATGGTCTTTCGGGGTTCCTGATTCATGAAGGAGTCTGAGAGACATTCTGCAGGACACAGCAGATAGTGACTGAACTGTCTTTGAAATTTTTTGCTTCATGGAAATGTCTGCTGGATACTATGGGCCTGTAGGCTGAAAATGGATGCCCTAATAGTACAGAGGAACTTTGGGTGACTTTCCAGGCAGTGAGATCTCTCTGTCATTTCTAGAGTTTAGAAGTTGATTATTTCTTGTTTACTTACATAGTATAATATCCTTCCGGAGTCTTTGATGGAGTTGAAGAATAAATAGATAGTTATAGTTTTTCTTAGTTATGATAAAAGATAAAGTAGATACAAATATTGTAACTGTAATTCTTGCTTGATAACTGTTTTATTATATGTAATTTTACTATGTTAAAGTTAAAGCCTTTCTTTTTTGTTTAAACAGAAAAAGGAGAAATAATGTAGGTGGGTCTTCTATTTATGTGTTACTTTCATTGGTTAATAAAGAAACTGCCTTGGACCATTGATAGGACATAAAATTAGGTAGGCGGAGCAAACAGAACAGAATGCTGGGAGGAAAGAAGGCAGTGAGGCAGATGCAATGGAGCCAGCCACCAGGTCAGAAATGCTGAATCTTTCCCGGTAAGCCACCAGTTCGTGGTGCTACACACATTAATAGAAATGGGTTAATCAAGATGTGAGAGTTAGCCAGTAAGAGGCTAGAGCTAATGGGCCAAGCAGTGTTTAAAAGAATACAATTTGTGTGTTGTTATTTTGGGTGTAATGCTAACCAGGCAGGAGCTGGGCAAGACGAAAAGCAGGGCTGCTTGCCTCATCACTACAACTTTTCCTGTAGGGCAACCATATACCTCCCTGACTCCATATACACCATGAAGCCATGGTGTGAAAAGAATTCACTCAGTCAAGTCTTTGTTCTCACAGCCAAAATATACATAACAATAGTACCCCCACAAACTTTCTTTATTGATAGTACTCACTGATAAGAAAGGAGTCTCATACAGGAGGCAATATGTCAGTTCTAACAGCAGGCTCAGGAAGGTGTAATCCACTGGCCTTCTGTTCTGACTTAACAGGCTACTAATATTCTGTATGTATCCTTCACTTTAGTTTCAACTAACATAGGATCATAGCCCAGGAAATTAACTGTTTATATAAGAAAAAAGGCCGGAGTCATTAAAACTAGCTATAAAAACCTTCAAAGAGACCCCATTTTAACTCAACCAGCTAGATGCTAATGCAAATCAAGCCTGTGTTGCCAGTGGTTTTTGTGACTCTGAAAATGCACACTGATTCTATTGTTACCACCTATGGGATTGTTAACTTGTCTGCATGCCTATATAAACTGAAAGCTTTGTGGAGATCACCCTTTACACATTGTCTTATGTTCTATGCCCTTCTTTCATCTTCCTCCAAGGAATAAAGAAACATGCAGGAAAAATGCCCGAGTCAGCATTCCACCCCTCAGATCCCATTCCCAAAACAGTTTTTATTTGTTGTAAAAGTCCTGTTCTGAGCCTGGTGGTGGTGGCACATGCCTTTAATCCCAGCACTCAGGAGGCAGAGGCAGGCGGATCTCTGTGAGTTCGAGGTCAGCCTGGTCTTTAAGAACTAGTTCCAGGACAGGCTCCAAAGCTACAGAGAAACCCTGTCTCCAAAAACAAAACAAAAACAACAACAAAAATAAATAAAGGAAGAAGAAAGGAAAAGAAGTCTTGTTCTGAACCCTGAGGGAGTGCTGAGGTTGGTATTCAATAGCTTCAGATAGTGGGGAAAGCAAAAGCCCATACATGAACAAATTGAGGGTGGAGTCTGGAGGGATCTGGAGGCCGTGCACTCCTATTATGGGTGAGGGAGATGGGTGATCGGGGTGACAGAGGAACGTGATGAAGCAATGTGACCCAGAAGTGAGGTTCTCTACTCCTAGCAGTGTTTGCTGTAGGCTTAGGTAGGTAGGTCAATATCACCAGATATCTGAGAAGGATAAATTATTGTAGGAGGTATGGTTATGTATTAATTAAAATTCAGAGATTTTTTTTCATTACTTAGTAGCCCTAGCTTTCAGAGGACTGGATGGCTGGGCAGTGATGGCAGGTCTTTTGCTAACAGTGGGCCTTTGGCTGTCAGATTCAGGTCAGAGAGATTTTTTTAAGAGGAACTTGGGAAAACTGATCTTATTTTGACTGGGCAGAATACATCAATTGACCCAAAAGTGTTTAGAGTTTGAGCAAAGCTGTGGCAGCATGCCAAGTGTGGGCAATTTTAGCTAAGTTATATCATTCCCAAAATCCAGGGGGAGCTATGGTTGTTGTGCCTTGTCTTTGTTTAGTTTACTTTCCTCTTGGAGACCTCAAGCAGCTGTTTGTTTCTTGAGGGAGATGAGAAGGCAGGAGGCTAGGAGAAAAAATATATATGGCAATTATTGGCCCTAGAAATGGGCTAGTCATGGGAAGAGTCATTAACTGCCAGAAAGAACGGGAGAGAGAAGTGCCCTGGTTGTACAGGTGAGGCTCAGGTTATAAGTGGGACACAATAGCAGATAAAACCAGATTTTAGTTGGTAGGTGTCCTTGATCCAGGAGAGTTGGTACCAATGGTGAAGTTTCAGGAGATGGTGCAGGTGTTGGCGTTGTCTGGAGAGCACTTTGTAAGTTGGTCTTGGCCCAGACAGCAGGAGTGACCATAAAATATGCTTGAAAATGGGTGGGGTTAAAATATGCTCTGGAGACTGCTAGTTTTTTCTTTTTTTTTTTCTTTTCTTTTTTTTCTTTTTTTTTTTTTTACCAGACCTGATTTTTGATAACACAGCAGAACTTTTTCAGGAACCTGCAGATAATTTGTTAAAGGGAATTGGTAACGCTAAGCCTCTGAAGATACACTGAAACCTGCTAGTCCTGGACTATGAAGCCTGTTAAAGAGGCATACCCGTTTACAGAAAACTTAACAGGAAACTTAACAAATGAAGTAATGAGCTACCAGTACCTTAAGTGATCAAATGCCATTAGACAGATCTAAGAAGGATAAATGAGCAGAAATGAAATAGCATTTTTAGTTAAGCAGGCAATCCCAAGTCTCTCCTTTGTCCTTGGAGAACACCAGCCTAGAAGCAGTGCTTGCTGTTAGCTGCTGAGTACAAGAGGCCCAAAGATTTTCCTGTGAGGGGGAAAATTTAGTCTACCGTTTGGGCAGGTTGAGAAGATCAATTCCTGGGGTGGTATCCAGGAAGCTGAAGAGGTGGAAGGCCACGTTTTGCTGTGTGGGTGGCTTTGCAAAACCCAAAGGCAAACCTTAAGGTGAAAGGTCTTTTGTAACTATGTATCTCTTGAGGATGCTGTGGGAACTGGCTTGTCTCTGTGTTAGAAGCTCTTTTGTTAAATGCCATACTCTCAGATCTGTAAAGGCACTTGAGAATTGGGTACCATTACCTGTTAGTTGTATTTAAACTCGACATATAAGCTAAATTTAGACATGTATTTTATCCTACTAATTACAGCTTGCCAATGCTAGTAAATGTAAGAGGATTAAAAGGAATATTTTAATAAGTCAAAGAATACTAGCACATATGGGTACTCTTACCCACAATGGTGGTGGGGTCAAAATGGGGGTTACCCATGAGTTTGTATTTTTCCAGAGCTGTTGTAATCTGGAGCTATAAGTTTTACAGCTCTTAAAACACGTACACATACACACAGAAAAATAAAACAAGCATACTGTAAAATCAAACACACATACTCACAGAGAAATAAAGCAAGCATATTGTGAAAACACCCCCATATATTCACACAGGCATACTGTGGTCACATTATTCTAACAGATAGACAAATAAAACACTTTCAGGAACCTGTGTCAGTTGACCAACTTAACAATCGCAGTGTAGGTAGGTAGCAGAAGCCAGGGAAGCACACAGGGCTGGTCCCATTAAGGACCTGATTAGCACACATCTAGAAACCATGGACTTATGGGAGCTTGTTTTTTCATTAGGTGTTAGGTAGCCCCAATTTAAAAGGAGTTTTTGTTAAAGGCAGCTCAAGTGCGTTTGAGGATCCGTCTTTGAATTGCAAGAACTTATTTAGAAGCCCATGCCAAATCTTGGGACTCAAGCCTGTCACAATGCATTCACCGGGACAGAGCTCGAGTCCAAAACAGGGCGGGGGTCAGCTTCGTGAGAAATGAGTGGCAGATGTGTCTGTCATCTCAGTCTCTCCTCAGTGGGCCCTGGCTCGTGGCTTGAATCGGACCTCCGGCATGATTGTGACTCCCACGGAAAAGCCCCAAAATCGATGAAAATAGAAAAGCGCGTTTGTGTAAGCTGGAACACTGAGTAGGCAGTTGCCGGGGGAGAGAACTTTAGGAGGTGGTTGAGAGCAGAAACTGAAGCTGTAGTCCGCAGGCAGGGCTTCAGTTTTCAGGCCACGAAAGGGTTGAGAACGTGGCTGACAAGGAGTGAGAGGGCAGAGGAAGATGAGGGGTGACAGGGTCACTCAGTATATTGCAGCTCCTGGAGAGAGGTGAGAGAAAGCTAGAGAGATGAGAATGTCAGGAAAGGGGAGCTGGAAAATGTCAGCTTGGTTCAAAGACACCTGGTTTGGGCCTGAGAAAACGACCCCTTCCTGTTGGGGTGGGCCCTGTAGAGTGGGTAGGCCTAGCGAGGACTAGGCAGAATCAAAAGTTGAGTATTTGGCTTCAGGACGGGAGGGGGAGCAGAGGCTGCTGCAAGCTGCCTATGTAACAACACAACAGCTGAAGCAGGGGTGGCACAGGGGTGAGTGTGGCCGGGACAGCCACGGGCTTGCACTGAAAGACAAAAGGAGGCAGGGCTGCTGGAGGGCTACAGGAGACTGCGGAGGGAGGAGGACGTGGGGCTTTGGCGAGTTTGCGACTTCTGGAAGCAGCTTGAAGGAGAGGCCTGAGTCAGGACAGCTGGAGCAGCCGCCGCCGTGTGCTCTTTGATGGTTGGATCTTGGTGTTGAGCCTCAGGAATGAGTCAGTCGCCAAACAGAGAATGGACCTTGCGGGCCAGTTTTAGGAATGTAATCTAACGGTTTTTAGCAAGGGAGGAAAAGGGAGAAAAGGGCAAAACCTATCAGCAGCATCTTTGCCATGCTCAGGCCTGTTAGAGTTCTTTACCATGGCCTCCTTACAACTCTGTCCCATATGTGGTGCTTTCAGGGTTGCAAAATATTCTCTAGTTCGTTGGCCATTTGGAGAGCATCCTGAAATTCTCTAGTTCATTGGCCAATTGGAGAGCATCCTGAAATTCTCTAGTTCATTGGCCAATTGGAGAGCATCCTGAATATTCTGTAATTCACTGGCCATTTGGAGAGCATCCTGTACTCAAGCAGCAGACCCCACTCAGCAAGGAGGTTCGTCACTCCATACCACATAGAGGATGATGACCATCTTAGGATTTCTTCTGTAAGCATTCAACCCTTGGACCCCTCGGCCTCAAATGCATAGCTTATTACAGGAGATACGCAAATCTTCTGAGACTAATCTTTGGCTATGCCAAAGCCTTGTATAACTTTTCCTGGGTAGCCAACTTCTATTTACCCTAGATACAGAGAGGAATAATAGAGCAAATAAATGATCCTGTTCAAGTCTATTGTGACAAACCAATGAATTCTGTGAGATTACTGATAGGAGCCTGGGTGATAAGTCACTTACAGGAGCATATGTGACGTAGGCAGCGGCATCATGGGTGATGTCTCACCAAAGCTACATCACTGGAGCTGGCAACACCACTAAAGGGTCTCCTCCTACGAGAAATTTTTATTACATATGTACCCTTGGGGAGAAGAGATGCTTTGTGAGCCTTTCCCCTCCCTCCGTATGGGATTGCATGCAGATAAACACAGTTGCTTTGATTCAAGGTAGCATTAATCGTGCTCAGCTTGAAGGAAACAGGCACAAAAGAAGTTTATTTCTTTGTCTTTAACCAGAGCAGCCTGGGCACTTTGCAGATGTTTTATTCCTTGGATTTTTGGAAGCCTTGTGCAGCAGCAGGAGATGGCAAGAGTGTTAGAGCTCTCTTACACATAGGCCTTGAGCACTATGACCCTTATCCCTACAGCCACACGCTCAGCTCCTCAATGTCCAATGTCTGCTGTTTATTGCCACCACCCCTCCTTGTGTGTTTCCTCTACTTGTCATTTTGGCCCTGGCTGTCCTCTCAGAGTTTGGCTGCCTCTCATTGCTATTGCCAGTTGCGGTGATTGTCACTGTCACCACTGCTGTCTTGCCAGTGCTGCCCCTCTTACCTTCGTGAAGGGGAAACAGAGGCAGCAACAGTTACAGCGGACACACTGAAACCTGCACGGTCTGTTTGGGAGCTTGCAACACTAGCACCACTGCTTGCAGCTGTTAACTAGGGCATCCTGCTCTGCTAATGGTTGATGCACGAGTAATAAAAACCCAGAGACAGATACTGAGGTTCATCCTGAAGACCAGAAAAGCAAAGCAGCCAGTCACTGGCTCTTACCTTGACCTCAGTCTGAAATGGCGATCCTGCCTCCAGTAATCTCAGAATGAGACTGAGAGTTGTCTCCTCCCATTTTATCATCCTCTCTAGTTCTGGGATTCTATGGCAAGCTAGTGTGGCTACGGGGATTATAGGTGTGTGTCATTGCTGCTTGGTCTGTAAGGCTGGCCAGTGCGGCTGTTTTACTTTTCTGATCTTCAGGTAAGCTTTATTTATTAAAATACAAATGAAATGCCACCACAAATGAAGAAGATGAAAGCAAGCACAGAAAGACGACTCCCGAGAAGCCTTATCACTGGCTTAATGTTGCAACCCCAGCTACCGTACAAGTCTATAGCTGAATCAAAAGTGAACCAAGCAAACTGGTTGTACAGTCAGAAAGGGTATGAACATGTTTTGTACCAATTATGGCAGACCTTCATGTAAATAAAGCATAATGTTTGTACCATTAATACAAGAGTCCCTTATGCAAATGAAAGATCACAGAAGTCCTTTATGCAAATCAATAACTGTGTTTACATTAGTAACAGTCCAATTTCTGGACTGTGGTGGTTTGAATAGGTATGGCCCCATAGACTCATGTGTTTGAATGCTGGGTACATAGGGAGTGAATGGCACTCTTAGGAGGTGTGGCCTTGTTGGAGGAAGTGTGTCACTTTGGGGGTGGGCTGGCTTAAGATCTTATATATGCTCAGGATGTGCCAAGTGTGGGAGAGTTCACTTCTTATTCCCTGCAGATGAAGGTGTAGGACTCTTAGCTCCTTCTCCAGGATCATGTCTGCCTGCATGCTACCATGTCCTGTCATGATGATATGGACTAAAATTCTGAATTATAAGCCAGCTCCAGGAAATGTTTTCCTTTAGAGGAGTTGCTGTGGTCATGGTGTCCCTTTACAGAAATAGAAAACCAAACTAGGGCATGGACTATAAAGGAAAGTGGCCTAGGCAGAAAATACTATAAGGTTATCTACAATGTATTAAGGTTTCTGGTGGCAAAATGTCTGGTTGTGCTTTCAGGAGCCAGAGTTGCACTTTGGCAGCAAGCAGATGTGGTAGCAGTGTAGCTTCCTCTAGGTGTCAAAGAAACCTGGTGCTAGGTAAACCCCCAGGAATCCACAGGATGACCCCAGCCAAGACTCCTAAAGAGGATTGTTGGAGAGGATGCCTGAACTGGCTGACCTTCCCCTGTAATCAAATCTGTGAATATCTCAATTATCATAGAGCCTTCATCCAGATGGAACCAGATGCAGAGATCCACAACCAAGCACCAAGCCTAGCTCCAGGAAACCAATCAAAGTGAGGGAGGGAATATATGACTAAGGGAGATCAAGATCATAATGGAGAAATCTACAGAGACAGCTGAACCAAGCTCATGGAAACTCATGAACTCTAGACTGTGGAGTCTCCATGGAACTCAACGAGGCCCTCCATATGTGGGAGACAGTGGTGAAGCTTGAACTATTTGTGAGGCACTTGACCAGAATCTAATTCTGGTGCATGAGCTAGCTTGTTGGAACCCATTCCCTGTGGTGGGATACAATGCTCAGCCTTAATGCAGGGGAGAGGGGCTTGGTCCTGCCCTAAATCAATGTGCCAGACTTTGTTGACTCCCCATTATCCGTCAGGAAGAGTAGATGAGGGGTGGACTTGGGGGGAGGCAAGGGGAAGCAGGAGGCGGAATGGGAGGAATGTAAAATGAAATCAAAATAAATAAAAATAAAACACAGTGTTAAAAGCAATTAGCATTTACAAGAGAGTAGTGTATCTAGTTTCTTGGCTAGGCAGCCAGGGCACCACGGGTGGATGTAACAGCTGTTAACTAGGGAGTCAGACCAACAGCTTAGGTTATTTGGAGGAAAACAAATGTCAAAAGGGATAATGAGGTTTACTGCTAACATTAACAGTGATGCAACAGTACTTGACAATGTTTGACTCCTATCTTACCCACAGGTTCCAGGGAGGGTAGGACCTTCTAATCACAAGTAACAGAAAATGATCTTAGAAAATGTGGAAGGGAGGAACTTTAAAGTTGTTCTACTGATGCACCAATGTCACCTGAACCTGTACAGGGAATGGAACTGTCTGGCAAGGTGTCATACCAGCATCTGTCCAATACACACTTGATTATGAGCCTTTCAGCTCCAGTATAGTACTATGTTGTTTGTGTTTTAATACATAAAGCTTGCCTGAAGATCAAAGAGCAAAGCCATACTAGCCAGTCATACAGAACGAGTGGTGGCACACACCTTTAATCCTAGGACTCAGGAGACAGAGGCAGGCGGATCTCTGTTAGTTCAAGGCCACCCTGGGCTACACAAGATTGAATCTATCTAAAAGAGAAACAGAGGTCACTCAGAAAAAAATAATCTCAGCACTTGGGATCATACACCATTAATCCCAGCACTAGAAAGGTGGAGACAGGAATGATATGGCTGGGCAGAGAAAGGAATATAAAGGGGAATAGACAGGAACTCAGTAGGGTGTGGAGTGTGGGCTGGGGAGTTTGAGGGTTTGTGGAGACAGGATCTTACCCCAATTTGGTCTAAAGTAGAAGTAAGAGCCAGTGGTTGGCTGCTTTGCTTCACTGAGCTTCAGGTTGAACCCTAGTATCTGTCTCTGGGTTTTTATTGTTCATGCCATAGTCCACCACATGTCCAAAAATGGGAAGTAACCCAAATGTCTATCAATTGTCAAATGCACAAACAGAAGTATTCTGTCTATTCAGTGGAATGGTGTTCAGCCATAACAAAAGACATGCTGCCAAGTGCTTTACCAGTAATAACCTTGAAGCATGATGCTCAGTGAAAGAAGCCAGGCGCTAATAGCTATAGGGAGCGATGCTCTTGTAGGAAAGTTCCAACTATTCTACAGTATGCAGAGACAGAAAGTTAGGATTTGCTGCAGTGGAAGGTGGTGAATGGAGACTGCTAATGATGGTGAGTTTTGGGGTGTTGTAAGGAGTGGTGGGCCGCTTCCCGGCTAGCTTTACCTGAAATAATTACATGGAAACTGCATTCTTTTAAACACTGCTTGGCCCATTAGTTCCAGCCTCTTATTGGCTAGCTCTTACATATTGATCTAACCCATTTCTAATATTCTGTGTAGCACCACGAGCTGGCTTACCAGGGAAGATCTTAACCTGCGTCTGTCTGGAGTGGGAGAATCATGGCGACTGCCTGACTCAGCTTCTTTCTCCCAGCATTCTGTTCTGTCTACTCCACCTACCTAATTTTCTGTCCTATCAGAGGCCAAGCAGTTTCTTTATTACTTAACCAATGAAACAACAGATATAAAGATGACCCTCCTCCATCATTGGGGTAATGAACATTATTAGAAGTTTGCAGTAATGGGCACATCACTTGCATTCTTCAAGAGAGAAAATTTCATGGTCGAAATTTTATCTCAGACATCTTACAAAGTATGAACATTAATACAGATGCTTAGAGCTGGGCCGACATCACAGTTTCTCTGAGCTGGCATTAGAAGCTTCTCCTAGGTCAGTGAAATAGCTATGATCACGACATCAAAATGCTACATGGTGGAGGCTTGATTCACCAAAGTCCACCCAGTCAGGAACCAGAGAATACCACAAAGTCATAGAACACAATAAATTTCACACAAGGGTTATTAGGGCGGCCTCAGCTTGGGCAAGAAGCAGCAGGGAACTGAGCAGGAGGCAGGCTTTATATAGGATTTCTTGGCGGAGTTTTCCAGGGTCGAGATAGTTGTGATCCAGCTGCCCTCACTCCCCCTGATTGACAGCAGAACTTCCTTGTGGTCTGTAATTGACAAGGATGTTTGTGTTCTTTCTGGCCGGTGGGTCTCCACAGAAGGAATAGACGTATAAAAGGTTGCTGGGCAAAATAAAGATTGCTGTTCTTCCACCTGAAAAGAAGCCTCCGTGTCAATCCCAGCACCCCCGGCTGCGCTGGCTGCAGCAGAGATTTCCAGGGTGGGTAGTGGTGAGATTTTCAAGGCAAGTTCAGAGATTGGTGTGGGTTTTGGTAGGTTTTCAAACCTGCAAGTGGACTTTGACTTTTTACCCTATAAACATAACTAGATGGCTCTTTCCAGCACTGAATGTCCTTTGTTTTTTAAACGGGTTTTCCTTTTTTCTTTTTGCTTTGGTATAGAATCATTGAACATAAATTTCATTGTTTCTGATATTTTCATACTTGCCTACTATATACTTTGATAATATTTACCTACCAATTTTGCTGTCTTGTCCCCCCATTCCATCCTCTCTGGTTCTCTGTCTTCTTAAATAGTTCCCCTTCTATTTTATTTAAAAAAGATTTATTATGTATACAGTATTCTGCCTGCATATATTCCTAAACACCAGAAGAGGACATCAGATCTAATTCTAGATGATTGTGAACCACCGTGTGAATGCTGGGAATTGAACTCAGGCCCTCTGGAAGAGCAATCAATGTTCTTAACCTCTGAGCCATCTCTCCAGCCCTATCCACTTCTATTTTTATGTCTTACTTTTTAAAACTATAGCTTCTGCATATGAAAGAAAACATACTACACTTTGTATGTACTTCTAAGTCTGGCTTATACTTACCAGGATGATCTACTTTCCTGGAAAAGGCCTATTTCCATTCTTCTTTATGGCTGAATGATGACACTGTATTACTCTACGTATAGGAAAGTGAAATTAAGTTTTGCTCTGGCTCGTGGTGCTGCCAACTCTAAGTGACCTGGCAGTAATTGCTACACTTCCTGGGACATCAGGTCTTCTCAGGGAAGGTTTCAGCTACCTGCCTCAGAGGAGTGTGTTCAGGTAAGCACTTGGTCCTCATATGCATCATGTGTCAACATGTATGAGAGGATGCTGGTCACCATGAGTGATGAAGATGTGCTTCCACTCATTTCTTTGTTTCCAAACAGCAAGAACGATGAGACAGACAGAGAACCAGAAATGTATGGCTGGGCCCCATGGAACACCAGTCAAACAGGGATGTGGAGAGTAAGTTGGAGTCCTGTTCCATCTGGATAGAAATTTTGAGTAGGCAAAGGTGTATTCTTGTGGTATTGGCAGTATCATGTCCTTGATAAACTAAGGCATGTGGGCTGGACTGAAAACCCCACAGGCTTATGTATCTAAGTCCAAATGATTGAGAGTCCATTGCTCCAGGCTTTAGAACTAGAAACTTTAGATCCTTGGGTTGGAGGCTTATTGTGCTTTAACTACCAGCAGGCCTAGCACTTTGCAGCAACTGTATGCAGCAGATGTTTGGTAGTGTTATAACCCAGAATAGGTCTTAGGGATGTGATCTCTGGGCATGAACTACTGTCACAGTTGAGGGGCTTGGATGAGGCCCTTGATGGTTTTCTGGTACTCAGCCAGAGACTAGGGCATGCAACTTTTCTTTTGTGGCTCCTCGCATCCTTCTACCTTCTGTCAGCTTTGAATCTCCATCCCCTCTCACCTTCTCTATTTTATCCCTTATTGTGTCTGTTGCTTCCGCTCCACTTTATCTGTCCTACATCCTCTCTGGAACTGGCTAACATCTATTGACTCCATCACTACTTCTTCACTTCAGATGTCTCTTTGTGTTACTAGCTCAGCCCACACTACTGAAGAAGAAGCTTAAATGTAGGCAAGAAAAGACAGTTCAAGGCCGGGCGGTGGTGGCGCGCGCCTTTAATCCCAGCACTCGGGAGGCAGAGGCAGGTGGATCTCTGGGAGTTCGAGACCAGCCTGGTCTACAAGAGCTAGTTCCAGGACAGGCTCCAAAACCACAGAGAAACCCTGTATTGAAAAACCAAAAAAAAAAAAAAAAAAAAAGACAAGACAGTTCAAGAGAAGTCTGTTAATAGGCCTAATGTTCTAACAATGAGAGATGGCATTAGAGGGTATCTCCCAGCTGACTCAGAACAAACTGAGCAGCCTGATTATAAAACCAGGAAAAAAAGTGTGACAAGTTCTTCATAGAAAAGAACTGAGCCAGGCGATGGTGGCGCACGCCTTTAATCCTAGCACTCGGGAGGCAGAGGCAGGCAGATCACTGTGAGTCTGAGGCCAGCCTGGTCTACAAGAGCTAGTTCCATGACAGAGAAACCCTGTCTTTAAAAAAAAAAAAAAAGGAAAAGAAAAGAAAAAAAAGAAAGAAAAGAAGAACTGTGTATCACTTACAGAATTTCTGATGGGCCACCAGGGGAGGTGATCCTCTGTAGACAGAGGCTGCTTGTTTGTTTGCTGGCTGCCCAAACCCGAAATAATTACACAGAAACTATATTAATTACAACACTTTGTTAGTTCTTATGAACTAACTGTTACATCTTAAATTAACCCATTCCTATTATTTTGTATTTTACCATGAGTCTTGTGGTTTAATGGTAAGGTTCCTGGGTGGGCATCTTTCTCCTTCGGTGACTACATGGTGTCTCTCTGACTCCACTGTCTTTTTTCCTCTATCTTTTTGAAATTCTGCCCTGCCATAGGCGAAAGCAGCTTTACTCATTAGACAATAAAAGCAACACATATACAGAAGGACTTCTCACACCATCTCTGGCCTGAGTTTCACTGAGGCTTTTGATGGCCATAAAATTGGTCTAGCAGAAGCCACAGACATGGCTGGGATAGTGTCTTCTAGAGCTGGAGTTGTATTTCGGCAGAAATTAGTTATGGTTGCACTACAGTTTCTTCATGGCATCTGATGAGTGTTCAAGCCCGCTACTGGGCTGGCAGTCTCCTGCTCCAGAGAAGTGGAATCCAGTAAAGGGTCTACCAGCTATCAGGAATTCAAATCACCTTCACCCTCCAACATCTTATTTAAGTGAAAAATAAACATTAAAACTGGTGCTTAAAATAAAGATCTATCATAACATTTACAGTGATCTAAGAATATTTTATATTACTTAACAGGACCTTACTTTTAATAAACATTGTTGGGGAAACTTGGGGCCATTTTTTCTATCTCATGGGTTCTGATGTTAAATGTGTAAAAAAAAAATACCATTTGAATACTAACTAAAAGTCAGACACTATAGTCACAGTGGCACAAAACTAATACAGCCATTTACACCTAAGCATTAACACATACTTTTTAACACTGCACTTTTTTTTAACACTTTAACCAGAAACTAAATGATGAAATCGTAAAAGATTGGTAAAATAATAAGCAAAAAATCAAGCAACAGAATTATCTTGGTCTAGAAAAAAATTATAGACTTTATCCAGAATGACTGAGGAAAAGGTTAAGCATCACAAATATCAGAAGGAAAAAGGAAAGAAATATCATTACTGATCCATTACTGATCTTATGAACCTGAAAATAAAAACCCCCAAGAAATACTGTGAGTACCTTTAGGTCTGTCAATGATAACCATATGACAATGATACAGTATAGGAAGAGATATAAAATCTTAGTCAATCTATAAGTACACCGAACTAACAAATCATAGGCCAGGTGTCAATGATATTTTACCATACGTTCAAAGAAGGAGTTAGACCTATTCTTTTGATATTCTTTTTTTAAAGATTTATTTATTTATTATGTATACAACATTCTGCTTCCATGTATGCCCATACACCAGAAGAAGATGCCAGATCTCATTACAGATGGTTGTGAGCCATCATGTGGTTGCTGGGAATTGAATTCAGGACCTCTGGAAGAGCAGTCAGTGCTCTTAACCTCTGAGCCATCTCTCCAGCCCTAGACCTATTCTTCAGTTTCTTCCAGAGGGCAGAAATAGACTATATATTTCCCAACTTATCCTATGACACATGCCAGAATACTAAAACAAGATAATCATACAATTACACAATATCTCAAAAGAATACAGAAGCAAAATTTCCACCAAGATATCACCAGTTTGAATCCAACAAAATATCATGAAATTGGATCTAACAATAGAGAAAAGGAATTATACCTTTATAAAGGCAAGATCTTGACACAAAGCCTGATGACCTGAAGTCGACCCCAGGACCCAACAAAAGAGAAGTAGTGTCTCTAACACTGAGATGGAGTCACTCACAGAGAACAAAAAGCCAAGTGTGGAGCACATTTCGCAAAAGTCGCCATCAGTTGCTAGCCTTTGGACAGCCTGTTAGAGGCCGATGTCAAATTCGCACAGAGCAAATAACACCTTTGCTGTTCTTGGATAAGACAGCAAAATCACAAAAAACAAGAATCCTCTCTTGCACTTAGCATAATTGGTTTAGAAATCAAGAAGTGTGTTGTGTTATCCATGTTAGGTGATGGGCATAATGTGTTCTGCATGCTGTGTTGTCCACGTGTGAATTACATTGTCATATATTACACATTTGTGGTACTTACATGTACTGTTGTATACTGTATATACTGTTATATATGCAGCGTATTGTGTTGTATTCCCATTAATGTGAGGGGCAGTGTTTTGTATTGTATGCTATGAATACTATACCTTTATATTTGTGTTGTGTGTGCCCAGTGTTGTCTATATGCTATGTATTGTATTTATGGTATGCTATGCATATGCTGAGTTGTAGTTACAGTGTTTCATATATGCTGTGCTATGTATATGCTGTGTGTTGTATTGTTTCTGGTATGTACTAGCTATGCGTCATGCACAGTATGTGTTGTGTCTTGTGCATCTGTTTGATTAAAATGTATCTAGGCATGGCTCTTGAAGTTTATCCCACTTACAGTTCATTTAATATGTATATTTTCTTCATTATACTTCGTTTTGTCAAATTTCCTTCTTTTGAGACAAGTTTCTATGTAGCCCAGGTTGCCCTGGAATTACATACCCAAGTTTAGCATTGAACTCATCTTTCTGCCTCTATTCCGCAAGTGCTAGAATTACAGGTGCATGCCATCACACCAACCTCATATTGCTCTTTTAAAAACATTTAAAAATAAAATTTACTTATTTATTGTGTGTGCATGTACTTGCCAACATACATGTGGAGTTCAGAGGACAACTTGGAGGAGTCAGTTCTCTCCTACAATATGGATTCTGGGTATGGAACATAGTTATTTGGTTTAGCGGGAGGGGCCTTTATCTGCTAAGTCATCTCATTAGCCTACAGTGGTTCTTAAAACTTTTTTTAGGTGCTCCTCTCCATCCTTACGGGTCTTCATGTATCCATTTATTTCTCTTTATTCTGCATTACCTTTGTTCCTTGGTTTGGATAGTCCTTATTAATCCATCTTCATATGCTGATTTTCTTCCGTCTGCTCAATCTGCTGAACTCTAGTGAACCTTGAGTTCCTTATATTCAGGAGTTTCTACTTGTTCTCCTGTCTCCCTAGTCTTTAGACATGTAGTCTCTCTTGTTTGTTTCAACATATGACAGTAGCTAACTTAAGTTCATCTGGACTTGCTTAGAGGCAGTTTCTACTAGTTTGGTCCCTGCCTTTGGCATATGAACTACATTTCATTTCTTTGTGTACCTCATGATTTTGGGGTTAAAAACTTAATATAGTATGACAATTATGTGAACAAGCTCCTTCTTCCTCTTTTCAGGCTTTGTTGCTGCTTTCCCGGATTAACTATAATACCTAAAAGGCATATTCTTTGAAGTATCTGCCTGGCTAGTGTATGCTATTACTTAGTAAGTGAATCAAGATTTTTTTAGTACTTTGGATCAATTAATCCCCACTCTTTATGGCACCCAGAAACAAGACTTTTGTAGATTATTTCCAGAAACGCATGTGCCCCCTCCTCACACACACTTTTCCACATCCCCCCAAACATTCTACAGCCCTCCTTTATTATTCCTGGCTTTTCTTGTATTGTTTTGTCAACTTGTCTCTAGAGGTAATAAAGGCTCAGGCAGCAACAATATTCTGTTTGACAAACACAACAGACACATTTCCTAGGATCCAGACACGCCACACAGTAGCAGTTTTCTGGGATAAGACATTTTCTAAATCCATTCTTTCCCCTTTGGGGATTGTAGGTTTTCACTGCTATTGTAGTCCTAAGTCTGTTGTATGATTTTTTAAAGCCTTCATATTTTCTAATTGTTATTACTATTTGAATGTAAGAAATGGAGATTTACAGTCTCATGGTTAAACTCATTAAACCTCTGTTAAATCCAAGGTTTTTAGTTATTTATTAAGGCTATTCTTTTGTAGTTTCCAAGTAGACAACCATTTCTGAAGCTATCTCTCCCTCTCAGTATATACATTAAAGACAACTTCTTTTTACAGTGATATGTCCAGGAGTTTCAGAGTAGTATCAAATAAATTAAGACTTCCTAAATTTCTCATTTTTGTGATCTGTTTTTAACTGAACATAAATTTATGTTCAGCCTTTAATAAAACTGTCCAGAGGTAACTAAAATTCTTTGAGTGAAAACTCATCAAAACAGGAGTCTTATACGGTCAGTCAATGTTTATAGATCATTTATTCAATAGATTTGGATTATCATTTGCATGCTAAGGACAGCTATCGAAAATTAACACTCACACAGTCTCTGCTCTTGGTGGTTTATAGTCCAGAGAGAAAAATTTTAAGTAGTGGTCAAGCAAAACTTCGTAAGTAAGATGAAGAAGAGCAATACAGTGCCAAGGGTCTGTGCTGGGGAGGCTATTTATGGCTAGACTGCTGGTAATAGACAATCTTAAAGTGATGTGAAGGGAAGTGGACACTCTTCAGGTCAGTGTCCTGGGAAGAATGTCATGGTATGCGGAGGTGGGAAGAACCATGGTAATTAAACGAGTACAAGCAGACCCTGGAGGAAATCTGTGGCTGTCGAAGTCTCAGGGCATGGGAGCTACAGGCTCTTAGTGTTAAGTGCAAGGGCAAAGGAAAACAGTAGTTAGGGTTTGTTTTTTGTAGCGTGATTAATAAAAAAGCAAAGCAGCCAAGTCACTGGAGAGCTCTTCTAAGAAACCCTCAGACTGAAAGAGCACAAGTTCCTGTATCGTGTTTTATAGTCCTCTCTAGTGCTGGGATTAAAGGTGTGCACCACTACGCCTGGTTTCTATGGTAAACTAGTGTGGCTACTGGGATTAAAGTGTGTGCCACCACTGCCTGGTCTGGATGGCTGACCAGTGTAGCACTAAGGTTTTTAAAAGATCCCTTGGATGTTAATAAAAAACAAAGATGGGGGCAGCTGAAACCTGGGAGTTGACCAAGATTGGCTTAAGGCTGTATCAAAAATAGGTATGTCCTCAAGTCAGGACTGAATGAAGACCAGTATATGTGTGTGCAAGGGAGGCAGCCAGAGCACGATGCTGTTCAAATCCCTAGCTCAGATAACTAGACAGAGACAAAAACAAGAGGGAACCCTGCTAGACCTCCTAGAAGACAGATGCTTTAGAGGGAACACGACACACTGGCTTTCAGTGCTGAAGGAAAGTCTGTTTGTGACACAGATGGTCAGTGGTATTAAGAATACAAATAAAAATGAAAAAGATCAGGAAAAACGTGTACTTCAATACTTAGATTGTAGGTAAGAGAAACAAGAAAAGAGGTCTTTTACAAATACCAGCAGTGACGAGTGATACCCAAAGGTCAAGTGTGAAGCAGTGACAAAGTGCTTGCCCAGCATGCGTGGTGTTCTGATTTTTTTTTTTTAATGGAGGGATGTAAAGCTAGGCATTATGAAGGACAAAGAAACTAGATTTGGAGCATACAGTTATAAATCTCAGCATTTAGGAGACTAAGGCAAGAGGACTTGGTTGAAAGCCAGTTTTGGCTACGCTGTCAACAAACAAACAAGGCCAGGCAAACCTGGCATTTCAGCATATGGACAAAGAAACTAATAGTGTTAGATGGGAAAATGCCTAAGAAAGATTACAAAGTGTTTCCTCAGGCCTACTGAGACACTAGATACACAACTATTTCCACACTGTTCAAACAGCACCTATCTCTACAGGTTGTTTAAGGACTTACCAGTGTTTTAGTCTTATTTAGTCTGCTTTTACTATTCAACCATTGCCCTTCAAAGAGCTGCTCGCAAAACCCAGAGTCTGGGAGCTACACAGAGAAGAGTCAAACAGAGACGGGAATGAGTAATCTCAAACCTCTTGAACAACGAGAGAATGCAAAACAGCAAATATACATGACATCGCATGTGGACTTCCCAAATTATGTTTCCACACTAAAACTTTCATTTCAAGAAGCAAACAAAAAAACATATTACAAGTGAGCTAACAAAAGTTTTATTGAATAAATACTTGTGCTGTTATGTAAAATTAATTAAGCAAAAGCATATTCTATGATTAAAAAACCAAAATCAAAAACCAACCCTCTATGTTTCTCCTCTACAGTGGATAATCCAGGTGGGACCAGTCATTGCAGCAACCAGAGAATACATAGCCAGCACCCATGCTCTCTGCATCTGCCTGAGGATTTTGAAATAGTCTAAAATCTCTTAAGGCCTGACCTGTGCATAGGGACTACCTGTGGAGAAAATCTAGAGCACGGGATACAAATGGTGGCAAACAGAGTTTCAGGGCTGCTTCTGTTTTCATCTAAACTTGACAATCCCTCGGTACTTAAGGCACAGGATAAGCCACCACGTGAATAAGTTAGTGGAGCTGCGCTTCAAATCACTAATTTCCTCTCGTTGGTTTGGCTCAGAGTAGAAAACTTAAAGTTCTTTTTTCCTAGATAAGTCATTAAAAACTAAAAGTTCATATTCTGAGAACCCCAAGTGTCTTCCATCTTCAGGACACTGGAACGTGCCTTGAGGAGAACTCAGTTCCCCACAGGCAGGACACAGGACAGCAGTCAGGAAGTGGGCTGGTATTACCAGAATCTCTCTCTCCTTCCCAAAGAGTGTGGAGACAGCTACTAGAGGATTCAGATGATGCAGGAGGGGAGACTGTACCTGAACTCGTTGGTGCCAGCTTTTGTGACTGCAGCAGAGGGCATCATATTGAGGTGTTACATTTACTTATTAGAGTACTGTATCCTTAATAATATTCAATTTGCCTAGTTGTTAAGTATTATATTAAATAAAATCACACTGAACAGATTAAGCATATGGGCACAAAACCAAGATGTTTAGGTTGTTGGTGAAAAACCACTGACATGGTAAAATTTCATCAAGAAAATCTCTATAGATAATGACAGTAGCCCTTCAGTGAACGTAATTAAAAAGTCTTTAAAAAATCTAATAGCATGGCCAAGCAACAAGTTTAATAAGTTACCACCTGTCTTTCTCCTGTGACTAAATGCCACCCTTAATGTTTTATGTGCACATATGTTCATGTGACATACACATCAACCTTCTCCCACAAAAACCAATCCTGCACACTAATAGAAAAAGATTTATTAACAAGATTCAAAGGAAGGTGTCAACAGACAAGAGAGTGAGGTTACTCTGGCCCTGTGACTACCTGGGATGTGCTGTGAAAAGCCACAGACTCTGTTACAAATGCACCCATGGTACATTACAAACGGAGGCACACTTTCATCTGCTAGATAGGAGGAGAGTGTAAAAGAACACTCGGCATTCATCATAGGCACTTTGGTATGTTTGGTCACATAAGCTTCCCATAAGTTGTTTAGTTCCAGGAAGAATGTGAAAGGAATTATTCGAATTTTGATTACAAAGCTGTATTTTCCTGTTCTAAGTGTACATAGTTTCAAAGGATCTCATAGCTGAGAAGCCCTGTTCATCCCACAGCTTAAAATGCATACTGAAAAGTCTTCCTACATTTATGTGTACTTTGTTTACAGACATGCATAGCTTATAATACTGTGATATAGCCTCACCTTACAAGGGGTGCTAGGAGACTCTTACATATGTAAAACATGCTTTTCATAATCTAAAAAGGAAAAAAAGATTCTAAATTAAAAATTGTATAATACTATCTCTATATTATGATCTGACGTGGCACAAACCGAGGACATCCAGAAAATGGCAAGACTGACAGCTTCTGTTGCTGGCACTGGGCAGGATCTCTCCCTTTGTCATGTACTTTATCAGGGGAAGTACAGAAAGCTCCATTCAGAGGTGTTCATCCTGTATGATGGATATAGAGCCAGGTTCTCCCAGCAAGAGCAGGTGCAGTGCCAGTCTTTAGCACAACATCCCTTGAACTCACCCAATCTGTTTCACCACTTTAAACTAACAATGGGCCTGTTTTTATAGGGTTAGAGATGTGGATAAACAAACCAGGCTTGCATCCAATGTGGACAACACCTTATCTCCTAATATTGGCAGTTAGTTCCTATGCTTTGAGCAAAATATAAAGTATGAATTTCTTATTTTCAAGATAGGGTCTTGCTGTGTAGCCCAGGCTGCTCCTCTAACTCTTGGTATTCCTGCCTTGGCCTCCCATATCCTGTTATTACAGGTATGAGGTACTACACCTGGCATGTGTGTATCTCTGCACTATTTTATGAATCAGTTATAACAAACAATTATAAACAGTGCACATTTCTTTCTTATGTAATAAATTTCAGATGAATATACTGTGATTCCTGAGCTTTGACAATAGTCTTGGTATTGTCTTACTCAGTTATAAAACTTTTTAAATAAGTCATTTACTGTTTTCTCACTATATCTCCCTATTTACAATAATGTTAATAATTTGAACACTTTCTTTTATTATTAATGCTAGACATAAATATCCAATATTTAATAATCTTTCCATTTTTCCCTTAAAAAAGTCGTATCATACAACAGAGCTATGAGAACTTTTTGCTGTAAAGATGAAAATGATTATCTGTCCCAGAATCTAATAAGTTTTAGAAGAAAATATGTATTTCCTTGATACATTTTCTTCTTCTTCCAAACCAGCATGTAGATAGTATAAAAAAACAGAGTCTATTTACATGGTGTAGTGCACCTCTGGGATGCAAGACAAGGCAGAAATCAGGAATACAGGTGGCTGCTTTCCAGCAGCTGTGGCCGACAGAGCCCCACACAGCACAGGAACACACTGCTGTACACCACTGCACTCTGCAGTGCCTGGTGAAACACTGGAGGGAACTCAATGGGAAGATTATCAATAATATTGGCCAAATGTTTCTTACAACGCCAACAGTTTTATAAAATTATTAAGGTATGTATAACTCAATACTTATAAAAATAGCATTGGTACATCTGCAAGAAGTTGAGTTCCATGTTGAGGTGGTGCGTCACGTTGAGAAATAGGCCTATGTCCAGCATGGCTACGTTATCACCTGAGGCCTTGTTCCATCTTCTGTGAGGTCATACCTGAGAAACAATAGGTTTGGGTCAGGCTTCAGGGTGCTGCTGGATGGACACACGACTAAGTTTGTCTGAGAACTACCTGCTACCTAGGATAGGGGCACACTCACCACTGGGTCCAGCCCTTGGCGAGTTCTTCAGATGCCATAGCAACCAGCACCTGTGGGTTAAAAGAAGGTATGGTGAAAATTGTTGAGAGTAGCTACCACTCCTCCCGACCTCGCTAGCTACTGAATTTAACAATATGGAACTCTCCCATTACTCAAAACTCAGCTTCTCATTTTCAAAAATCTTTTCAACCTTTCCATGGCTGAGTATGTCTAATAATTGATTCTTCTTGTATCTAATAGTATTAGGATTATTAGAAAACAAAGGCAGAGACAATTTATGGAGATACTGTCAAATATGTCGTTAACAGAAGTGTGTAGTTTGGATGTGAAGTGACTCTAAAGGTTCACTGTTTTAAAAGCTTGGTTACCAACAAACTGGCTTCTAGAAGTGACTGGAACCTGAAGTCTCTGACCTAATCAATGGGTTAATCCCCTGGAGGATTGATACTATGATGGCAATTGGAAATGGTGGGTAGGTGTGGGGGTCCAGTTGAAGGAAGTAGGTCACCAGGGATGTGTTTTGGAAATCTATACCGTCTCTTTGATATCCTCACATCTCTCTCTGCTTTCTGGCCGCTGTGAGGTGGGCAGTTTGCTTCTGCCTCGTGCTCCTCACCATGATGTTTTCTGCCTTACAACTGGCCCAGAAACAATAGAGCCAAGTGCCCATGCACTGAAACTTCTGAGATCAGGAGGCAAAAACCAACCTTCCCTCTTTTACACTGTCTCTCTTAGGCATCTATCATAGCCCAGCTGATATAGATTGGTCACTTCTGCTGCTGCTGATCATGTGGCTCCTCTACAACTCAAAGCCCCTTTCCCCATCTAAACCTCTGGATACTGTAAAAAGAAGATTTGGAGGAAGAAAGTCAACGACATGCTAGAGGAAGAACAGTGATTAGTTAAGGAGGTGGACTGGTAGGCCCCCTTCTTTTTTTTTGAATTTTTGAGACAGGGTTTCTCCGTAGCTTTTGGTTCCTGTCCTGGAACTTGCTCTTGTAGACCTGGCTGGCCTCGAACTCACAGAGATCTGCCTGCCTCTGCCTCCCGAGTGCTGGGATTAAAGGTGTGCGCCACCACTGCCTGGCTTGGTAGGCCCTTTGAGAATATGTTCCTTCATGTTTTCTTCCAATGTAGTGGTGCGGGACAATTGTCTATATTCTGTCAGTTATGTTTTAAATAAACACTGGTTGGCCAATAGCCAGGCAGGAAGTAAAGGCAAGATAACCAGACAGGAAGTAGAGGTGGGACAATGAGAACAGGAGAATTCTGGGAAAAGGGAAGCTCCCTCTGCAGTCCTGTCCAGACACAGAAGAAGCAAGATGTGACTATACTGCCGAAAAAGGTACTGAGCCATGTGGCTAACACAGATAAGAATAATGGGCTAATGTAAGTTATAAGAGTTAATAAGAAGCCTGAGCTAATGGGCCAATCAGTCTATAACTAATGTAGACTTCTGTGTGATTTCTTTAGGACTTAACAACTGTGGGAACTGGGCAGGACAGAAACCCCGGCAACAATGTAGTATTGAGTAGTTTTTAAAGCTTCAAAAAAACATCAACTTTTTTTCAACTCTAAGTTCCTGATATCAGTAACAGTAATAAGCCAATAGTATGAATGCATGAAAACAGCTATGTACTAATGTCTTAGCATAATTTGAGAAACAAGCATTCATTACAGGATGAGCTTCCCTCCTTCCCACTTATGCAAGCTATAATCTAAACTGCACTATAGGAAAATGTTTCATTTTACAATGTGTAGGATACAAGAACTTCTAAGAAATTACTTTGCCAAGAAGCCCTTTATCTTTGGACAGGAAGCCACCACTGTTCTTCACTGCTACGTCCAGTGTTCTCCTTTGCACCTCAGGCAGTGAAACACTGAAATCGAAGCTGCAATGGAAACAGATATCTTATGTCAATTTTCTATGATCCTGTTGTATTTTAACTAAGATGACTTTCTTTTCTTTTTCTTTCTTTCTTTTCTTTTTTTTTTGATATCATTCCAACCAGCTTTTTCTTGTAAAATTGAGTTTCCTTTTTGGTGTTCACCTAGCTGACTTTAGTTCAAAATAAAGTTACAGCATGAAAACAGTGAGGGAGAGGTACGTTTAAAGAAGAAACAAAACTGAGTCAACAAATACTGATGCTATTCAGCTCTATTATTTTCTCAAAACTAGCAGATGCTAAATTGTCAGAGAACTATGAGGTGGGGCAGATTTTACAGACTGGTAATCCAAGGATCCAAGTACCCACCAGCAACTTGGTCCATTAGACTGGCTACTAGCCACACAAAGGCAGCTTCTATTAAGGTGACCACTTATGATTTGCAACATTATATTGTTTTAGAAAAATAGAGCTTTTCTCAAAAATGTGTATTTTATGTTATTATACTATAAAAATTTTAAATATAAATTTAAATTGTTTAATTTGAAATTTAGTATCAATATATGTTACCCACTAAATCAAAGTGCTTCAGAGTCGTCAATAATTTGACCTTTAGCTGAGAGGTGGTGGTGCACGTCTTTAACCCCAACACTCAGGAGGCAGAGGCAGGAGGATCTCTGTGAGTTCTAGGCCTGCTTGGTCTACAGAGTGAGTTCCAGGACAGTCAGGGCCACACAGAGAAACCCTGTCTCAAAAAGCATAAAAACAAAATAAAACAAAAATTTGACTTTTAACCATCCATGTCCCTGTGCACCTTTATAACTCGGATATATTATGTTTAACACCTCTGCTCAAAGGTTATTTAACAAGCACCATGTGCTGGACTGTGCTAGAGTACCCTGTTTCTCAACAGTGCATTAGGTTCACAGGCCTTGTCACTCAGGACTGCCCTAACCGCCTGTCATTTCATCCAGGTAGCTTCTTAGCTAAAAGAAGTATCTACTGTACCTCTGATCGAACACAGGGTTTAGTGTCTTCTTTGACACATGTGTTTTTCTTCTTCCTGATCTCCTCTTGTCTGGCAATAAATACATACGGACATATGGATCAGAACCATCTTCTGAGAAGGCAATGAGGTTTCTTAAAACACAAATCAGAGAAGACTAAATATTAGAATTTTTAAAAAAGAATTCTATAATATCTGAATTACTTTATCAAGCTTTTATTTCATATGATCTCAACTCCAACGAGCAACACACATCAGACTTCCCCTATATGTGGTTCTATACCATCACTTTTAAATGTCCCTTTTAGCAGTTTTGCCAGAGTGACTTTTGGCTCGACTACCTAAGCCTAGAGTGTGGGCAGGCATTCACCGCCCTTGCTCTACGCTTTTCACATACCTACCGTCTCACCTTCTCCCAGACTTCTCCTGTGTTACCCACAGGAAACATGAACAAAGGCCCTGTGGGGCAAACTTGGCCTCTGTCAATATGACCTTCAGTGGTTGGCCTTCTCCACGATACTGTCCCCTACTCTTTCTACAGGACAGTGAGCATGAGCCATTCATTTACTCACAGCCGCAGACCCTCTGCAGTCATTATCTCGGGAACCAGAACACAAGTCCTCTCTGAGCTAAATCTACATTTTCAGAATCTTGTTTGTCAGTGTCACCAATTCTATTCACCTATGTTTTAAAAAGACTTTGTATAAGCTAGAAATATTTATATTTTAAACTCCTGTTGATATGGGGAGGGGGCAATCACATAAGACAGAACATAACCAGCCAGTGGCAGTAGCGGTCAGCCTCACCTGCAGGAGTGCACAACCACAATGAGCTTATTCCTCTGGGAGCTGTGCCGGATGGTCAGCTGGATCTGCCCCAGGGGAGACTGTCCCAGTGTTGTCCCGCTGTGGAAACAACAGAATGTCAGCAGCTCTGCCCCAACACAAAAGAGTATATCATCTATACAGGAATGTAATGTCCATTCATCTAGACAAATGGGAATTAATTACCCAGGAACTTCTGAATATATACCAAATTTAAATTATTTCACTTGACGGTTCGGGATTCCTTAATTATTCAAAACTGATAGTTTTCCAGTGAGCACTCAAGGAACAGAGGAGACAGAGCTCTCCCCAGGACAAACTTCAACCCCGTGGCTGAAACTCAGCCTGCTGCTAGGCAAGTGTCCTATTACCGCACTACACCCCAACCTGAAGCTGACTCCCTTTCTTCCAAAATGACTCATGTGAGGAAGTATGAAAACCAAAGATGAGCACAGGTCAGAGGAGCCTCAGAGACATGGCAAATGCTGCGTCCTTCTGTACTTTTCTCACCATAGCCTCTGCTTTGATTATTTCCTTCTAAGTGGACACACCTCTTAGGACACAAGAAAAGCAAGTTTCAAAGGTTGATTTTTATGTTTACCACAGTAGACAGTAATGTCTGATGCTTATAGTAACTTTTTCTTCCTTATTCATCAGTGCTACCTATAAATGGCAAACATCTAAAGAAGCCAGTGGGGACTTGGTGGTAATGAAGAGAAGACAGGTGATACAACGTTCGGCACATTGGTGACTCTCCATGCAGGAGTCTGTCCCTGGAGTGAACTGAGTATATGGTGCCACACAGCTTACGTCTCTTGCCTCTCCTACCTGCAAAACCTCTTATTCCACTTCTCCTCTCCTAACATATCCAACTCCTAAGCAGCAAGTTTTATTGTGAAAGTCAAAGACTAGTGAGCAAAATAGCACAATCAAATTCTCTCCTCCCTGTGGTGTATGGGATGAAAACTATGATAAACAATGATGTGAGCATTAGTTACTTTTCAAGTTGACGTAGCCTTTGCCTCAGTTCCTGGGTGGCAATGGGCAATGATATGTCTGAGGCAATGCTTGGGGTGGGCTCCTTGGCTGAGATGTGGCTTGGAGAGGCCAAGAGGCTGGAGGAGCTCCTGCCTAGGTCACGCTGCCCTAGAGGGCTGGCCTCAGGGGGCTGAGGCTTCTCCTCCCTGACAGGCTTATCATCGACTCCCAGGACTGGTGTTGATGGAGCAGTGTTGCTATCACCAGTGCTTGGAGACACAGACTTCTGAGATTTCACAGGCATTTTTCTCCCTTCTTTGGAGACAGAGGGCCGTTTCACTTGAGCCGAATGCTGGTAGTCTGGAGGTCTTTCTTGCTTCTCAAGATGGAGGACCTAGGGGGAAACCAGTGACAGCGGTGACATCTGGATACATGAGTGGCTTTAGATGTATTCATTTGCAAATGTTTAAGATTCAGCTAATCTATTCAGCTATGCAGTTATTAAAATAGTGTATTACAGAGAATTACAAAAGCAAATTTTGTAAAGGCATGGTGGTGCACGCCTTTAATCCCAGCACCTGCAAGGCAGAGGCAGGCAGAGCTCTGACAGTTTGAAGCTATCCTGGTCTACATAGAGAATTCAAGGACAACCAGTGCCAACCTGTCTCCAAAATACAAAACAAACAATTTTTAAAAAGATAAATTTTAAGCAATTAAAACTACTCTACTTTTGCAATAAAAAATACCTTTTCTGTATCTTCTAATCTCTTCCATTTGAACATATTCTAATTATAGCACAAGGCTTCCACGAGATCACCCAGAAAGCCATGTCTCCTTGGAAAAAGATGAAATATCCTATTCTTTCAGGTGGTTTACACCAGACTCCCAGACAAAGAAAAAAATGCCAAGATACTGTGCTATCCAGAAGGATCTCTCAAGCAACCAAGCGTAATACCGTAGTAAAAGGACAGCCACATCCTCCTGCACACTGGGGATGGTACTGTGTAAGCCAGGGCTATACTCTACAGGACACTCTGGAGTTACTGACTGTCTCTGGTTGTATTAACCAAAGCTATCACAAACACTTTCATTTCACAGACTCCCCACAGTTTACACAGTAACCAGGAGCTCATGAGGTGGCAGACAGGTGATGCTGCAACTACTCTGCCACTATATGGTTGTGCTGCATCTTGATATGTGCGACACTGGACCCTGAGCAGACTATTTTAATTAAAAAACAAAAACAAAAAGCAAAAACTCATTCTTAGGGCTGGCGTATAGTTGAGTGGTAAACGTTGGCCTAGCATATGTAAAACTGTGGGTTCAAACCCCAGCACTGAGACAGAAAGTTGGCTCTTTATTATAATGTCTATATAATTTTGTTTGTTTTTAGATGGGTATGTGTACCCTGGCATGTACGCCAAGGGCAGAGGACAATCCTGTGGATTCAGTGACTGCATTCAGGCTCTCAGGCTTGAGCAGCTCTCAGCATGAATACTTTAATTACATTTCCTGTATGTTTAAGCATTTATTATCAATATCTACTCAGGTATTCTTATTGTGGACAAACCAGCTTTTATTCCTGTAAATTCTGCCTTCTATAAGAGTTTATCAAGCTGCCTTCTGAACAACCTTTGAATATTCAAGGTTAAGGAGCAAACTCCATTGGAATAAACATACCGTGGCCTGTCAATGAATCCGGAAATAAAGGGTTTGTTTGGAATGGATCTAGATTGGACTCCATAACTCTATGACAGTTTCTGTCCCCCTCAAACTGTCAGCATGCTCTATCATGCCACCTGACCTATGCCTTTGGTAGCACTGCCACACTGGGACTGAGCTGAAGCTGCTTCCTTCCCTCCCACTATGGAGTCCTGCTAAAAAGTATGCAGTACCCGGAGGGCAATCTTCATTTTTAAGGTGCTGTTTGGACCCGAGTTGCTGAGCTGGAACCGCTGGTTTATGGTCATGTTGTCACTCATAAGCAGCTGACTGAGAGGGATCCTCAGGCTCCCCAGAGAACACTGATGCTGCTCATCTTTGACCTGAAAGATGCAGAGCAGAAAACACAGAGCTCCAAGGAAAACAACAGGAACCACAGGAGATGTAGCAAGGTCCACAGATTGACTTTAAAAACATACCAGCACAAAACAAAACATAACACATTTCATCTGTATGTTTAAAGCAGTGTGTCTCAGGAAAATACAGGTATTTCTGTCAGATGTACCTGCCCTTTTTTCATTATAAAACCATGAGCACAACAAAGGACATCTTATTTTATAAATCTACTGTGAGAGCTGGATGGTGGCCCATACCTTTAATTCCAGCACTCAGGAAGCAGAAGCAGGTGGATCTCTGCTAAGTTCTAGGCTATCCTGGTCTATAGAAAGAGAGCTCTAGAACAGCCAGTGCTACACAGAGAAACTCTATCTCAAAAACAAAAACAAATCTGAGATAAAAAACAAACTTCAGATAAGAATTAGTCTAGGGCTGGAGAAATAGTCCAGCAGTTGAGCATTTGCTTCTGCAAAGGGCCCACATTTGATTCCCAGCATATAACCATCAATAATTCAGTTCTGGGGAAGTCAATGACCAGTCCTAACCTCCACAGACACCAGGCACAAAGTACATAGACATTCATGCAAGCAAAACACTCATATACATAATAAGTCTCTTAAAAAATACAAAAAGTAATTCCAGAATACTCACATGCTCTATACAAGCCAGGCAGTGGGGGCACATGAGTTTAGTCCCAGTACTTGGATCTCTGTGAGTTTGAGGCCAGCCTGGTCTAAAAGAGCTAGTTCCAGGACAGGCTCCAAAGCTACAGAGAAACCCTGTCTCAAAAAACCAAAACCAAAACCAAAACCAAAACAAAGCAAGAACGAAGAGAAGTAATACTCTATACAAATCTAAAGGTCAGAAGGAAATATCTTTTAAATACTGAAATCATACAGTATACACTGACAGAAAGGTGAGTTTCTACAGGAGACACTTATTCATGGAGAAAATGCATTTTAAGTGTCTTTAACGCGTTCTCTGTTCAAAGTCTACGTGGCTGCTTTGAAAGCTTACAGCATCTCCTTTAAATACATGGTACTTCTTCCTCATGAATAATTAATCTTCAGCATTGCCTCTGTTATAAGAACTATTCCCATCATGTAGTTGTTCAAAATAGTTTGATCAAAGAAAGAACAAACTCTGGACAAAATGAACAAACTCCTTGAAAGACATAAATACCACAGTTTATAAAGAAGAAATAGCTGACCTAGATAGATCAATAGCTACTGATAGAATTAAGTTTGCATGTAAAGCCGGGCGATGGTGGCGCACGCCTTTAATCCCAGCACTCGGAAGGCAGAGGCAGGCGGATCTCTGTGAGTTCGAGACCAGCCTGGTCTACAGAGCTAGTTCCAGGACAGGCTCCAAAGCCACAGAGAAACCCTGTCTCGAAAAACCAAAAAAAAAAAAAAAAAAGTTTGCATGGAAATACCTTCTCAAAATGAAAAATGCAAGCTATATAAGGGAAAACACAAAACAATTCTGTACAGACTCTTCCAGAATACTCACATGCTCCCTAACTCACTCAGGAGGCTATCATTATCTTGACATCAAAATAGGAAAAAAATATTAAAAGAAAGCAAAATTACAGATCATAAACCTTCATGAGTAAGAAGTAAGAATGGTTTTCTTTTTTTCTTACTTATTTACTAAATTTTTATGTGTGTGTACTTGAGTGAGTTTGTGTGCATTATGTGTGTGCAAGAGCCTTCAGAGTCCAAACGAGGGCATCAGATCCCCTGGAACTCATATTATAGGCAGTTGTGAGCTGCCATGAGAGTGCTAGGAATAGAATTCAGGTCTGCTACGAGAGATTCCAGCCAAATCTCCAGGCCCAAGAAGCAAGAATTAATATATGTAAAAATGATCACAACTAAGAGGGACTTACCCCCAGATAAAATATTGTGTTCAGGATATCCAAGTATTACATGTGGAAAAACAAATAAAAGTTTGCAATATTTAACACCTGAAAATCAACAATGTATCTCACTGTATTTACAGTTGAAAAACCATATGTTATCTCGACATATGTAGAAAAGCCTTCAGTGAAAGCCAGCACCGACTCATGATGACGAAGCAAACTAGGAGGAGAAAAATCTCTGTATGGGAGACCAGACTCAGAGGATACTTTGGCAGAGTAAAGCTGGCTGAACAGGGAGGCCAGCCAAGAAACAAAAGCATCAGGATTGTTATGAAAAGTGTCAATACTAGAAGATAACATGACTTCCATCCCACACATAAAATCCTAAGGTATCTAGTGGAACAAGTAAGCAGGTCTGACACGGTGGCATACACCTATAATCTTAGCAATAAACTGGCCAAGCAGTAGAATCATAAATTCAAGGCCTTGTGATAAAATCCACTACCCCCTCCCACAAGCAAATACAATTAAAAAAAGCAAGCCATTTTTAGTGGAGTTGTATGAGATCATATCCATATATAACAATCAACTACGCACTCTCATTCTCTGTCTTCCTCTGGAATGTGTCTCTCAGCTGGTCTTGAACCTGCTGAGGAGACCAGGCTAGCTGGCAGTGAGTTCCCAGGATCTACTGGTCTCCTTCCCCCTAGAGCCAGGATTATAAACTAGTGTCACCATGCCTGGCTTTCATATCCCAAGGTTGCCCATGTAACAAGCACTTTAATGATTGTTTTATTTCATTTGTCTCCTACTGGTTGTCTTGTTTGTTCTGTTTTGAGGCAGGATCTTGCTACTAGGTAAGCCAGACTAGTCTTGAATTTATGAATCTCCTGCCTTGGCTTCCTAAATACTGGGATTACAGGAATACACTACAAGGTATATACACCTTGTATATATATATATATATACACACCTTGTATACATATATATACAAGGTATATGAAGACACCTTCATATACATTAGTAAAAAAGTCAAAAATACCAAGGCTCCGTTTTCAATTACAAGTAGGGAAATAAAGTAAGATCACTTACAACACCATAAAGAATTACTAAATGTTTAGGGAAAAGTCTGACATACATAAAAGAACTACACCAAACACAGAAAACTATACAGCACTGCTGAGAGAAATTAAAGACTACCCAAGGGGAAAGAAAAAGCAATGCAATGTTTCTATGGATTGGAACGTTTCCTGTTATGAAGATGGTAGTGGAGTTCTTTTCAAAATTAATGGTTCTCTGTGTAAAGCTATGGTTGGCACTAAAATTCATGTGAAATGTAGATTCAGAATTAGTCAAAACAATAGTGAAAAATAAATTTGAGGGCTTACAGAAGTTGGTTTTAAAATGTAGTCATTCAATAGCAGTAACAGAGACAGCGAGGCTAGCATTTTGTTAGGACAGAACCTGGGGTGGAAAGCACTCCATAAGCAGACTGCATACTGGCCCTAAATTTTGATAGTCACTAACCTCAATACATAGGAAAGAGTAATTTTTAACAATGTGCTGAACAGTTATATAGCTAAATATTAAGAAAAAAGATTCATGACCTTTCCCTGATAGTACAGACGAAGATTAACGTGACATAAACGTAAACATAAAGACGGGTTTGGGAGACTTGTGAGTCAGAGAGAACCAAAAAATTTCTTATCTTGACTGTAGTGGTGGGTCCCAGGACACTATGTACTCAATTGGAAACTGTAAATAAGCATAATTTGTATCAATCATATTTCAAACTATAGGCAGAGAATGCAATAAAATACCTCAACTTCAAGGTCCTGGCGCTTGGGGTTGTGAATGAAGAAAGTGAAGTTTTCCTCCCACACTGGCTCACTCGTTTTGTATCGAATCTGTAAGAAATGGTCTCACATCAACTCTTCAGTGTTTGCTATGGAGGACTATTGACTCACTGCTTACTTATGAGTGCATACACCAGCACAGGCTGATTACATCATTATGAGTAATGGACTTAGGAAGCGTGGAAATGTTCAGAAAGTAAAACAAGCTGTCGGCGGTGCACCCAGAACAGGAGGTGACGCAGAACCCATGCCTGCTGTCCAGAGACCAAAGCCTCTTTTGCTCTACTGTCCTCAACTTCTGCATTCTTGGTGCCTGACACAGTAACACAGAGCCCTACTTCTTAAAGGGTTAACAATTAAAATTTAACAGTGGCCTAAAACTGTAATTTCTGAACTTTTATTCCTGATCAGAAAAGAAGAACACACAACACTACCTACTTTGAACTCTTGAGCGTTTGTTTGCGGAATCTGAAGTACAACGTGCTAACTAAATAATTACTAAGTACTTAAAAGAAGCTTGGGAAGTAATTCCGAATTTCTCCCCAAAAATCAAACAAAAGCATATCTGTAAGGTATTATTTTATGTTATTTAAAAATAAACAATGTATCTGTCAATAACTTAAGCAGCTAGTATGTATGAAATGGCTGTTTGATAAGAAACAATGGTCTCATGTTGTACACATCACACACCTGGACACCACCTCCCGGGGAGAGTGACCAGTACAGCATGGCTATGTAGAGGCTCTCTTACCTTACTCTCTTGAGCCTTGTGACCGACCGACATCTGGACAAGAGGATTTGGGTTGCTGTTTATTTTCTTCCCTGACTATCCAAAAAAAAAAAAAAAAAAAGCAAAACAAAACAAAACAAAACAAAAAAAACAACAGATAAATTAAGTAAAATATGGGTCCCTTTAAGAATGAATTTATGCTTGATATCAGGAGTCATTTCTATTTTACCACTGATACTTTAGACACAGGAACATCAAAGAACAATTAAAGTAGAAAACAACTGCTAAGCAAACCTTGAGCCATCATTATTCACTGTTTCCACCATGAAACAAACTGAGAAAACTTCCATTCATATACTTTTTCCTGAGAGACAGGGTCTGGCAATACTGCTTGGCTAATATGCAACTCTGTGGCATGCGTGATTTTCCCACTGAAATCTTCAAAGTAGCTGTGACTATAGTATAAGTCCTATACTTGTGTGTTTCTGGCTACACACAAGTTTGAAATGTCTAATTTTTTACTTTAAAAGTAAGTTACTTTGGAAAATGCAATCTTATTTAAAATATAAAATTTTATTATTAACTACAGCTCTCACAACTGACTTATTAGGATAATAAAATCCAGGTGCAATGAATATAAGTAAACAAAAAAGAAGACAAATGTAAAGGAATGTTCACTCAGAACACTTCCTTAGCTATAGTATAAAGCATTGGCTTCAGATGCATAGCTGCACACCTAGAACCTACCACCATCCTCTGTTAAAGTAAACACAGTTATCAGATATTGGACATTGCTTACCGGCTGCTAAGTAATTATCACCAGAAGAATAAATGTCAGTTTAGAATTGCATGGAATTAAGCAAATATAAATATGATTTAAATAATTCATAAGTAAGAAAAAAATGACAAGAAGCAAACTTTAGCAGACAGCTGATAGAAGAAAACACAGTAAAACACAACAGATCTGTGACATGAGGTTTATTTATAACTTAGCCCCACAAAAAGATGTATTAAATGTGTTAATGTAAATTAATTAGAGGGTCACAAAAAAGTATTTTCGTTAATAATTTTAGAGTCAATCCTCAACACTACAGCAATGACAGAAATAGGTGTCAAATCATTTGATTATTCAAAAAATATGACTAACCCAAACCTACTGTGATAATCTATTTTCTGGTTCATCAGTTTGATGTAAATGAATTCTGCAAAATGAAATAAATACCGTTAAAAATATCAAAGCCAAAAGATTTTTTCCTAAACTCATTTCCTTCTTAGATATTGGGAGTCCTAAATCTGAGCTGAGCATAAATCCTCTGGGAATAGGATGTCACCTCCACCTCTCCCTTCTGGCTAGCTAAGACACTGACGTTCAAGGAATGCACGTCTTCCCCATTACCTATGAGGTCTGTGCTAGTTGTAGGTCATGAAATCACACTGATTTAACCACATTTACTTTGAGGCTTTGATATAGGAGCTGAGTTTATTTCTGACTAATATTAAGTGTGTATCTGTGAAAATAAGGCCATTGAGTTTTAAGGATTTAATGCATCTGTATTTTTAAGGTGTCTTCTTTCTTTTCTTTTCCTTTATCTTTTTCTCTTTCTTTCTTTTTCTTTCTTTTTTTCTCTTTTTCTTTTTTTTTTTGGTTTTTTGAGACATGGTTTCTCTGTGTCACTTTATTGCCTGCCCTGGAACTAGCTCTTGTAGATCATGTTGGCCTTGAACTCACAGAGATCCTCCTGCCTCTGCCTTCTGAGTGCTGGGATTAAAGGTGTGTACCATCACTGCCTGGCTTTTCTAATATTTTTAAAAATAGAGTGAAGTTTATAACTGCTTCTGAACAATTTCAGTTGTCACTGTCTTAATTAATTTATGCATGTATGGATGTATCTGAATAACACCTAAAATCTATTTATTTCAAGTCTAAAATTTCAATAAATATAAATCAAAGCTTAGCTGGCACTTTTATAATTTTTTAGTGGTTTATAAAATAAGGGTGTGCCTTACACAGATGATATTTTAGATTACATAAATAAGGTTTTAAAATCATTCACTAAGTTTTCTATCATGACAGACATTTAAATTATAGCACCACACATCAAGGGTACAAACTATGACAAAATATAGTCTTTTAAGTCACACTATTGTGTGATAAAATATATGATAAAATATAGTCTTTTAGGTCACACTATTGAATTTAATGAACTATAGAAATGATGCGTAAAACATAATCTTACACTGATGAATTTAAATTTCATTCTCCTTAACTCTTGACTACTGAGACCTATGTTCCATCTATCTGAGCCTCAGGTTCCATGTCTCTAAAAGAGACATATATTAAATATACCATTTTTAAAAATTTTAAAATTTTAATATTTTAAAAATACCATTTTTAAAATTTGTTGTTAGGCTTATATGGGCTAATGCATTAATGAGATAATTATAGCAATCTATTTACCTATCTAGTGTGTATTTTTATATGTAATATTTTAACTTATTTACTACTCCAATGGAGAAGATATTACTTCCATCCTGTAAGCAGGATGGGTTAAACATCATCTTTGAATCACAATAATGAGCAATATGACTTCAGAGCCTTCCTTCCTGACCTCTGGCCACCAGGACAGCAGGAGATGGTGAGCAAAGAGTGTAGCTAGAGGTCTTTTCATAAGCTTTTATGGCCAAGCTATGCTAGAAGGCATAGTTGTTCCAGCGTGTGAGGACCAGCATTCTCAGGGTGTGATGCCCTACTGACACTACACCACAGCTCTTTAGTACAGGTCGGAGTAAGGTTTACAAATATGATATCAGACAAGTCACTGTCAATCTCCTCCATTTTTGAATTAACTTATTTTGCTAGATAAAACTGATTAAAATATTCCTTTTTTTGAATTTTCTTAAGACTATTGTATTTAAAAAGCCCCTGCCTCTCAATGTAATTAAAATTAGTTAAGAAACAAAGCATAACAATTTAGCCACAGAACACAAGCTATTGTCGTGGATAAGAAGTGGAGCTTAGTTTTCAATAGACCTCATTGATGAAATCTGAACCTTTTGGAAAGATCTGTCACCCAAACCCACAGCACCAAAGCCATGAGGTTGATTCAGTGAGGCCCTACTCAACATATTGGAAGAGGCAATTCCTTAAGTGTGCACTCATCAGTTTGCAAGGCATATCTTTAAATCACAATATGAAGTTCTGGCCAACATTTTAAATAAAACTTTCAGATTGTCATTCATAAGTTCAAACAAAACACAATATGTCAATGACTGTTAAGAGAAAGAATGAAAATCTCAAACTTCATATTGGAACTTTAAAATTTAAGTTTGGTTGATGCAATTTCTTCTAAAAACAAATTCTTGGATAACAAAAGTCAGATATCCTCTACTGGACAGTTAATTATTAGCTAGGGTGGGAAGTGACCTGCCCACACACTTAGGAAAGCCAAAGTACCATCTCTTTCAATATGTCTTGATTAACACTGCAGCCTCAAGGAGACACTTTGTTTACCTTTAAAGCTCTCTGAACTGCAGACTTCTTCAAAACACCGGGGTTAAAGTGTAATGGGTTATTCTTTCAGGTCAGAAGAAAATGAATACACCAAGGGTTAATAAAACATGCAATGAGGAATTTATGTAAGGTTAATGACACAAAAGTTCATGAGAATAAACAAATACTTAAATCAGACCAAAAATCATACAAACTGCCAAATTTGCCTTTATGCTCAAGATTTTACCTCAGAGTAACAGATAATCTAAAATATCATGACACATTTCCTCATCTTTGGTAACCCTTCACTTCTTCACCTCTGACTTTCAGTGTTTGCAGAAATCAAGAGTATGACTTAGGAAAGGCTCTGCTTACTACCCTTTGCCTGAAACCCTAGTGTCACCCCAAATCAGAGGTTTAATCTGAAGCACAGCAGTGACCATGCTTTCTTTCCACACTGCTGGAGCTAGTCCCATCAGCAGCGGCCCACACCACTGCGATGCCTGCTGAGACATGCTTTCTTGCTTACAGCATCATCCAGAGATGTAGCCTATTTCTTTACAAACTCCCTGGACTCCCCATCTTTCCCAGGTATGGAAGCACAGGCCAATAGAGCCATCTTAAGAGTTTCTCCTGGACTTAAATACATACTCTACTATTATAGGGTACGTGTCTTTCTGACTGAATTTTTTCAGTTAGTTGTTTGCTCATTCTCAAATAGACAATTTGTTTTTGGAAGCTCCCAGAATAAACTTTTGAGGTTAAAAGTTTTTGTCTTTTTAGTTTTAACTATTTTGAAATTGGTATACTGAATTTGATCCTCAATTAAAAATTTTTCTTAACGTCTTATTAAACAGAAAATGTATGAATGAAGATGGAGAAATAGCTTCCAGGTCTCCTACAGTAGGAAGCAGATGAGAAGGTAAAAGCTCCAACCCAGGCTCTTGCCAAACTACATGGGTCTAAATTTAGACTATTCAAACAGCCTACAGGGCTCTCCAAAGACTCAGACCCTTCTTCCTTTATCTTTGGATGAAGCCCAAAGCATTCCCTAAGGAGTTCCAACAATGCATTTTGGGTCAGAGGGAGCCCGAATGATACACTCTCTAGATGAAGTGCACAGTGGATACAAACAGCTGAACCGATGCACTTGTTATTCTAACATCAATTATTGAGAAACAAAGAGAATCAGGAATGCAAGAACAGCGGTGTGAGGTCACAAGCCTGCATAGCACGCAGGTGAGAAGACTAGTCACTGAAGTACACGGGGCAGGTGTCCAGGTGTAAGGTTCTGCAGTCAAGCACCACATGCCATGTACTCCTGGGCCTCTCAATCACTGGAGACAGTAGCACCTGTCCTGCACCTGTCCTTTTTTTTCCCTCACCACAAACCATGCACTGGGGATATAGGTCACTTGAGAGTGTTTGCCTAGCACATAGGAAGCTCTGGGTCCAGACCCCAGCACCTCATAAACTTGGAACTGTGGTCCCTACCTATGATCCCAGCACTTGCAAGGGGGAGGTGGGATGATCATAAATTCAGTGGTTATAATATAAAGTGTTTTAGGATAGACTGGAATATATGAGACCCTGTCTCAAACAAACAAAACCTAAAATTACCCATAGAAAGTACCTTTGTCCCTAAAGATCTGCGCAGCGGTAGCTATTACATGGCTATGTTCTCACACGTAAGGTAAGCACCATGGAAACACCACTCATCTCATATCATCTCCAGTTACAGAATTAACAGAGTCTGAGCAGTGAACACTGTACAGCGACGAGGTCTCAGATCTCTAGTCTTATGTCCTTCGCGTTACTTTTCTAATCTGTGAAATGCATATATGGCTGCTGCAAAGTGCTCAACACACATGAGTTACCAAGTAAGGCTAACATTCTAATGCTGTGTGCCAAAGTCAGAGGACACAGCCAAGCGGAAGCCAGAGAGGGTGAATTCTGGGTCTACTTTAAAAAGAAATCATCTGCAATACAGAGCACAACAATGGAGTGGAAACTGAAGGTGCTCTGAACAGGTTAGAAGTGAAAAAGCTATAGGCTGCAGCTACTTATGAAAAAGCTTTTCCTGTAGGAAAAGACTGAGAAAGTGATTTCATTTTATACTGGAAATCAGTAAGTAAAAAGTAAGTGCATACATGTTCTGTAAAGAACATTTTTTTGTGGTATGCATATCCTAATCATAAAGCTCAATGTCACTTGGACAATGAAGAGAATGAATTCTGAGTCTGACCACTGATGTCAGAAATACAAGGCAACTCAAGAATCCGACTCCAAAATATTTTCTATGAAAGGAAGCAGTTGTAGATTGAGAAAAAAGACCTAGAAAAGTTACAGGAGATAGATTGACAGAATCACCCAGAAGGGTGGCCTTGTCACTTATGAGCTGGTGAGGACATTTTACCTAAGAAACAAATGCATAAAGCATTTTTCTAAACTGATAGTATACACTGGCATTGTCATTCTAACTGCCTTCCTTTTGACTTCTGTTTTTGAGGTGGCAAAAGACTAAAATAAGAAATGTTCCCGCCTTCACCTCTACAATGCAAGGGTGAAAGGGGACACCCTCCAAACCACAGGCTGAGTGCACAGTTGGGGACATCAAGGTGCTGCCTATTTACTAGTGTATTGTATCAAATAGGGCTAAACACCTATTTTAAAAGTATGGTAGCCTAGAGCCCCTTCTTAGAAGTAAGAATAACTGAGCACACATGTGGAAAGCCTTTGTAAACAGAACCAGAAACTCAAAAGAGCAAAGACCGCTCGCTCACTATCAGATCAAAGGATAAGTGGTCTTCAGAAATCTAACTAATTCTAGAACAAACCAGAAAGGTGATTTTCTACACTAATTAGTAGACTAGAAGGTCTTAAGTGTAGTTCTCTACGACCCCAGAGGAGATGAACCCAACAGCCACCAGATTACCCTGAATAGCACTAGGAGTTAGAAGCACCAGACAGGCTATGGGAGCAAATGTGATGAGATTAAAATAAAATCCTCAATTATATACTTCAGTAAACTCTTTTCAAATTCCTAGAAAGAAATAAACCATGAACCCACTCTCATTTTCTTCTTCTCCTCCAGAGGCTCTGGCTAGGCCATGTGGCAGAAGCAGGCTCTCACAGAGATGGGTGGACTTGTGACTTCATGTGACCATGAGCAGTAACAGAGAGAACTGGGTGGAATGGACTGGAAGACAGCCCAAGTTCTAATGCTGCTCCCCTTGGTGAGAACGAAAAAAGCAGATTTAGGAGTGTTTTGTGAAAGTTAGCGCATGAACCCCAAAATCAACTTTAGCTTTTAGCTTTGTTTTTCCCTCAGAGGACTTATTCTAACACTTTATGGAGCAACAGCAGTAGAGTTAGTTCAGGTTAGTTCATCTCATGTCAGATGTACTCCCAACATCACAGCAGAGTCACATTTGACAAAACCAACATAAAATGAAGACACAGTAATTGAAGTCATGCAAGAAAATGAAAAGAGCATGCACGTCATTCCAATGAGCAGACTGCACAGAAATTCCAGGCCACACTTGGGCAGTCTTCACTGAACACAGAAGAAGGAGCTGGAGGACTCACAAATAGTGTTCTATAGACTGAGGTAGTATTCTCACAAAACACTAGTCCCGACGCTCGCCTCTCTTTTAAGTAGCCACACCCAAAGTTTCCCTCGTAGATACTCTTAGGAAAGTGGAGACAGGAAGAGAAAGCAAAGAATGGTGGGTTGTGGTCAGTGGGTACACACCAGAAGCACAAAAAAACAGGGTGCAGAGAGTCAAAGGGCCCCAGAATACACAGGGATGGCCAACAAAGCCTCCCAATTAACAACAAAAAGCAGAGATGGCTCTGTGGACCCTTTGCCTCTGATGAGCCACAGCACACTGTGAGTAAAGTACCCTTGGATAGAGGAGCAGTGACATCCAACATAGCTCTACAGAAAAGCCCAAGCCCTTCCCACTTAATCCACCACTATTTTCTATATCTAAACTATGCAACAAACTCACTTTTTAAATTTTATTTTACATTTATTTGGAGTATGGGAATTCCCAGGGCATGCAAGTGGAAGTCAAATGACAACCCAAAGCTCTTGCCGCCCATCATGTGTGTTTTGGGTATTGAACATAGGTGGCCAGGCTTGGCAGCAAGTACCTTTTATACACAATCAGGCATTTTATAACAAACTTTATTGTGGCTAAAAGCAGAAACCTCTACTGTGTAAGGAATTCTATTGAAAGGCTAAATAATAATGAAGTAAATATTCCCAAATTGAAATAAAACTAGGTGAACTCACAGACTTTAGGTGGAAAGACTGGTCAAAAGATTAAGGTCTTCAATAGAAATGTAAGAACTTAAGTAGTAAAAATTAGACAAGGAAACTTCACTAAAAGAAAGGGTATGGTATTGGCAAAGAGACAACTATATATTCCTATTACAAAATGCTCAAAACTATTTCAGTTGTTAGGTTGAAAAAAAATATTAATGTACAAAGAACATTTATTTCATTTTTGTTCACAAGGCTCAAGAAAATATACAATTTTCAAAATCTAAAAGGTGCTAAATGATGCAAATTCATAAGCCATCAGGATAAAAGTTCAAGAGAGACTGAGGATAAGGGCAAGCAAAGTGCTTCTTTGCTTTTGTTTGGAGCCTATTCACAAATGCACTTGTGTGATGAGCATTTACTAGGAAGGGAGAATTATGCAATGGACAATCTTGGTGGGTAAAACCCTATAACTGTTGACAATGAACTTTCTTTCAACGACACTGGCTATTGACACAATGACAAAGAGAATGCCCTAGTATGCAAGCACACTGGCAGCCAAAAAGTTTTCTAACAATGTACCATTTATATGAGAACATAACTTTAACTAGTGGGGTTGGCAGCAGGACAGTGTAAGATTTAGGGCTATCCCTAAATGATCGGATTACTTGATACGTTCCCCCATGAAACCAAAACAAGCGAATAAATAGGTTTTTAGGCTAAACATTATTACTTGGCACCGTTTGTGTCTTTGTTCGGTACCTGAAGGTCAGTATACCTACCTGGTGGCATCAGTCATGCTCCACCTTAAAGCCTGAGGACAGTCACAACTCAGCAGCTCATGACCTGCTGTTCTACAGCTAAGACACATTGTGGGTTTGTGAACAGAGCTGCTTCATTTAGTCCCCTTTCTAAGAAGAGACAATTTTCACCTTGTGGTAACTAGGCTGTAATAATTAGATATAAATATACACACGTGCAAAGTAAATGCTACCTGTGCCTCTCTGCTGCTGCCACTCAAGATCAGGTGATAGATCATGTCTGAACAAAGTAGTAGTTTCTAAGTAAGGAAAGCACTCACAGGCGTTAGCTCTATACTACCTACCGGAAGGTTCCTTGCAGAATCCAAATATAAGATCAGCAGTGCAGATGAAAGACCATCATTGGCTTGATCCTTATCAGCTCTGATGTCTGCCAGCACCTGCAAGGTGAAAAAAAGTATCAGTGGGTGTGTGTCTATAGGAGTGCACACTGTTTTTGACTGTATTCAAGAAAATAAAAGTAAGAAATAATCTAATACACACAGAACAAGAATTGAACTGATGTCTTCCAAATGACAAGACTATCATTCCACACAATCAATTAAAATGAAGCACTAGGATGACATGTAGCCCCTCAAATCCCTGTGCTACAGCAAGCACAAAATTTTAAGGTCTCAGAACAGGAATAATGACCTATAAATTGCATATTTCTGTCTACTACTGTGATAACTTGTGGCATAATGATTAAAATTACTGGGAAAGAATTTTTAAACAAGTACCAACACAATCAAAGATACTGGTGCTAATAATCAGGAATGGGTGGTCATGAAGGAAGACACTGCACAGCACCTTATCCAGGTTTGCCGCATCTGACTTCAGTGTGAGCCACTCTAACTTCAAATGCAGCTTTCCTTTGGGAACCTCGTCCAGAGTGAACCACTGAAGAGAAAGTGATTAAGTTTAGCAAAAGTGTTTTGAATAAAAAACTAATTAAACCCAGTCTAAAAATGTTTCAAGGTGCTCACTGACATTGTGGCACTAACCAAGAGCCAGAGCTGGCTGGACACCTGCTCTAACAAAACCCTTACGACATAATGAGTGCTATCCTCACATACAAGTTCAAGTGTTCCAGTACTGCCCATCACTAACAAGGCTTCTGTATATGGACTCACATAGAATGTACAGGCCAACAGAGTATATCACTAATCCCTCAATACTCAACAGCAGAATTGAACAAGTCAAGATATCTTGTTTTTATTCATTGCTATATATCAATCAATAAAACAGTGCATAGGTGTTTCAGCATAAAAGTCATAAAACAAAGACGACAAAACACTCAGTGTTAAAAAGGAACCGTAACACGTTCTATCCTGCTATCCTCTTCACCATGGTGTCAGTGACTAGCACCCGACAGCTGTACCGGAAGCACGTAGGAGTGGGGAACAAGCACTCCTGGAGGAAGAGCACTGCTGTGGAGCAGCAAAGTCCCAGCACTGATTTGGTTAGTTCGGCTTTTCTTACAAAAGTCTCACCCAACTCTGGATCTTTTGGAAGTCACTGTATATTTCCCTTTATGTATTCATTTTATTTTACTTTTGTGGCATTATGGATCACTCTTCTTGTTGGAAGCAATGCCTTCTTGCTGCAAATTATTAGTTCATTTACAGGTGCCTATACATACTAACAGCACCATGCATCTCTGCTATTCACTCCACTACAGTGAAAATTCCTATACTGTGAGCTTCTTACACAGCTCTGCCCTAATGCCTACAAGCTATCACAGTCTGTCTGCAATAAAGCCAGTTTTACATTTTGTGCTTACCTACACTTCCTGACCCAAAGCTTTATGCATGCTAAGCAAGCATACTACTACTAAGCAATACCCTGTGTCAGATGTTTATGAAGCAAATAGTGTTCCTATAGCAAAGCAGTAGCTAGGATTCTCACACTGGGTAGGTGGGCAACAGCAGTGGGTCACAGTGACTCTGGCATACAAGAAGTACCTACAGTGTTCACTAAGTGGGCCAAAATCAGAGAAAACTTACTTCATCTAAAAGGCGCTCCTTCTCAACTTCAATAAGATCAATCATAAGACTACAGGATGAAACAACAAAAACATTTTAGAACACAGAAACATATTTCTTCCAGTTGAAATAACTTGAGTATTGTCTATGGAAAGAGCTCTAGAAATGGAAACTATGCTATACAATTTTCCAGGAAACAAGCTGTTTTCCTCAAGGCTTTCTGTAATCTATGCCCAAAGAAATCAAAAGAAGGGTAAAAAAGAGAAAAGTCAAATTTTTGTGGTCAAATTATTGAGCACACACAAGAAGGCCAGAACTGACTATGTGTGTGTGTGTGTTCAGGTCTGAGGCTGACATAAGGGGACTTCCTCGGTTACTCTTCACCCTATGCATCAAGAAAGCATCTCTCAACTGAACTCGGAGCCTGATATGACTAGTAAGTTTGTTCTGGGCACACCCAGTCTTCCAAGTACAGACAGCTGCCATGCTTTTCTGGAATTTTTGTGGGTTCTGGGTCTGAACTGATTCTCATGCTTTCATGGCAAACGCTTTGCAGTAAACTCCCCAGCTCTAGCTGATTTGTGTTTTTGTGAGACAGTCTCACTATTTAGACCAGGCTGACTTTTGAATTTACAAAGATCTACTTGCCTTTGCTTCCCAAGTATGGGGATTAAAGGTGTGCACCACCACGGCTGGCTAGCTAATAGGTTTCTACATGTCATCCCTTGGTGCTACCAGTCATCACTGGGGATTCAGCTATTTGCATAATGAATTTTAAGTCCACACTCTATCAAGTCCACTAGTAGGTCAGAGAGTAGGTTCTATTATCACCAAACAATCCTACTCTAATTCAACCATGGCACTACTTCCACAGGAATGGGGAAGAAGGGCTTAATCTACACATACTTCTGAACATATCTCCTAATTTGTCCGCTCTCAGCCCTAGTCAATAACATGCCCTAGCTGCTTTAATGACCTCCCATCTACACGCTTACGTAGCATATTTGATTTGATCATGGTCCAGGTCCTACTTAAGCTGTGTACACAGTCACAGACTCTGAACTTAGAGCACAACACGTGGGTCTTAGAGATTCTGAAGTCAGAGCACAACACACAAGGCCATACTTGATGAGGCATAAACTTCTCCAATGTAATCTAATCCTCTACCAGCCCCTTCCCCAAAATAAACTCATTTAAATAACCTTAGATAGACATGTATTAGATGTGTGCATGCATATCCATTCATTATGTGTGCAGATGCAAATGCACAAATGTGGAGGCGAGGGGACAACCTCATTTATTTTTCTTACAGTATGGTCTTATTTTTCTTTGTGGTTTTTCGAGACAGGGTTTCTCTTATGCTTTGGAGCCTGTCCTGGAACTCGCTCTTGTAGACCAAGCTGGCCTCAAACTCACGGAGATCCACCTGTGTCTGCCTCCCAAGTGCTGGGATTAAAGGTGTGCGCCACTACCCGGCTTGGTATTATTTTCTTGAGACCAGGTATCTCACAACCCTTGGATGGAACTCATTAAGCAATTTTAGACTGACCCTAATAATTCCCAAGGATACATTTGTCTTTGTTTCCTCTGTGCTTGAATTACAGGCATTATCAAGGCTCTTGAAGCTAGAGTTTCAGGCAGCTGTGAACCATCTGACGTGAGTCCCAAGCACTAAGCTTGGGTCCTCTGGAAAAACAGCAAGAATTCTTAACCATTAAGCCACCTCTCAGCCTCAGAAATGTATTTTGAAAGCCCATTTTTCATAGATATATTAATTCTTCAACCAAAGCAAATAAATCAGTATTTACTACTCACAATATATGGGTACAATGTAAATGACTATACCCTAGAAAATTGAGACAGCTTAAAATTAAGAGCACATTTACAACTTAGAAGGACATATTTATAGACCTCCCTGCACAAAGAGGGGCTCTGCATGCACAGTTGCTAGGGCCTCTAGTTTGCATAGTCTAACTGGCTGGTGGAATCAGGCCTAGTGCTATTGTTGCTATAATGGATTTTTTAGAAGTAAAATTGTTTTAGAAAAATATCTGGTAAAATAAATGCTACACATAAAAGCCATGGAAAATGTGTAAATAAATTGATTTTAGAGCTTGCATCAGTGAAAGAGAGAGAGAGAGAGAGAGAGAGAGAGAGAGAGAGAGAGAGAGAGAGAGAGAGACTCTGCATCAGTGAGGGTGTTCCCAAATTCTTTCTTCACCTTCCTAAGAAGTCATCCTTATCTGGATCTTCATCAAAGAGTTCAATCTCCAATTCTTGTCCAGGGTGTTCATAGACTAAAGCCTGAAAATTAATGGTTCGTAGTTACTGCAGGTTTACTACCACAGTCAAGTACTAAGTATGGTGATTATAACAAATATCACCATGTACTTTTCTCTAGCAGTCAGCAGTTCTAAAGGTGTACTTTCTTACTGTCAGACCACACATACTTCTTGATGACTGGGCCATTCTAAAATACTTGCCCACAGCAAGTCGGCTGGGCATGTTTCTTGGTTACCTGAATTCCCCATCAACGGGCTCTGAAACAGGGTGGCAGTGTGCAATTACCGCAGGGCTATCTAAGGCCTAAGGCCAAGGGAAGATGCAGGAAACAGCTCGAAGATCTGAAGTAGTTCCATCCAAATGCTTACCTTGAAAAACCACTAGCCACTTAGCCATTCAAAGAATACGGAACTGACAAGGGGACAGAGAGCACAGGGTGACAAGAAAGGGCATATGCATTACTATTCTCAAGAACAACCCTGTTCTTTAAAACCTCAATTTTGTATCCAGCAATTTAAGGCTACATTTGACGCTGCACTTGAAGAACATTGGCCATAGTACTATAGTTAGTAGCCCAGGCCTCTGTAGGTAAATAAATTCAGTGGAATGGCTATCAAAAGTAAGGCCGAACCTGGCTGGGTGTGGTGGTACACACCTCTAATCACAGGACTTGGGAAGCAGAAGCAGGAGGATCATGAGTTGCAGGACAGCCTGAAATACATGCATATCATATCTCAAGGAAATAAAATGTAGAGAAAAAAAATGAACATAAACAAAATAAAACAAAACAAAAGGAAACAAATATAACAAAAACAAAGCCAATAACCATGCAGTTATCTATCCAATGAAATGTAAAAATGTCTAGATATTTAATGAAAAGGATGTATAAAACGGTATATTTTAATGCTTGTATTTCAGCCATATGTAATATTTTATAGCCAGAAAAACTTATTTATATTAAGAAAATATATTGCCATTAATCATTGTGGCAGCCTTACATAACTAATGCTTAAAATCCCTTGTGTTCATATTACATTTTTTTTAAATTAAAAAAGAAAGTACAAAATTTACTCAAAATGGGAAATTAAAAAAACTTAAACAATGGTCCAAGTTAGCTATACTTCTGTGTGACAGATCTGGAATCAGACTTCTAGTGCCCTCACTCAGTTACTATATATGGCCCCCACTGCTTACCTCATATACCTCATTCCATTTTGGATTAAGGTTCTCTTTGATAATCTTACTCTGGAAGATTTGGTTGCCCACTCGGATAATTCCGTAGGGGTCTGATTTTCCTTTGACGAGGCCTTTAAGGTAGGTGTCTTTCCCCTGAAGATCCTGAGCTTCAATAAAATGAATTCTTAGGACACCCTGAAAAGAGCAGCAAACTACTTAGACTATTTGCTATGAAGAATGGGAGACACACAGTGCATTCCCCAGCAGGGACTGTGACAGTTCAGCTGGGACAAGTACTCAGAAAGCAAGTATTAAGGGAAGACAGTATGTCATCCCACTAGACAGTAGAACTGTTTATGGGTAAGGACTCCCCAGTAGAAATGCAGTGAGCCACACAGCTGCTTGCAGAGAGCCTTGAGCATTCTTGGTCGAGGGAACACTGACTGCAGAGGTCCCAGTGCAGCAAAAAAATTATTCCCAGGAAGTCAGTAACAACAGGGCCTCAAGGCTCACCAAAAATCCCGGGACTTAGTTACTAACTAAGTACTAACTAACATGTAGGGTACATCAGACCTGTTACTAAGCACTTCTTTTTTAGCAACCATGCCACTCAATTTTTAGACCGATTCTATGAAACACTATCATTAGGCCTACTTTGTAGAGAGGACACTGTAACTCTGAAATATGCAGTACTCATCAAAAATAAAATGTTCTTCTCAAAAGTTGTCTTATTTGTAGGAGAAAAATATTTACTCATTTCATTTATGACAAATCAAAGTTTGGTGGGGTAATAATACTCTTCCTCCAAATGCTTAAATAATTACAGGCTAACATTTCTGGCTTGTCAGGACAAGATAAACTTCTCTGAAGATGAATACACTTCAGAAAGCACTAAAGATTCTTGTCTGTAGTTTCATATGGCTACAGCCAAGATCATGTGGCCACATCTTTCCCAACATTGGTTTGAAGTTCAGAAAACAAACGGAGTTGGACCTAAGCTGGCTCCAGTGCTTATTGTACTTAATACACAAAAGAGACTCCTGTATCTTAGAAGAGTTCCCTTTTTATATGTAGAGTATCAAATCTGTTAAATGTGAATAATATAAGCTTATCATCAAATTAAATGATGTGTGCTTTCTTAAAAAAATAAAAGGAATAGGCTAGGACATAGATCCTGGGTTTAAGCCTCAACATCAGAGAAAGGTTAAAAAAAAAACAAGAAGAACTAATATATATGTAGTGTGTGTGTGTCTATATGCATGTATGGTCATGTGTGTTTGCCAATTTTTGTATTGTTGAAATCTACGTGAGAAAATAAGGGCATTGAGGCAACACTATTTCCATTTCAGAAATAAAAATGGAAACAACACAACCATTAAAATGGCACCACCTTCCCTCCTGCTTTAGTACAACTAGAATGTATACATTCTAGGATAGAGTGTATAGACAGAATGTATAGAATGTATCAGTACTATTCTTTATTGTAGACAATCCACAATACTACTATTTTCTTGACCTCTGTGGATCCACAACAAATGGCTGACAGAACTGAATCTCTAATGACAGGAGACAGGTCTCACTTTTGCCTACAGTGGTCTGCTTAAGGTGACTCCATAGACATATGACCCAGTTCTACGCTCCACATTTCATAGAAGCTGAAACTGAGATCCAACCATAGCTACCTTCAAGTTCAAGAGTTCTGCTTTTTCTTTTTCATTCAGTACAGCTGTTGCACAAGTGCCTCTTCTGTCACTGTGGTGGTTTGAATAAGAATGGCTCCCATAGGTTGGCACTATTTGAGAATTAAGAGGTGTGGCCTTGTTGGAGGAAATGTGTCGCTAGGGGTGGGCTGTGGGGTTTCAGAAGTCCAAACCAGCCTCAGTGGTTCTCTTCCTGCTGCCTACAGATCCAGATGTAGAACTCTCGGCTCGTCCTCCAGCACCATGTCTGTCTGTGTGGCTCCAAGCTCCCTGACATGCTGATAATGGATTAAACCTCCGACCTATAAGCAAGGCCCAAATGAAGTGCTCTCCTTTATAACAGTTGCCATGGTCACGCTGTCTCTATACAGCAATACTAACTTCAATGACTAAGACAGTCACCTTATACATTAAGAAATTTCAGAAATAATCACATTCCCATGTCATATCAGAATTTTTATTGTATCAGCACTCTCATTTCACTTGTTGTTGAGAATGATTATATCTCCATAAAAACACATATAGCATATACCTTTTGAGATGACTTTTGCCGGCTGTTCACTGCTATCCTTATGACTTGTGATTATATTTGTAGAATTGAGCCCTAGTGATACCCTGAAGGGGGTGACTGAAGCATAAGAACTCCTGAAGTCTTTGGACAGCCTTAGGGGCAGAGGCTCCCTAAGACATCTCTGAGGGAATGCAGGGCAGCTACCAATGTATTAACACAAATGGCAACACTGCTGTTCAGAAAGACAAAAAAAGTCTAAATATTAACACACTGACTGTGGTTAGGCCAGGCAGTGGTGGAACACTTAATCCCAGAACTTGGGAGGCAGAGGCAAGAGGATCTCTGTGAGTTTGAGGCTAGCTGGTCTACAAAGTGAGTTCCAGGACAGCCAGGGCGACACAGAGAAACCCTGTCTAAAAACAAAGCAAAACAACAAATAAAAACCAACCAAATAAAAATGCCTTGTGCTTAAAAGGTCGTGGTAAGTATTTAATTACTAGTGAATACAAACGTATGCTTACCTTTGGTATGGGAAACCGCAACTGCGCTATTTGAACTTCACTGACAAGAGGAACAGTGATTCGATTGGGAAGCACCAGATAGTTTGATATTATATCCAGAATGATAGTATCAGATAAACCACTGTTAGTTGAGAGACAAAGAACAATCATATCTATGTGTGTGTGTATATATATATATTTAAACATGTTCAATCTTGATCCTATAGCCATGCAGGGGATGGGAGTTCCCTAACTTTCCTAGAATAGTACTTAGAGGCAATATTTAATGTTTCAGCTACACTGCTGTTGTAACTATGAGGCAGAATTTTTTTGGAATACAACATAAAATTCTAGCACCATTTCATAATTTAATGAACAATCTTTCAAATATCCCTATATGACATAAACATAGTTAAGTTACATTTCTTTATATTTGTTTTTTAACATAAACATTTCAAATATATGTAAAAGCACAGAGAATAACACAGTGAACATTCACAAACCCATTTCATGTTTATGCATATATTATTTCTTTACTGTTGTATATTGTTTCAAATGAAGTAAAATAATTTAGTTGTTTTTCTTCATTCTGAGTACTTCAATAATTTTGATCAACTATAACACTGCATAACAAACTCAGTAATACAAATAAAAGACTACAGGAAAGCATTGTGTATCTATCTTTACCTGTTTTTAAGGTAGAAGTGAGAATTAAACAATGCATATACGACAAAACTTTTGGAGACATATACTTACTCTAAAAATTTTTACTAGAACCCTGAGTTTTGAAAAGAATGATTACTGCCAGTCCTGTCTGGTGTTGAGTTACTAGCAAATATACACAATTACACATGCAAACATGTCCTCTGTCGTCATAATCACTTAAGCAAAAGTGATTGACATGTGGTAGCAAGATATGGACCTTTCGGTTTAATAAAAGGAAAGGACTCAGTCACACACAGCACCAATCTTCCTATCGGAATGCAGCAGGTCATCTTTGCTGTTAACACTTCTGAAGAGATGTAAAACACTTGAGCTACAAGTGCTGTGCGCCTGCTCTTCTGTAAGGAGCTAGAGGATCCTACACAGCCGATGTCAACTCCTTCGTACCTTCAGCATTTCCTCTCAAAGTGATTGCTTTGTTTATACTGAAATACCTGCTGAAACAGAGACCCCTTCCTAACTGAAGTCCTAAAGAATCTCACTCCTCACTGTTGGGATAACATAGCACTTGCCTTCTGCTGGCACTACTATGCTCAGAAGACAGCGATCCATCCCAGCAGTAACTGTGGCCAACATCCCAGGCAGGCTCACCAGCACCCTGTACTAGTCAGTAGGTGTGGACACTGCTCCCAGACCCCTACACAGCATCCATCCAACCGTCTAAAACTTCTCTTTCCGGCACTGGTTTCCAAGTCTGGCTTACAGCACTGCTTCTGCTTCTGACCCCGACCTTTGCCCTTTTCCACATTCTCTGTGTAGAATAAGCTCTTCCCTGAAACCTAACAGGGATTTTACAGCATGACAACAAAAACAGTTTTCACAGTGAACTGATTCAGACATTATTTTTATTTTGTAATGACTCCAGTTCTTTTTGTAGCTCATGAATACAACATATATCTTATCTTGCAAAGCCTGCATAAGAGTTCACTATATCAAGCTCTGTTATTAAATAGTATCTTTTTTGAGTATTATTAACATAAGGCTTGCTCTATACTTGATATATGTAACAGAAAATCTTTTTAACATCGGGTTCTCACATAGGGAAAGCTTGCCTCAAATCTGCTATGTAGCCAAGGATGGCACTGAACTTCTGATCTTCCTGTCCCTACCTCCCAAGCACTGGGATTCCTAGCAGGCAGGTACTACTGTATCAGGCTTAACAGAAAATCTTTGTGCGATTTCCTATTACACAGTCCAATTTTATATTTTATTACATAAAATATGCATCACAAATACTATATTTTATAAAATATACACAATTACATATAAATTATATATAGTATATCTAAATGTCATCTTATTTTGGAAGGATATTTCTATATATTGCCACTATGCCATAGATAGCTTACTTTTAACAATGTATGCATATTTATCTCTGTACGTGTCATATATATAAGCATGTATCTGTGTGTGTGCATACAGGTATGTGTGCATATTTATGCATGTGTCTTCATGTGGTGAAAAGAGGTCAACATTTGATATTGTTATTCAGATGCCTTCTATCTTGTTTTCTAAAGTGAGACCAATTACTAGGACCTAGCGTTGGAAGATTTAGACTTAGATAGTTGCTTAGAGAGCTCCAGTAATTCACCAGCATCATATCCCTGTGCTAGAATTGTAAGTACATGCGATCACATCTGGCTTTTTATACAGATGCTGGAGATCAAACTAAGGTTCTGATGCACAGCACACACTTTGTCAACTCAACTATTTTCCCAAGTCTTTTAAGTATGTATTTTCGTGATATAATTCAATATATACTACAATATAGTTTATACTTACATATAAGATTTACACATTAATAGAAGATATTATAAAAAAGAAATCTGCTTATATTACAACTGAGATGAAACTAGTTATGTGTGCAAATGAAATGTGCATATCCACATGAATGCGTCTACTGTGATTATGTATAGATCCTTGGTAAATAAATGGTTTCAGACTGGCTGCAGTCTTGTGAGGGGCAGGGCATATCCTTCTATGCCACATTGCCATTTTCAGAGGTCATACTATGTCATTTGCAGAGCAGAGAGATGATCAATTAGCCTTCTTATTTAAGTCCTCCTATGACGCTGAAGAAAGACAAGGTACAAGACATGTTTCTACATTAACCTTTGCAGATACCTGTTGCTTACAGCAGACTAACAAAATCCAGCAAGCACTGCTATTTCCAGATTAAGTTCTCCCTTTATGTGGGAAACAGCTACATCACTCATCAGTTGGGGGCCATGGTGCCCACATAATTGAACATTCCTTGGCTTCTTCTGGCTGTTAAAATCACAGGGCCCACCCTGTCCAATCTGTCTGAAGACAAGCTCAAGGACTCACCTGCAGACTGTATGTTGGCATCAACACCTACCTGAGCCTAATATCCCACAAAGAATGCTCTGGGAGCTATAAAGGCAGCTGCATGTTAAGCTCTCTGAGAAAAGAGCTAGTTTCAGAACAGCTAGGGCAGTTACACAGAGAAACCCTGTCTCAAAACCAGTCCCAGGCCTGAAAAAAATTCCTGAGTTTAATCCCCAGCAAAAGATTTAAAAGTGCCAATTTAAATCAGTATTTTGTTTGTAATCAAGATTCTAATGAACTTATCAAGAAACCTTTCAAAGTTGTATTTTCTTATCCACAGATAACAGTACTTATATTAACCTGGTAAACCATGGACATTTTACTTCTGACTTGTCTCAGATTATTAAAGCTGCTGTCTTTTTTAACTGAGAATGAAATAAAACTTGATTTTAGGAGTCATTTCAGAGGCATAAACAAGTATACGGAAATAGAAAAAAGTAGTCTAAAATCAAAGTTTTGGAATTGAATTTGTAAGCTATTTAAGGATAAAAACCCACAGATTAGCAAAATAGCCACTAGAAATAAATGTAACTAATAACAAGTCATGCATTTTAAACTTCAAACAAAATAATCAAAAGAACAAAAAGGAAGCTTTGTAGGACAGACTGCACTCTGTCCTACTCTACCATTTCAGGCACATGGACAGTGACTCATCTAACCTCCCACAGGGGAATGTACACTTGGTGACTCAGGCACTGTTACAGGACAATTTCCTTGTTTATTATTCATTAAGTTGTCACTGAATGGAAAAGAGCTTCCACTGCTTTGGTTTAGAAACTTCACATCTAGGTTCCAATGTGACCCACTTTCTTAAGAACAAACGTGAGGAGAGGCAGACTTCCCTCAGCAGCCACTGCAGTCAAACTGACAAGACTTACTTCAGTCCAGGGATGTCCAGGAGATTAGTCAATCCTGTCCAGTTAATCTCTAAAAGCTGTTTTTTAAAAAGGAGGAAAAGAATTAAACATCTGAAATATTTCAGGCATCAGAGCAAATACAAACAGGTTTGTGGTAATGAAGTAAGTATGATACACACCATTCCCAAGGGCTAATTACATCAAAGACAGCTTTCTTTCACTGCACATGAAGACCTGTCTCAGTTTTTACTTTTTGATAATGCCATAATTTTCTCTACTAAAAGCATATATAATTTGTTTGCCCTTCCTCCTATGGATGAATCCCGAAAATATTTTCCAATTTCTTTTTTATGGTAAGTTAACATTCAGTGAATATCCTATGTTTTGCTAGTTTGTCTTTGTTATTTGTTGGTTTGTTTGAGACAGAATTCACTACATAGGCTTGGCTGACTTAGAACTTACTATAAAACCAGGCTGGCCTTAGACTCACAGAGACTGGCTTGTCTCTGTCTCCCAAGTGCTAGGATTAAAGACATGCACCACCAAGCCCAGCATGAATACATATGCTCACTTAAAGGGAGAAGGATCTCTCTACCCCAGCAAAATATTCTGATCTTACTAGAAAACCTAGAATACTAGGCATGGTGGCACATGCCTTTAATCCCAGCACTGGGGAGATGCGAGGCAGGTGAATCTTTGATTCAAGGCCAACCTGGTGTACAGAGCAAGTTCCAGGAGTCAGGACTCTCCATCCAGTTTTGATCTTCAAACCCCTTCCTTATATTACACATATTCCATGCAGTCATCTGAAAACCACTCCCATTATCAGCTTTGACAGCCTACTTATTTTACCAAAATAACTCAAAACAAAAAATTTCTCTGCCTAGTTGCAATGATTCATCAATTCTTCAGCTTTCCCCATATGCACTGCTATTCCTCAGCAAGACTGGTAAGAGTATAAGACATGTCCACGGTTGGTTCAAGAGATCTATTATAAGTCGGGTGGTGCTGGCACACACCTTTAATTCCAGCACTCGGGAGGCAGAGGCAGGTAGATCTTTGTGAGTGCAAGGCCAGCCTGGTCTACAGATCAAGTTTCAGGGCAGGCTCCAAAGCTGCTACACAGAGAAACCCTGTCTTGAAAAACAAACAAACAAAGGAATCTATTACAACATAAATGCGCTATATTTTCAGTGCAATGTGCTTCGAATCTCAATTACTTGTGAGGCTGAAGCAGGAGACTTGCTTGAGACTAAAAGTTCAGAACCAGTCTAGGCAACAAAGGAACGCAGTCTCTCTCTTACTAATTTTGTAAATAAAATATCATTATAAATTATCTAATAGCTGACTTGTTTTATTTTTGAAAGTATGACTCTGATCTAGAAGTGAAGCTCAAAGGTAGAGCATGCATGAGGACCTGGATGGGATCCCTAGCACCTGGGAAGCTAAGGACCGTTTCAACTTAAGACAAGCCTGGCCTACAGAGTGAATTTGATTCCAGTTTCAACTACACAGAGACCCTGTCTTCCCCTCCAAAAATGTATGCTTCTGTTTGAACAGACAAATGTGAATGTTACCAGCTTATATTTAGCAGCTATGACTTAAGACTGTAAAGGCCCTTACATGGCACTAAAACACAAACCTGTTGTTAGTACTTAAGTGATATAAACACAACTGGAAAATACATCTCCATAAAAGAACATTTTAAATGCTATGTTTATAAAAAGAACTCTGAGATTCCATGTTACACCTATAAGAATAGCCAAAAACACTGATGACAACGTATGCTGGAGAGATTGTGGGGAAGAGGGAACACTTCTGCATTGCTGGTGGGAATGCAAATTGGTACAGTCCCTTTGAATTGTGGTGATTTCTCAGAAAATTAGGAAACAACTTTCCTTAAGACCCAGTAATACCACTTTTGGTATGCTCAAGCATGCCATAAGGCCATGTGCTCAACTACGTTCATAGCAGCTTTGTTTGTCATAGCCAGAACCTGGAAACAACCTAAATGCTCCTCGACTGAAGAATGGATAAGGAGGGGCTGGAGAGATGGCTCGGAGGTTAAGAGCATTGCCTGCTCTTCCAAAGGTCCTGAGTTCAATTCCCAGCAACCACATGGTGGCTCACAACCATCTGTAATGGGGTTTGGTGCCCTCTTCTGGCCTTCAGGCATACACACAGACAGAATATTGCACAATATTTATTGCACAATAAATATTGCAGAATATTTATTTATAAATAAAATAAATAAATAAATAAATAAATAAATAAATAAATAAATAAATAAATAAATAGACAGACAGACTGCTAAGCTGGGCGATGGTGGCGCATGCCTTTAATCTTAGCACTCGGGAGGCAGAGGCAGGCGGATCTCTGTGAGTTCGAGACCAGCCTGGTCTACAGAGCTAGTTCCAGGACAGGTTCCAAAGCCACAGAGAAACCCTGTCTCAAAACCGCCCCCCCCAAAAAGAATGGAGAAGGAAAACGTGGTACATTTACACAATGGAGTACTACACAGCCGAAAAAATAACGACATCTTGAATTTTGCAGGCACCTGGAGCTAGAAAACATTTTGAGTGAGGAAACCCAGACACAGAAAGACAATTATCACATGTACTCACTCATAAGAGGTTTTTAAACATAAAGCAAAGAAAAGCAGTCCACAAACCACAATACCAGAGAACCTAGACCACAATGAGGACCCTAAGAGAGACATACATAGATCTAATCTACATGGATAGTAGAAAAAGACAAGATCTCCTGAGTAAATTGGTAGCATAGGGACCTTGGGAGAGGATTGAACAGGAGGGGAGCAGAGAAAAATGTAGAGCTCAATAAAAATCAATTAAAAAAAAGAAGTCAAATAAGGAATGGCTAAATGGATATCACAATTTGAATCATAGCACCATGAGAGCTGTGCTGCAGATCTGCCAATCCATTTATTTCCTGTTACTCACAATACAAAATGTATACACACTGAAGTGATGATAAGTGTATCTGCAAAACTTTCTACTAAACCAAGAGCCCATAGTAAATCTTGTATTACTCATATACTTCTCATTACAATATTAAGTTTAGTGACAGGAGCAATTAGAGTCAAGGGGCAGTTATTGTGAAGAAATTTTAATATCTATACCACACATCTACAAGGAACAGAAAGTCCAACCCTGAGAGTTCAATGTGGAAATGTTTTATTTGTTATTCTTCCTTTACTATGTATACCACATACTACTCTTGATACAAGCCTATGAGCATAGAAATACGGGAAAATGCAGCCTACCTATCCCTAAGAACAATCAGAAGATAAGCAGTAGTCCCCACATCGAGTATACTTGTTCAATTTGATTCAACTATATAAATAATTGGTTTTCTACCATCATTGTTAATACATAAACAAACTCACTGCAAAAAAGCCACATGATTTCTAGAACTGTGCAAATACTTCTGATTGTCCTAGTTCACTTAGCAAATGTATGATTCAAAGTATAGGAAAATTTACGAATGCAATAAAGTTGATAATGTTCTGAGTTTAAACAAAAATAAATTTTAAAAAATGCTTTGCTTATAGGCACCTAGAAAAAAGAAAATCTTTGAAGACAAACTACTAATAGTCTTAAGTCTTAAGCAATCTTGTCTACTTCCAATGGGTGGGTGGGATGGGGGAAAGGGGAAATGGGGAGAGACAAGTGAGAAGGGGAGGATGGGGAGAGCTTGAGGGAATGGGATGGTTGGGATAAAGGAAGGGTGGATATGGAAACAGGGAAGTGTATATCTTAATTAAGGGACCCATTTTAGGGTTGGCAAGAGCCTTGACTCCAGAGGGGTTCCCAGGGGTACAGAGAGATGTCCCCAACTAGGTCCTTGGGCAGCTGAAGAGAGAGAGCCTGAAATGGCCTGATCCTATAACCATACTAATGAATATCTTGCATATCACCATAGAACCTTCATCTGGCGATGGATGGAGATAGAGACAGAGACCCACATTAGAGCACTTGACTGAGCTCCCAAGGTCCAAATGAGGAAGAGAAGGAGGGAGAACATGAGCAAGGAAGTCAAGACCGTGAGGGGGTGCACCCACCCACTGAGACTGTGGGGCTGATCTATTGGGAGCTCACCAAAGCCAGCTGGACTGGGACTGAAAAAGCAGGGGATAAAACCGGACTCTCTGAATATGGTGGACAATGAGGGCTGCTGAGAAGTTAAGACAATGGCACTACATTTTGATTCTACTGCATGTACTGGCTTTGTGGGAGCCTAGCCTGTTTGGATGCTCACCTTCCTAGACCTGGATGGAGTGGGGAGGACCCTGGACTACCCACAGGGCAGGGAACCCTGACTGCTCTTTGGACTGGAGAGGGAGGAGGAGGGGAGTGGGGNGGGGGGAGGGGGGAAAGGGGGCGGGGAGGAGGTGGAAATTTTTAATAAAAAATAAATTAAAAAAAAAGAAGTCTTCCTACTTCCAAAAGATTAAATGGCATCAAAAGTCTGTTTTGCACAGTTCAGGACCATCATGGCAGGTTGCCATATGCAGCAGGCAGACAGGCATGGAGCAAGCTCGAGTAGTAGCTCAGAGTTTACACCCTCAACTACAGAGAAAGCTAAATGAGAATGGTGTGAGCTTTTGGAACCTCAAAGTCCACCCTCAAATGGCACACTTCCTCCAGCAAAATCACACCTCCTAATCCTTCCTAAACAGTTCTACCAATCTGAGGAATCATTCAAATATATGAGCCTATGAGGATCATTCTCATTCAAATTACCAAAGTATGTAATAACAATCAGTTGTGAAAGTGCCAGTGTTTGTGGGGATGAGTGAGACAAGTGTGAAATAAACAGGTCTAAATAACAGCGTGAGTGAGTATCTGAGCGTGAGTACATAAGGACACAGGGAAAAACTGCAGAAGGAATGCAATCATGGAAGCCCCTTGGAAAGCATTCTTGGAAAGGCAACTAAAATGATTTGGCCCCTCCTGACCTCCCTAAAGACTGGTGTTAGGATAAGAGAACCAGGGCCTCTGGATGACTAAGATTTCAATTTTAGGAGACTAAGGCATAAGTGGAATGTTTCTAAACACAGGAAGCCATCTCTGAGTTGTGGCAGAAACACAACAGACAATGTGGTTCATGGTTATAAAAAAAAGCCATGTTTTACCCAGAACAACAAAATGTGCACAATTTTATTAAAGCCATAGAGATGAGCCATCAAGACGGCTCAGAGTGTAAAAGCACTTGTTGCCAAGCACCATGACCTCAGTTCAATTCTTGGGACCTATGCAGGAGACAATAAGTTGCCCTCTGATTTTGACATGTGTGCCATTGTGCATTCATGTGCAGGGCACACACACAGAAACACACACACACACACCAAATACCTGAAAAGTGCTTTGATTTATTATTTTGTTTTCAAACTGCTACCACATGTGGAACATGGACTCTGGGGTAAACTACATCTGTGTTCCCAGGCCAAGGCCATTCACAGTTGACTCCAAAATAGAACTAGCTTTTATCCCCTCTAAGAGCTGTATTTTTGCTGGGTCCAGGGGTAGGTTGATCCAGAATTTCCTGAGAAACCGAAACACTGATTTCCAAAGTGGTTGCACAAGATTGCATTCCCACAAGCAATGGATGAGGGTACCCCTTCCTCCACAGCCTCTCCAGCAAAGGCTATCATCGGTGCTTTTGATTTTAGCCATTCTGACAGGTGT
>NW_026068068.1:318215-352078 GCF_014885135.2 Alexandromys fortis | reverse complement strand
AGAGGGAGGGGGAGAGGAGTGGGGGGAGGGGGAGAAGAGTGGGGGGAGGGGGAAGGAAATGGGAGGCTGGGAGGAGGCGGAAACTTCTTTTTTTCCTATTCTCAATAAAAAAAAAAAAGCTGTATTTTTTTGCATTGGCACAAACCGTACAGAATGTATGCTTTCAACATATCCAAAAACTACCATGTGTGATTGAGTGCCCTGTACACGTCCAATAACAGAAACAAGTCCTCTGGTTTTTCTAAATTATTATTTGGGATGCACTTTTATGGATGCATGAGCACATGTGCCTATGTGTGTAGGAAAGACGTCAACATTATGTGCATTCCTATATTGCTCTCCACTTGGTAAGACAAGGTCTCTAACTAACACACACGTTACCAACTTTCTAGACCAGCTGGCCAGTAAGCTCTGGAAAAATTCCTGTCAGTGCCCCCCAACTCCCAGCCCTGGGTTTTTAACACTGGTTCTGGGCATCTGGGATCAGGTCCTTACCTCAGTGAAGTACACAGCAAGCCCTACTAAGCCATCTTCCTAGCCCTCCCTTTGGTTATCAGAACTTTTTTACTTTTTCGCTCCTAGAGATTCAAATCTATGGCCTGGCACATGGTAGGCAAGGAACTGTAGCACTGAGCTTCATCCCTACTGGTCATCAGAACACTTATCCACATTTCTCCTTACTCTAGCATCTCCATAGTGTCACAACTTCACTAACATGCTAGGCCTATATTCACTTTTTACTGTGTGCCAGCACTGTAATATGTTTTTAACAGCATGGATATCGTGGCCTAGACTTTAGTGTCACTCATGTTACAGACAGGGAACTGGGATAGAGAAATGGAATGGGCTGCTGTCACAGCAAGAAGACAGGAGACCAGGCAAAGACACCAACTGGCACCCATACTGCACTGTTCCCTGTCCCCACAGCATCCCACCACTATTCCACATGGACTGTTCCCTCCACAATAAGAACCACATTATCAAGACAAATTAAACAATCAGCAAGCAGAAAAACATGTAAGTATTTTATATAAATCTTTGGCACTAGACTCTGAATCATTTAGGCAGTTAAAAAAAAGTAAAACAAAAAAGCCCTTTTGGTTATATTTTTTACCAGGCTCAGGAAGAATTATTTGGAAGCTAACAGTAGTAAGTTCTCATATTTTCCAGTTGAAAGTAACTAAAAAAATTCCCTTCCCTCTAAAACATGTTCAGTGGTTTTATTCACCATATATGGAAAAGGGCGATTCTGATATTTCTTCCTTCTGTTCTAGGCATTCAAATGTCCTCTGGGAGTTAATACTGTAAGCTTTTTTAAAAAGTGACTTCATTGGTGGAAGAAACAAACCATGAGAAAGCACTGCTACGCTGTGAGGAAGACACAGACCTTGGTTTTGTTACTCCAGGGGAGAGGATCTTTATATTAAGAATATTTCCAAAGACTGAAATATTAAACTTTTTAGCAGTTTATTAAATAACTTTTAAAATAGCCATAAATGAAATCAGTTCTTATATAAACTGGCTTTAAAAAAAACTGGTAGGAGAAAAAAAAGATGTATTTTAAATCTGCGAACTTATTTCTCAAAAATTCAATAAAATAAAAATGAACAGATTCCTTGATAGCTTTTTGAATTTTAATGCAAATGGCCTACTTAAACATATTAAAAATCAGAAAGTGAGAACAACAGTGCTGGAGGCAACAGATGCATTTTCATGCAGAAGAAGCAGTGTCCATGTTACACTTAATTTGATCTAGCTAAATCTATGTTTTCAAAATCAAGTAATAATTTTCATTAAGTCTTTTCAGCCAAATTATACACAATGATCCTTCCATCTTAAATTGTGCATGATGTTAGTAGTACCTTCCCAGAAGACTTGCCAAGGATCATAGGTAGTGTCCCTCTTAGGAGGCAGCTCACTGAGCCTCCCTGAACTGTGGAGACACATGTGCCCTTCACTGTAGCACTAACTGCTCCTGCCATACAACTTTCTTTTTTTTTTTTAACGTGCAATAGTATTTTATATAAAGATTAAGCAAACTGGATCTGTTTAAAGATAAATTTTGAACATGCGGGAAAATTTGAACATGCCTAGGCTCCCAAGAAACCAATAGGTCCAGTAGAATCAAAAACCCGTTGCCATTGTTCTTGAGGTCTCAGTAGTCCTCCTTGTCTGCTATGTTCAGCGAGACCAGTTTTGACCCAGGCTTTTTCAGACCCAGGCCAGCTGGCCTTAGTGAGTTCCCGATAGAGCATCCCCCTTGTCTCAGTGTATGGGTGCACCCCTCGCGGCCCTGAGTTCCTTGCTTGTGCTCTCTCTCCTTCTGCTCCTGATTTGGACCTTGAGATTTCAGTCCGGTGCTCCAATGTGGGTCTCTGTCTCTGTCTCCTTTCATCGCCTGATGAAGTTTAATATTCAGGAGGATGCCTATATGATTTTCTTTGGGTTCTCCTTCTTATTTAGCTTCTCTAAGAACCCGAATTATAGGCTCAATGTCCTTTATTTATGGCTAGAAACCAAATATGAGTGAGAACATCCCATGTTCCTCTTTTTGGGTCTGGCTTACTTTCATACAACTTTCAATACTACAAGGTAACTTGTCTTGGAAGACAGACAGAAATCTTCTGGAAATAAATTAAGTAAAGCGGCTTAAGATAGCCAGAGAAAAGGAGAAGAATTAAAAAGTAAAAGGCACGGTTACTATTTTCCCTCAGTAGACATTCCATCTCTGTAGCTGGTGCCAGTAGCAGCAGTGAGAAATGTGGTTAGGATGGGGGTTTGGGCTTCAAATGCAGGCCGAATGCTAACTTAGCACACACAGAGCTCTGGGTTCAATTCCTAGCATTTAAAGAAAAAAAAAAAGGCACTGAAGACAGCACTAACAATAGGCTGCAGGAGCTTGGGTAAGGAGAAAGAAGCCTGTCTGGTAAGAGTAAGAAATAGCTTCCTTCTTGTTTTAGAGCACTTACAATAATAACAAAAGAAATACAATCTAAAAATATGAAGTGACAGCATCATCCTTAGGCAAGGACTACAAGACCAATCAGAATTCCATTTATAAGCAGAACATACAAAGCTGGACCTCTAGTTCATCAAATACAACTCTCCCCACCCCACCCCCAAAAAAAGAAGAAAACACATTTGAAAGAAGAAGCACATATCTCAGCAAGGGAATCAGAGAGAGAAGTCTGTTCGGACTAACTGGGGTCTATGTCAGAGCTCCAGTACTTAATCTCGGGGTGACTCATACAGAGAGACCTCTTAAGTTCAGTTCCAGGTCAGTAAAAGGAAACAGTATCTAGCTTTACAAGTAGGAGGATTAAATAAGCAAATGCTATATAATCATCCTTAGTGACAGGTCAAAGGTAGCTTCAACTTATTTAGTTAAAAATTTCTTTCCTCAACTCCACAAATATTTCTATCTTCAGGGAAGACTATAAAGATCACACCCTTACTTAAGGCACAAAGAAGTGAAACACTCAGGGAAGAGTTAAGGACAGAATCTTGTTCTTTCACTTTATCCTTCTGTATATGCACGTTACTGCCAAGAGAGGGAGAGAAACATGACATCATGAGGTAACTACTTACTGGTTTCCTAAGGAAGAAGATGGACAAAGCTCCAACTAGAGGCATGTCTCCAATCAGGGGCTCCAGGATCACCCGCATGGTCCCATGAATCTGAACTCACATAGGAAATCACAAGTCAGGAAACATAATTCATCAAGGCCACTTGGTGACTCTTTAGCACATGGCTTAACACTTTATTCAGCTATAAGCACAAATACAAACTTACTTCAAAAACTTTGTACTTAATAAAAACTCCATAGCTTTTTTTTCTGAATATATCCTTAAAAACTCTAAAAATGAAAATTTGAAAAACTTACCTGAATACTTTTCACACCAGCTCTACAGAAGTATCGTTTAATCTCCAAATCAATCTCACAATTCCCTACAAAACTAGCACAGAAAAATCTTTCATTACACACAGTGAGTGACATTAATTATCCTCTTTGCTATCTATTAAGATTAGGCATTGCAAAGCACATAACCAAACAGAATGGGTAAAGTAACCATATTCATTCTGCAGGCAAAACTGACTGAAAGATGTAGCCTATACTACAAGACTCCTCCGCCACTCCAGGCTGAATGGATATACTGCTGTTAGGTTTCAACACTGCTATATCACCTGAGAGGAATACTGTCCATATGCTCTTGCTTTTGCTACACATAAAAATTTTAATTAAATTTAGATATCCAACACATGGAAGGCTGAAGCTGGAGGACTACTGTGTAAGACCCTGTCTCAAAAAAAACCACACAAAACAAGGTAGATAAGGATATGCTTCAGTTGGTAGACTGATTGTCTAGTATGCAAAAGGCTGTGGCTTTTAATATCCAGCCTTACATAAATCAGGTATAAATATATGTTGGATTCTTAGCACTCAAAGGTATAAGTAGAATGACAGCTCAAATCCTATCTCAGAAAACAAAAATTTTAAAAGCATGCAAACATCCAGTTTCAAAGGAAAACATAAATAACAATGTGCAATCTCTGGAGTACTCCTCTCCCTCCCCCATAATTTTTGTATTGATTCTTTGTGAATTTCACACCATGCACCCCAACCCCATTCATTTCCCAGTCCTTCCATATCTGCGCTCCACCCTTGAAACCTCCTCCCAATAGAAGATAAAAAATGTTGAAGCTGTGGTATGTCAGGGTGTGTCACACCATATATCCTTCTGTCCAAACAGCTTTACTTGTAACATTCATTGCAATGAGTGCATCGGTCTGCTTCAAAGCCTCTGGCTTCTGCTACACTATCAATATCGGATCCTCGCTGGGACTCCTCTCAGATAGCCTGCTGTTGTTCAGAGTTATGGAGATCCTGCAACTTTGGTTCCTAAGGACTGACCCCTTCAGGAGCTCCAGCAGCACACAGATTGTAGGTGGGCCAGTTCAAAGCCCTGGATGTGGGCCTGGGTGGCAGCTGTCTTGGTCAGCCTGCCAGTTCTCCCGCCCTGCCCAGGCTAGGGACAGGACCAGCTCTCCAGCCCCCACTCCACCAGGGCCAGCTCTCCTGAAACTGCCCACATGCAGGGTGGGGCCGGTAGAGCACTCCTTTGATGGAAGTTTTTTTTTTTGCATTTTTATTGGTTGTGATTTTTTTAATTAATTAATTTATTTATTAAAGATTTCTGTCTCTTCCCCACCGCCGCCTCCCATTTCCTTCCCCCTCCCCCAATCAAGTTCCCCTCCGTCAGCCCAAAGAGCAATCAGGGTTCCCTGTTTGTATAACAATGTCTTCATTTAGACTTTATTTTGCCCGCAGTAGATCTCACCAGCTTTCTTCTTGGTCACAAAAATCCTCACTCAGATGCTAAAAGGGCTTTATGACGTTAGAGGTTAGAAACAGCTTGTTAACATTTCACTTTTCTCAGTGATTATTTTCAAACATATAAAACAAATGGTTCTATACAATGACAGTGCAAAGCAGGCATTTATTGCCAACATAAACATGAAATATTCAATACATTCCACATGGGATGGTGTGGGATTTGATCTGTCTTAGCTGGGGATATTATTGTTATGATGAAACACCATGACCAAAAGCAAGTTGGGGAGGAAAGGATTTAGTTCACTCACAATTTTATTTAACAGTTCATTCAAGGAATTGAGGGCAAGAACCTGGGGGCAGGAGCCAATGCAGAGGCCATGGAGCGGTGCTGCTTACCAGTAGGCTTGCTTATAATGTTTTCTTGTAGAACCCAGAATCACCAGTCCAGGAATGGTCCCACCCATAATGGGCTGGGCCCTCCCAGACTAATTAAGAAAATTACCTACAGGTTGCCTACAGCCTGATCTTATGGCCGTGGTTTCTCAATTGCGGTTCTCTCCTTACACATTACCCTAGCCTGTATCAAGTTGACATAAAACTGTCCAAGACAACCTGTATCCTTGGTTCTTAAAAATGTAGTTGGTATCAGCTGGGTGTTGGTGGAGCATACCTTTTATCCCAGCACTCAGGGGGCAGAAGCAAGAGGATCTCTGTGAGTTCTAGGTCAGTCTGGTCTACAGAGTGGGATCCAGGAGAGCCAAGGCTACATAACACAGTGTAGCCCTGTCTCAAAAAACTAACCAAACAAACAAATAAAATAAGAAGTATGGTATCATAAACCTGGGGAATATGATGAATCAAATCAGGACGGGTCTTAGCCCGTAGTCTCAACCTTCCTAATGCTGTGACAACACAGATCCACATTTTGTGGTGACCTCCAACCATACAATTATTTTTGTTCCTACTTCATAACTGTAATGTTGCTACTTAGCAGTATCTCTCAGTTCCTAAGTCCATCGGACACGATTTCCACTGGCAGCAAACCAGAGGTTGAGAACCACTGGTCTAATCACTTGAGCAAAATCCTTCTAATATATATTATATACAGATTCCTCACACCGAGGACTATTCTCTACTTGTTGCTAAATTTACTGGTAACCTGCCTTAAAACTATCAAAGTTTCCCTTTTAAACCAACAGAAAGCCTAACACATGTTCTCTTTATTTCCCGATTCTTTTCAGCTTCCCCTCTCTCCTGCTGCCAATGTGCTAAGGTCTTTACCCAGAACATACAAAACATACAAAACGGCAGAGTACACAAGCTGCTAAAGCTGCATTTCATTCAAAGAACCACTAAAATAATCTGTTTAATGCTAGAACAACAAATGAGCAAAAGGTTTCTGTCCCATGAAGTTTATCATTGTCCCCAGCCTAACCTCACACACAGATGGGCGACCACAGAGCTCATACCCAGGTCTGTTGGCCATGCCAACTCTTTTATTCCACTGATGATGATGGTATTTGCATAAGCATCAAAAATTTAGAGATGAAGATTTTCCCGTATCAAAGACATTCGTCGCTCCTTTTTTTAAAAAGACAATTATTGAGGTATATTTTGGGGTTAAACCCATTAAAGCTCTCAGGGTCCAGAGCAGGATGTCTATAGCAAACAAAAACTGGCTGGGGCAAGGAAAAGATCTGAGGGTAGAACAAACCGACTCAAGGACGTTGCTCCTGCTTATTTATTCTTTGGTGAAGAAGAAAAGGCTGTTCTCCGCAAGGCTTTCAGTTTATATAAACACAGACAAATTTAGCAGTTCCATAGGCGGTAACAATAGCATCAAACATGCATTTCATAGAATCACAAAAACCCGTGGATCTGGCAAGGAGGCGCCTTGTGTCTCAGAGGGGGCATGGCTGTGGAGCTCCCTGGCAAATATCGGGAGGATTAAGAATGGGACTTTATGCCACAGTAAATCCAGCATGAGTTTTGCATATTTTATTTTCTGGAGTATCTGAAGTTAAATTTTTGTAGTACAAGTTTCTATAAAAGTACATGGAATGTCAAAATTTACTATTTTTTTTATCAAAAATGTATTATTTGGGGATAAATCTTTAGAGTGCTCTTCTCAGAAGTTGGAGCAACTTTGAAGACACCAGACAGATCACTATTCTCCATATTTATGATTATTGGCCACTGCCAACAGGAAAAGCTATTTTTATGTGTCATCGGGCTACATGGGAGTTCTAGGAAAGGAATGTACCAATTCTGAACCTTGTTTTTCCCTTTTCTTAAAATGAGAGGTTTACAATTTTATTCATCTCATAAAACAAAATAAAAAAGCAGAATATAGTCTAGAAAAGAATGGGACTTTAAATCACTACAGAATTCTAAGAAGTTTTTGTGCACTAACTACATATCGTAAGTGTAGAAATTTATGATTAATTGTAGAAAAATGCAGCAGTGCTGTTGCATTTTCTGAGCATTTCCGCTTTCTTCCCTGGTGGCTGGGAACACAGCCTTGGTAGCCATAGTAACCTGAGGGCTTGGGAGGAAGGCAAGGTGCTTGATTTGTTTTAGCACCTAGCTGGGTGAGTTAAAAAAGAATTTCTTTGGAGGCTTCGCTTTTGACTCCAGCAGGGTGCCCAAGTGAGAATTTTTCTCTCTAAGGCTGTTTTTAGAGGCTCAGGTTTTTTTCCTATATCTCTAGGGGTAAGGGTATAAAGAGTTAATTTCCTTGGCTATGATCTTGTATTAATTGAAATGAAGGTGAAGGGTAAGTATAGAATATTAGCAATTTGCCAGGTTAGAGCAACAGGCCAGATTACACTTTGCTGCATCTGCTGTTATAGTAGACAGACTTCTCTCTACTCAATGCCTCCTGTTTGGGGCTCCTTTCTCGTCAATAAGCCCTGTCAATAAAGTTGTGGGGGGACTGGTTTCATGTAGATTTGGCTATGAGAATAAAGGTTTGGCTGAATGAATGTTTTCACACCATGGCTTCATAATGTAGGGAGAGTTATCCAGCAGCCTTACAGGAAAGGTCAGGTTTATACACTGCTGGGATATTATAGAAGGGGAAAATGTCATAATTTCAGAAGATTTCTACAGAATTGACAGTGACTTATCCAAACAACAGGTGCTCCCGCAGCTCTGCAAAATGGGTCCTCCACAACATCATATTGTTGTGGATTTGTCCAATAGATCTGTCAGTTGTATATTTACTGTATAATCTAGACAACTGATACAAGGTCTATACAATTATTAATATACTCTGGAAACTCACAAATTATTAAAAAATTATCCTTAGTCTAGGCCCAAAAAAGGGGATTCAACTGCTAATAACCATTTGCCTTGTTTATTTTGAGAATCTTTCACCGACGCCCAGGGCGACGTACGGTTAGAGTGGCTGGCCACAGCATAAGAGATCCTCTTGTCTCTGTTTCCTTGATCCTGGGATTATAAATGAACCACCATTTGTTTCTTTAGTGGGTTTTAGGGGCTGAAAAAAAGCAACCATTTGGTCAATGGAGCTGTCAATTGAACCTATTACAAGTAAAATTGTCATTTCTATTTAGTAATTTTGTTTTCATTAGTAATGTATAGAAATGCAATGAATTTAACTGTATTTTGCTACCTGGCTAAATTCATTTTAGCTTTAAGGGATTATATTTTAAATTTTATTTGCTGAGACAGGGTCTCTGTGGTAGTTTGAATGTAACTGGCACCATATTCTCACAGGGAATAGCACTATTAGGAAGTGTGGCTTTGTTGGAGTAGGCATGGCTCTATTAGAGGAAGTGTGCCACTGTGGGGGTGGGTTTTAAGGTTTCCTATGATCATGATACCACCCAGTGTCTTGGTTTACTTTCTGTTGCCTGCAAGATATACAATTATTAGCTACTACTCCAACATCATGATTGCCTGCATGCCTCCATGTTCCTCGTCAGGATGATCATGGACTAAACCTCGGGACTCTATACCACCCACACCAATGAAATGTTTTTCTTTATAAGAGTTGCTGTTGCTGGTCATGGTGTCTTGTCACAGCTAAGACAGTCTCACAATCAGTGAGTGAATGTAGGCCAGTCTTCTCCCAGGGCTGGGACTGAATGCGTATGCCATCACAACTGATTTTAAAACTTTTTATGGGATTTTTTCTGTAAGATCTCATCATTTGTAAATGCTGCTATTCAATTTGGATGCCTTTTTTTCATTGTATTGTCTAACTATCTAGGTTGATTTTTTTTTAATCATGAAAGAATACTGAATTTCGTTAAACCCATCTTCTGTATCAACTGAGGCAACTATGAAGTCATCTCGCCACACCAGTTCCTTCTTAAAATCAAGCGGTGTATTTTACAGATTGGTTTTCATATCCTGAATCACATTTGCATTCTGGGAATAAATTCTGCTTCTTGATGGTATATAACCTATGCTACTAGATTCAATTTGCTAGTATTTTGTAGAGGATTTTTTATATTAAGGTTCGTAAGGATTATTTTTTAGATTATAGTTTCATGTAGAGCATATTTTATTCAGTACATTTTTAAAAATTTCTTTTATTTTATGTGCATGGGGTGTTTTGCCTGCATGTATGTCTGTGTACCATGGTGTGTGCCTGGTGCCCATGAAGGCCAAGAGAAAGCACTGGATTCCCTGAAATGGAATTACAGATGTGAGCTGCTAAGTGGGTGCTGGGAATCAAACCCAGGCTGTCTGGAAGAGTACCAAATGCTCTTAATTACTGAGACATCTTTCCAGGCCCATTATATTTAATATATTTAACGAATGACAGTTATCTAGATTATGAGGAATTCAAAGACTGTTAACATTTAGAAGAATTTGGTCAAATTCCAATGAAAAACGGACAAGAAATTCATATTATATCCTCCACCTTACACATAGAGCCATGACAAAATGTAACACAAATAAAAACTTACCTAATCTGAAGGTCCAGAATAATTTGTCTTTTGTCTACATTTTCAGTATAAACCTTCACACCATTGACTCTAAGGGGCTGAAACAATAAATAATTTAATTTAAAACACAGAAAGGTTTAGAAGCAAACGAACTTACAATACAGCACAGATATGATAAGAGCAAGTTCAGCATCAGACTGCAAGTGTAATTCTGTCTACAGCACACTGTTTAACTCTGACAATTTACTTGTATTCCTCAGTTTTCTCATCTGTAAGATATAAATAACATGACAACCATGTGAGATTACTGTGAAGTCAGATGGTATAATGAATAGAAGCACACTGCAAGGCGTATTAGCAGTAAGTATCCAGTAAACACAGGTATTACTGTTGTTAGCACATGTAATAATAGCCTCATCGCTTTCAATTTAATCTGATCCTCTTCTTCTACTCTATCTTTATTAATACTTCCCATTACTTTTAATTTATGTTTTACAAGTTTTCACTTTGAAATTTCACAAAAATTTGGCTTTTCAGTAGATTAAAAAAAAGAATATAGTTGAGTGTGCAGGCCAATAATCACAACATTTAAGAAGCTGAAACATGGCATTGCCAGTTCAAGGCAGCCTGAAAAATAATAGAATGAGAAAATAGAAATGAATAATACCTAATATATGATACAAATAATTTACTATGCAATCACAAAAGACAAATCATTTCTTTTTTGTGTTGTTATTTTCTTTTGTTTGAGACAGGGTTTCTTTGTGTAGCTTTGGAGCCTGTCCTGAACTCCCTCTGTAGACCAAGCGGGCCTTAACTTCACAGAGATCTGCCTGCCTCTACCTCCTGAGTGCTAGGATAAAGCTGTGCACCACACTGTCTGGCTGTATTTCTTTTCCTTTAAGACTTATTTCTACTTATGTGTATGCTGAGGCCAAAAGAAAGTGTCAAATCTCCTGAGCTGAAGTCATAAGTGAGAATTTGTGGGTGACAGGAATCAAACTTAGATCCTCAGCAAGAGATCCGAATCACCGAAACATCTCCCTGACCTACAGTTTGTATTTAAAGGCCAGCCTGTGCTTTATAGTAAGACTGTCTCAAAAAGCCAAAATACAGACGTACCCCTTACAGAGGAGTGTAGGGAGAGGAGGAGGGAGAGAAACATAAAAGGAGGAGGGACTAGTTGGGAAGAAGGAGATGAACAGTAGTGGGAAGAAGATAAGGGAAGGTGATGGGGGTATGATTATGGTACAATATACTGCATAAAATATAATACACGCATGAAATTGTCATATATATAAATGTAAAAATCCTCAGTATTTTCTCAAAATAATTATGTTAGAATTTATTACTTAATCATAAAATTTTCTACAATAAATATTCATCAAGAAATGCTTTCTCATCTAATTTTTAGAAAATGCTGAAAATTTTAAAAATCTGGATGAAATCATATTCATGATTTATATAGAAAAATATTTGTTATGGGAGCATGGGGTTCATAGGGAGGAGGGAGGAAGAGAGGGGAGCGGAGAGAAATATATAGCTAATAAAAACAAAAAAGAATAAAGAAAAAAGAAAAGTGGATTCTAGCCATAAACAAAGGACATTGAGCCTATGGTTGGCAATCCTAGAGAAGTTAAATAATAAGGTGAACACACACACACACACACACACACACACACACACACAAAAACATATATAGATCCTCCTGGAAATTGGAAGCAGACAAGATCACCAGGCAAAAGTTGGGAGCAGAGAGGTAGGGGTGGAATGGGGGGAAGGGGAGAGGGGGAGAGAGAAGGGAGAAGGGGAGGATTGGGGAGAGCTTGGGGGAGTGGGAGGGTGGAGATGGAGGAAGGGCAGATATGGGAGCAGGGAAGAAGATATCTTAATTAAGGGAGTCATTTTAGGGTTGGCAAGAGACTTGGCTCTAGAGGGGATCCCAGGTATCCATGGGGATGTCCCCAGCTAGGTCCTTGGGCAGTAGAGGAGAGGGTGCTGAAGTGGCCTTGTCCCATAGTCACACTGATAAATATCTTGAATATTACCATAGAACATTCGTCCAACGATGGATGGCGATAGAGACAGAGACCTACATGGGAGCATTAGACTGAGCCCCCAAGGTCCAGTTGAAGAGCAGAAGGAGGGAGAAGGTGAGCAAGGAAGTCAGGACCATGAGGAGTTGGTCAACCCAGTGAGACAGTGTGTCTGATCTAATGGGAGCTCACCAAAGCTAGCTGGACTGGGACTGAACGAGCATGTGATCAAACTGGACTCTCTGAATGTGGCTGACAATGGGGGCTGACTGAGAAGCCAATGATTATGACACTGGGTTTTGATTCTACTGCATGTACTGGCTTTTTGGGAACCTAGTCTGTTTGGATGCTCACCTTCCTAGGCCTGGACGAAGAGGGAAGGGCCTTGGACTTCCGGTATCCTGCTGTAGAAGGAGCCGTGGGCAGGCCTGCTTTTTGTCTCGCCCAGCTCCCGCATGGTTAGCTTTACACCCGAAATAACAACACACAAACTGTATTCATTTAAACACTGCCTGGCCCATTATATCTAGACTCTTCTTGGCTAACTCTCACAACTTGTTTAACCCATTTCTAATAATCTGTGTAGCACCATGAGGTGGTGGCTTACCGGGAAGGATTCTAGCCTACGTCCATCTTGGCAGGGAGCTTCATCGCGTCTGCTTCACTGCCTTCTACCCAGCATCCTGTTCTGACTACTCGGCCTACCTAATTTTCTGTCCTATCAGGGCCAAGGCAGTTTCTTTATTAACCAATAAAGAAACACATAGACAGATGACCCTCCTCCATCACCCTGCCCTCTCTTAGAACTGGAGGGCGAGGGGGAGGGGAGAGAGTGGAAATTTTGAATGGCATCATTTATAAAGCAATAAAAATTTTAAAAAAAGAAAAAGAAAAATATTTATTAAATAATATATAAATAAAACTGTACAAATATTAATGAAATAATACATATGAAATCTGGAGAGGCAAAAATTATTATTAAGCAAATTGATATTTGTTTTCTATGTATAGAGGTTTTACCTACATGTGTGTCTCTGTACTGCTGGCTGTCCTGGAATTTGCTCTATAGACCAGGCTGGCTCTGAACTCACAGAGATCCACCTGTCTCTGCCTTCTAAGTGCTGGAATTAAAGGTGTGTGCCGCCAACTTTATCAATATTTAGATTGATATTTATTAAAGCTAGTACCCCTTATTTGTCAGAAAAAAAAAGTCAAAAACCGGGCTGGAGAAATGACTCAGGGGATAAGAGCACTTGTTGATCTTCCAGAGGGCTTGAATTTGGTTCCCAACACCCACATCACGCGGCTGTACAAATGCCTGTACCTCCATCTCCAGAGGCTCTGATACCATCTTCTAGCCTCCATGAATGCATGTATGGCATATTCTCACACAGGTACACATATACACACATAAACAAAAATAAAAATTAATTTAAAAAGTAAAACAAAAACAACAAAATATAAAGAGCAGCACAGTGAGAGCGAGGCAACAAGTGGGAAAAGCCAGGACCTGCCACTGGGAAGAACCTAGGGCCTTGCAGACTTTCCAGTCTTCTTCAGGAACAGTCTCCCCAGGGCCTGCACAGTGGTCACACTGTTGCTATGCTTTCACAGCAGTCCCACTGTGTGCTTGAGAAAGGGCACTAAAGAACGAAGGAACTGACCTGCTGACCCACGTCCACTTTTGTGAAGCTGAAGGTACTAAGGTGGGCATTTGCTCCCCGCACAGCTGGTTCTATGGTTTCTCGAAAGAGCTTCTCTATAAATTGACAAATAAAGGGCCACATGTGCTTTACCGTCTAGAAGGAAAAGAAACTCACGTTAAATAATTGCTATGACGTATGATACATAATTTATTTGAGTCACTAAGGAACTCATGTCATCTATCAGAAACTGGCTCTGAAAACTAGAACAAAAGGGAGAGGCAGTCCTGTCAAATGTGTTCTCAGTGCTAAGCATTTATTTCAACAATAAACTACTGATTAGACAATATACTACAAGAATTAGTTCTTTTAGTTAGCTATTATGTTTAAACATACCTACATATCTAGTAATCACTAAAAGTCCCATGACTTCAACTGACTGTAGGAAGACGTAGGCTATGGCCAGGTGGTGGTGGCACAAGCCTTTAATTCCCAACACTCAGAAGGCAGAAGTATACTATCTCTGAGTATGAGGCCATCCTGGTCTACAGAGTGAGTTCCAGGACTGCCAGGGCTACACCGAGAAACTCTGTCTCAAAACCAAACTAATACCAAAACCAAAACCAGAAACTTAACTCATAGCTCTCAGGCTGGGAGGGTAGTTCAGTGGTTCATTTGCTTCTTTTGGGTGAGGCCCTTGGTTTGATCTCAACACCATAACAAAACCAAACCAAAGCCAACAAAAAAACTGTGTGTGGACCTCAGTAACCACTCCTGCATTTTATAGCCACAAATTAACTTGGGCTATAGGTGATTTCTGTCTAGACTAATGTCACTATATTGCCTTAGAGATGCTCAAAATACCAGGCAACAGAGACTCAGCCTAAAGCTTACTCAAACAAAATATCCATTAAAAGGTATTATAGATGGCTAGTTTCTTGGGAGTTATTTTTTTCTCTTTATAATATTTCTAGAATGTGTGCTTGTGATTTCTATAAAGCAGATGTTAGCAGCCTCTATTTAAAAACACAGACACAAAGCCAGATGGCAATGCCATACAAGTACATGCATAAATCTTCTTAGGACAGTGACACAGCTCTTGTTCTTCCCAAGGGAAAGTCACATACTACTTGCAACAGTACTCATGGGAGCAGAAGCCTGCACACCAATCTGAACTTCAATACTACCAACACTGAAATTTCCAAACATGGGAAGATAGTTCTAGCCCTCTAATTCCCAATGAATATTTGGAGTATGCTAATCTTACCTTATTTAGCCACTCTGCTCTTTCAGTGTCTGGAAAATGAACCTGAGAGAGAAAAACACACACATGACTTAATGACTCCTGACAATCACACATACACACAAAATCCATAGGTTATGTAGAAATCTTACAGTCCTATGTTTATATAATGCCTCTTTAAAACCCTTTGCTCTAATGCTTTCTAACACGACCTCAGAAAAGGAAAGTTGATATGCAGGGTACCTTACTTGCCACATTCTAAGAACTTGGAGGGAAAGGGTTTGGGACCCACAAATACCACAAGAGCCTTCATTGCCTCCCACCACCCAAGTGAGTATTCCCTGGCATATGAAATACCCAAGTACAAAAAGCCCTTCTTGCCTTTAAAAACCATATTACCATTGTCACCATTCTGCTAGAAATCTAGACTCAGACTTCAAAATTCATCTCTTCTTGTTGCATTCACTTTTGAGCCCTAACCAGATGACTTCTATATGCAAGGGCCATCTGCACCAGTTTTCTGCCCTCTCCCAAGTGCACACTGTGGTCATAGCTCTCCACAGGTAAGGCCTACATACTGGAAAAGAGATTGAAAATGCAAAGAGAAACCTACTTACAAAGTAAGTGAAGAATGTATTGTTACAGCTAAAATAAAACATATTTGCAAAAGGAAGCTAGTGCTGTTTTTGGCCACAAGGGAGCTTTCAAAAGAAGAGCACACAGGCCACACATAGTTTTGATTTGGTGGTACAGTGGCTCATAGGAGATATTGTATTGGTGACTGAGAAGATCTGATGTACAGAATTTTTCTGAGTCACAAAGAATCCAGTCCAGTCATGCTGTCCTCTGGCTGAAAGAACCAATGGAGCTAAGTAGGATGTAGTCTCAAGGAGGGTGTGGGAAGGGTATGGTTCCCAAGGTTTCTAGACCCCACTCTCCTTTTCAAGTTTGATTATGAGAACAAATAACAGAGATGGGGCCTAGCAGGAGCCAATCCCTGAACACAGCATAGGTCATTATCAAGCCATGGACCACAGGCTTTCAGAAGTCCTGAGTGACTGACTCCTCCTCTGGGTTCTTAGCAAGAGGAAAACAAGCAGGGGTAGGGACAGTATTATGGATTTGCTCTGTGTCTATAAACAAGACTAAGCAGGCCTTTTTTACCTTGAACCACATAATATGAACAATATAATTTGATTGAACCATGAGACAGGCTAGAGTGAGTGGACATAGTCATTTCTAAATTAGGTAAGTATAAATTTATCAGCGTGTGGTGTAGTGCAAAAATCTTCCAAAATTGGAACAATGACTTAGAAGTTAGGGAAGTCAATGTTCAACAAGGCTAAAGGTCAGTCAGTGAACTGCTACACATCTGCTTAACTGTAGATGTTGTGTTCTGTCGTTGCTGAGGGATAAACTCTAACCCAAGTTGAATGAGTGTACAAGAAAAGGCTGCACTTGTCCAGGGAACAGGAAGAAATTTGGTGGTAAAAGTGAGGGGAGTGGATAGGCTTGTTACACTTATAAAAACAAAATTAATTAGTTTGCATCAGTACTTTGCCATTTCTTTATACTACTTTGTAGTTTAGCTCAGTAAAAGTCTGATCAGGGTGCACAGAGATGACCAAAGGTGAGTGATCACCTCCCCAGCTAAACAGCCCAGTCTCTAAGCCCTCATTCCAAGGGCAAAACCATGGGCCCCACCCCCACCTACCTCAGATTCACTAGCCAACCAGCAGCAGGCACCTACCTGCAGGTAGGCTACTCCAACAAAAACCGGACCCTGTAATCTACAAGTTGCACTCAGCCCCCAAACCCACCCATCCCCCTGCAACCTCAGAGGATCTCTGATGTACAGACTGCTACTACACAGAACAGACCAAGAGGTGAATGACCAGCTCCCCATGAAGACACCCCAGTCTCTAGATTCTAGGTCTCTGAACAAAACCCCAAACCCCTCCCCTTCCTGCCACAGCTTCACTAGCCAGTCAGCAGGCAAGTCCCTTGCAGATAGGCTGCTTCAACCCCCACCCCTCATCTATGAGACCCAGTATCTAGAAATTCCACTCCACCCCAACACCCACGCGTCCCCCTTGACCTCAGAGGATCTGAGGCACAGACTGCAACTACACAGAGTAGGCCAAGAATGGCTTCCTAGGGCACAGACAGCAACTGTAAAAATTAGTCCAAGAAGGGATCCCTGAGACACAGACACCTATTGCAAGGATTCAACCAAGAGGCAAAGACACTGCTGGCACCAATCAGAGGAAGAGATGGGTAGGTACCAAAGCAAGAATACATTCAATAACCTAAAAAGCAACATGGTAACACCAGAACCCAGTGATCACACAACAGGAATACCTGAACATCCTAACCCAAAAGAGGCAGAAGAAAATAACCTTAAATATAATTTTGTGAAGATGATAGAGGCCCTTAAAGAGGAAATGAAAAATTCCCTTAAAGAAATGGAGGAAAGAAAAAAAAATTAGAAGAAATCAATAAGTCCCTTAAAGAAACCCAAGTAAACAATCAAACAGGTGAAGCAAACAGTTCAAGACTTGAAAATTTAAATAAAGGCAATAAAGAAAACACGAACAAAGGGAATTCTGAAAATAGAAAATCTGGGCAAATGAACAGGAAATACAGATGCAAGCATAACCAAAAGATTACAAGAGATGGAAGAGAGGATCTCAGGCACTGAAGATATGATAGAGGAAATAGATTCATAGGTCAAAGAATACATTAAATTCAACAAATTCTTACCACAAAATATCCAGGAAATCTGGGACATCATGAAAAGACCAAACGTAAGAATAATAGGGATAGAAGAAGAAGAACTCCATCTCAAAGGCAGAAAAAATATATTCAATAAACTCAGAAAAAAAAAACTTTCCCAGCCTAAAGAAAGACATGACTACGAAAATAAAGAAGCTTATAGAACACCAAACAGACTGGAGAAGAGGGAGAAAAAAAAAAGTCCCCTCACCAAAACATTAAACATCAGAATAAACAAACAATATTAAAAGCTGTAAAGGAAAAAGGCCAAGTAACATATGAAGATGGAAATCACAAAATAATCCCACCCCAATTCAGAATTATGAATAATAAAAGGGTTATTTATTTAAGGGAAAAACTTACAGATCACTGTCCTAGACGACAGCCCTCTGCATGAACAGGAACAGAGTCTAGTAGCCGGAAGTGGAAGCCAGAAGCAAGAAAGTTAGAGTACGGCTACCGCTGCTTTTTAAAGCAAAAGAGACCACGCCCAAGTAAGCTGGTATCTTAAAGGCTATTGGCTGAAGGAGCAAAATGTGCTCCCACAGCACCTCCCTCTTTAGTTTAAATAAGAGGGTTCCAAGCCCAATACAAAACTATATACACTAGAAATAGATATCAAATATAATTAGAATTACAACCAGCATAAGAAATATTAAGCAAGGAACATATACTAAATGCTTTAATAAACATCCTATCCTAAGGAGTCTAAATCTTGTATTGGAAATGGCTTGGCTAGATCATAAGAGGTCAATAACTATGACTATCTAATCTTCAACCCCATCAAAGGCCTGAAAAGGGAGATAATATTACTTGAGCAGGCAGGAAGTACAATCAAGCAGCTTCCAAAGGAAGCAATATATAATGGAGACAATTAGCTACCTGAGCAATCACCCAAAGTCTCATTTTGCAAAGTTGAAGCAACCAACTTTGGCTAAGGCCTAGAGCAACTGACAGACCATTTTTAGAGGCAGGAAATTTTTCAGAACTGTCTTACCCTGTCTTGGCAAGATTTGACAGTCTTTTTCCTTGTGTCCTGCTTATCCATTTCTGGACATCATGTACTTTGTCAGTGGTTGAGGTATGGGTAGTTCTTTGACATAAGGCCAATGGTGCCAAGAAGGAAACAAAACCTGAGTGGAGTGTCTTCAGTGCTCAACATTCTCTTGGGAATAGATTGATGCTGTCAGGAGCAATCATGTCTCATATCAACAGAATTCTAAATTATTTAAATGCCATGTTCTACAGATCCTTGAAGTGGTTGAAGATTACCTATCTAGATAGAATACAATCTCTATGTATATAAAGAATCTAACAGATCTGACTGTATGTACAACAAACATGAACAACCAGTGACCTATAATATTTAATACCTGTATTACTTAAAGACTAAAACTTCATGTCAGAATATTCAATAATCTGTAAACAAATGTGAAGCAAATGAGGACAATGACCTTAAAATGTAAACAATGTATAAGTATCTTGGCCAGAGGTAGGAGTAATATATAATAAAATATATCCTAAAAGTTGTATCAATATACAAAATGTCTTAAACAGAGGTAGAAACATGCATATATACAATCTGACAGAATAACTTTGCATAAGTGTACAAATAATGTAAACAAAAATAACAAATATAATTCAAACTTGTATCAATATACAACTATACCAATGTAAATTATCCATTGACAATAGCTCACAAGTATTCACTCTATTACCCCCTATTATTATCCCCCTTTTTTTGAACAGTTTTCACCTCAACCCTCTATCTAGTACAAGCAATAATCAACAACCCCTAAACAGTTATTATCCCCCCTTTTTTTGAACAAACATAGTTTTCACCCCAACCCTCTCTCTAGTACAAGCAATAATCAACAACCCCTAAACAGTGTTTCTAATCCTAAGGACAAACTTTTTTTGGGATGGGGACATCATCCTCTAGAACTGCTTCTTGCTGTCATGGGAGCAATGTTCTCTTGATGAGTTGGTGCTATCAACATGGCCCATGGCTGGGAAGCTGTTGTTTTGAAACCTTGCAGCTGCTACCGCTGAATCAGTATGACCTCTCTCAAAGGAGCTGTGGCACGCTGCCGGCAAACAGCAAGAAGCTGTGTTAAACTCTGTGTGTGTGATTTTTTTTTTTTTTTGGTCTAGAATTCTTTTTCAAGCTCTCTCAAGTTATATGTGGATTTAGTTGACCACGTAGGTGCTAAATGAAGATAGAAATAACAAAATAATCCCACACCAGTTTAGAATTATGAATGATAAAAGGGTTATTTATTTAAGGGAAAAACTTACAGATCACTGTCCCAGATAACAGTCCTCTGCGCAAACAGGAACAGACTCTAGCAGCTGGAAGCGGGAGCCGGAAGCAAGAGAGCAGGTACACGTTTACAGTTGCTTTTACAGTATAAGAGACATATCCAAGTGGACTGGTATCTTAAAGGCTATTGGTTGAAGGAGCAGAATGTGCTCCCACAGCAAACATATAAAGGCAGAACTAACGGAATCACAACCAACCTCTCAACCTCTCTATGGAAACCTGGGAAGCAAAATGGTCCTGGACAGATGTGCTGCAGACACAGAAACCATTGGTGCAAGCCCAGACTAGTAAACCCAGCAAAGCCCTCAAGCTGTCAGCATTGACAGAGAAAACAAGATATTCTATGACAAAACCAGATTTAAACAGATTTACCTATCTACCAACCCAGCCCTATAAGTAAACTCTAATCCAAAAAAGCTAGCTGCACCCCCCAAAAAAACCCCACAAGCAACAGATAATCTCATACCAGCAAACCCCAAGTAATGGAAACACACAAACACTATCACCAAAAAATAACAGGAATTAACAGTCACTGGTCATTACTGTTAGTATCAGATAGTATCTGTAAGGACTCAATTTACTCATACAAAGACATAAGCTAACATAATGGATATAAAAACAGGATCCTTCTGCTGCATAAAAGAAACACACCTCAATCTCAAAGACAAACATTAATTCAGAGTAAAAGGTTGGGAAAAGATTTTCCAATCAAGTGGACCTAAGAAATGAGAGGATGTAGCTATCCTAATACCGAACAAAATAGACTTCAAACTAAAATCAATTAAAAGAGATGGAGAAGGTCACTTCATACTCATCACAGGAAAAATTCATCAAGATGAAGTCTCAATCCTGAACATCAATGCCCCAAATACAAGAGCACCACATATGTAAAAGAAACATTACTAATACCACACACTAATAGTGGGAGACTTCAACACCCCACTCTCACCAATGGAAGGACAGCCAGACAGAAATTTAAAAAAGAAATAAGAGAACTAACAGATGTCATGACTCAAATGGACTTAACAGACATCTATAGAAAATTTCACCCAAACACAAAAGTATATATTTTCTTCCCAGCACTTCACAGAAACTTCTCTAAAGTTGACCACATATTCGGTAACAAAGCAAATCTCAACAGATAAAAAAAAATATTGAAATAACCCCTGTATCTTATACTTTAAACAGGGCTTAAAGTCAGAATCCAAGAACACCACTAACTTCAGAAAACCTACAAACTCATGGAAATTGAACAATGCTCAACTGAATTACCCTAGTCAAGGAAGAAATAAAGAAATTAAGACTTCCTAGAATTCGACGAAAATGAAGGCACAACATACCCAAACCAATGGGACACTATGAAAGCAGTATTAAGAGAAAAGTTCGTATCATTAAGTGCCTACATAAAGGAAGTGGAGAAGTCTCACACTAGTAACTTAACAGTGCACCTGAAAGTTCTTGAACAAAAAGAAGCAGATTCACCCAGGAGTAGACAACAGGAAATAATCAAACTGAGAGCTGAAATCAATCAAACAGAAACAAAGAAAATACAAAGAATCAATGAATCAAAGAGCTGGTTCTTTGAGAAAATCAACAAAATAGACAAATTCTTATCCAAATTAATCAAAAGGCAGAGAGAGAACATCCAAATTAACGAAATCAGAAATTAAAAGGGGGATATAACAACAGACCCCAAGGAAATCCAGAAAATCATTAGGTCATATTTTAAGAATCTGTACTCCACAAAAAAGAAAAATCTAAAAGAAATTGATAATTTTCTACATAGGTACCACATACCAAAATTAAATCAAGACCAGGCGAACAATTTCAGCAGAACAATAACATGTAAGGAAATAGAAGCAGTCATCAAAAGTCTTCCAACCCAAAAAAGCCCAGGACCCGATGGTTTCAGCACAGAATTCTACCACAAAAATCAAAGAAGTGCTAATATCTATATTCCTCAAATTGTTGCACACAACAGAGACAAAGGGAACATTACCAAATTCTTTTTTATGAGACTACAGTGACCCTGGCATAATCTCCCTCATGAACATAGATGCAAAAATACTCAATAAAATACTGGCAAGCCAAATTGAAAAACACATCAAGAAATTCCACCATGATCAAATTAGATTCATCCCAGAGATGCATGGGTGGTTCAACATATGAAAATCTATCAATGTAATCCACCATATAAATAAACTGAAAGAAAAAAACCATGATTATCTCATTAGATGCTGAAAAAGCATATGACAAAATCCAATACCCCTTCATAATAAAAGTCTTGGAGAGATCGGGGATACAAGGAACATACCTAAACATAATAAAAGCAATATATAGCAAGCTGAGAGTCAACATAAAATTAAATGGAGAGGAATTCAAAGCAATTCAACAAAAATCAGAAACAAGACAAGGCTGTCCACTCTCTTTCAATCTACTCAACATAGTACTCGAAGTTTTAGCTAGAATAATAAGACAACAAAAGGAGATGAAGAGGATATAAATTGGAAAGGAAGAAGTCAAACTTTCACTATCTGCAGATGATAAGATAGTATATACATAAGTGACACAAAAATTTCTATCAGGAAATCGCTACAGCTGATAAACACCTTCAGTAATGTGACAGGATACAGGATCAAATGAAAAAAATCAGTAGTCCTCCTGATTCAGAAAGAAACTGAAGATATCAGAAAATGGAGAGACCTCCCATGCTCTTGGATAGGTAGGATCAACATAATAAAAAAAAATCAATCTACAGCCTAAATGTCTAAATGTCAATCCCCATCAAAATTCCAACAAAATTCTTCACATATCACGGAAGAACAATACTCAATTTCATATGGAAAAACAAAAAGCCAAGGATAGCCAAAACAATCCTGTACAAGAAAGGGACTTTCAGCATCCCTGATATCAAGCTCAATTATAGAGCTACAGTAATGAAAACAGCTCTGTATTAGCATAAAAAGCAGGCAGATGGATCAATGGAATTAAATTGAAGACCCTGATATAAATCCACACAGATATATATATATATATATGATTTTTGATAAAGAAGCTAAAATTATACAATGGAAAAAAGAAAGCATCTTCAACAAATGGTGCTGGCATAACTGAATGTCAACATGTAGAATGCAAATAAATCCATATCTATCTCCATGCATAAAACTCAAGTCAAAATTGATCAAAGACCTCAACATAAGTCCAGTCACACTGAATCTGCTAGAAGGGAAAGTGGGTTGAGCCTAGGCAGTTTGGATGCTCACCTTACGAGACCTGGATGGAGGAGGGTGGTCCTTGGACTTCCCACAGGGCAGAGAACCCTGATTGCTCTTTGGGCTGAGGAGGGAGGGGGACTTGATTGGGGGAGGGGGAGGGAAAGGGGAGGCGGAGGTGGGGAAGAGACAGAAATCTTTAATAAATTAACAAAAAAAAGAAGGGAAAATGGGAAGCAGCCTTGAACACACGGACACAGGAGACCACTTTCTATATATAACACCAGTAGCACTGACTTTGAGAGCAATAAATAAATGGGATCTTCTGAAACTGAGAAGCTTCCATAAGACAAAGGACACAGTCAATAGGACAAAAATGTGTAATCAGAAGCTGTACTTTCTTTTCCCAGCTGCTTAGACCCAAATAATCACACAGAAACTATATTAATTGCAAAACTGTTTGGCCAATGGTTCAGGTGTATTCCTAACTAGCTCTTACATCTTAAATTAATCCATTCCTAATAATCTATGTATTGCCATGTGGCCATAGCATTACATCATTTTCTACATGTCAGGTTTCCTAGGCAACTGGCCAGTATCTCCCTGACTCTGCCTTCTTTCTTCTTCTATCTCTTCTTGGATTTTCCACCTTGTTATCTTCTGCTCTTCCATAGGCCAAAGCAGGTTCTTTATTAACCAACAGTAATAAAATATATTCACACAGCACAGAGGAGCATACTACATGAAAAAACAACCTACTGAATGGGAAAAGCTCTTCACCACATCAGAGGACTGATCTCCAAAATATATAAAGAACTCAAGAAACTAGACATCAAAATACCAAATAATCCAATTAAAAATGGGGTATAGATCTAAACAGAAAGTTCTCAAATGGCTGAAAGATACTTAAAAAACTGTTCAACATCCTTAGTTATCAGAGAAATGAAAATCAAAACAACTCTGAAATACCATCTCATACCAGTTAGAATGGCAAAGATCAAAAATACGAATAATAGCTTATGCTAGAGGAGATGTGGAGGAAGGGGAACACTCCTCCATTGCTGGTTGGAGTGCAAAGTTATACAGCCATTTTGGAAATCAGTATGGCAGTTTCTCAGAAAATTGGAAATCAACCTACCTTAATACTCAACAATACCTGATGTGGGATTCTTCTCTGTATGCTATGAATATGTTTTATTACCATTGGTTAATAAAGGAGCTGTTTTGGTCAATGGCTTAGGAAAGTAAAGCCAGGAAGAAAATCTGAACAGAGATATAGAGAGAGTAGGCAGAAGTCAGGGAGATGCCATGTAGCTGCTGAAGAAAGCAGATGCCAGAACTTACTGATAGGCCACTGCCTCGTGGAGATACACTGAATAATAGAAATGGGTTAATTTAAGATATAGCTAGTTAGAAATATGTCTAAGCTATTGGCCAAGAAGTATTATAATTAATGTAGTTTCTGTGTGATTATTTGGGTCTGGGAGGCTGGGAAATAAGGGCAGTCTCCATTTACAAAATGGCATGCCAACCGTAGGTCAACTATGTTCACATAAAAACAGAGAGCTTGGGAAGGAATTCTAGATACAAAAGAACAGACTTAAGCACAGCTTCTTAGAGCCACATTTCTTTTCAGATAGGCTGTTTGCTGGCAGCAAGCAGAGGCATAGTTTAAGAGAAGGCTTCCTGACTCAGCATTAGCAACACAAACTATTCAGCTTCTTAAAAAAATGGCAGCTCCCTAATTTGTGCTAGTAGCACAAACTCTGGCTCTTTGGGGAGGTCCTGCACTTAAATGGGGTTTGTAAGCAGCATTCTACAAATTGGTTAATGGCGACATAGATCCGCTGCATCCCTGAAGCTGGGGCAGTGAACAAACCTCTGCCATATTGAAAGGCAATGAGAGGTGGAGGCAGTATCCAGTACTGGCCCAGACCACATTGCTTACCATTTTAAGATGCTCAGATACACAATAGGACAATTCAGACATAAAAGATCTCTAAACATGACACAGTGTGCTTGAAAAATGTATGTAAGCTTGGGAGAGAAGGAAAAAGTACAGACAGTTATAAGCAGAAATAAGTAAGTGATTCCCAATTTTCTGAGAAACCGCCATACTGAGTTCCAAAGTGATTGCACAACTTTGCATTCCCACCAGATAGACAAGATTGCCTAACAAAATTGGACCGTGGGGGTGGGTGAGAAGGGCAGAAGAAGAGGGGGGAGGAGAACTTGAGGGAACGGGACAGTCAAGATGAAGAAAGGACAGATGAGAGCAAGGAGAGTGATACCCCAGATAAGCAATAGAAGAGAGGGTGCCCAAACTGACCTTGCTCTGTAGTCAGACTGATGAATATCTTAAATATCACCATAGAGCCTTCATCCAGCAACTGATGGAAACTGGGGTGGAAACCACATTGGAGCACTGTACTGAGCTCCCAAATTCTGGCTGAAGAGTGGAAGGAGTGAGAATACGAGCTGAGAGGTCAAGACCATGAAGGGTACACCCACTGAAAAAGTCTGCCTGAGCTGGTGGGAGCTCACCGACATCAGCCATCCTGGGAGGAAAAAAGCAAGGGACCAGGCTGGTCCCTCTGAGTGTGGTTGACAGTTGTATGGCTGGGGCAGACTGAGGGGCCACTAGCAGTGGCACCAGGATTTATCTCTGCTGCTTGTATTAGCTTTTTGAGATCCTATTCTCTTTGGATGGGTACCATGCTAAGCCTAGATATAGTAGGGAGGGCCCTGGACCTTCTCCAGAGCAATGTGCCCTGCCCTCTTTTGGGACTGGATGGGGGGATGGGGTGGGGAGGTGAATGGAGGGAGTGGGAACTTGGATTGGTATGTATGGTGAAGGAAGATAATTTGTTTACTTGTTTTTTTAAAAAAAAAAAACAAAATCATTGAAAAAGGAAATAGTTTTAAAAAGTAAATAAAGTCTTTAAAGAAATTAAAGGAGTAAAGAAAAAAGCCACATAAAGATGGAAAATACACAGATTGATGGAGGTGGGTCTTTTATCTGTTGTTTTTATTGGTTAACTAATAAAGAAACTGCTTGGCCTGAGAGGACAGAAAATTAGGTAGGTGGAGTAGACAGAACAGAAGGCTGGGAAAAAAAGCCGAGTCAGACAGTTGCCATGATTCTCCCACCCGACACAGCCGCAGGTTAAGATCTTCCCTGATAAGTCACCTCGTGGACTACACAGATTATTAAAAATGGGTTAGATCATAAGAGCTAGCCAATAAGAGGTTAGAGCTAATGGGCCAAGCAATGTTTAAAAGAATACAGCTTTCGTGTAATTATTTCGGGTAAAGCTAGCCGGGTGGCAGGAAGCAGCCCGCCGCCCATTTTACAACAACAGATAGTCTGGATTATGTATACGATAGTGTTTTCTTTGAATTTTTTGACTGTGAATGAGCTAAGTACAGAGAGACATTTCATTATATGGGCTGCTAAGTTAAACCAACATAAAGGTATGTTGACTTCAAAATTTGAGTCTAAGGCTATGTTGCTTTGGAAAGGAGGTTCTGTTTTTGTTTCCACAGGAGATGAGAACCAATGGATTCCTTCCAGACTAACGTGGTTTGATGGAACAAGACTACCTGAAAGGTCTCTATGAACCCTAAAAATACTTTGCCCAACAAACAGTAGGTATCAGTTTGGAGAAAACTATGTCCAAATTCCCAAAATGATTGTTTATAAATGTTTGTTTTCATTTAAAGGGGGTATGATATAGAAATGAATACTTTGAATTAGTATGGATCTTGGTCTATTGATAGAAATTTAAGGTTGATTTTCCTATACTGTGTATATGTATTTCTAGTCTTGTTTAAGGTATTGTGTTTGTGCAGCTCATTTAAAAATGTAATACAGATTAATAGATAGTCATCTATAACAGTCAAACTCTAGTCATGCCAGTTAGGTTTTCTAGACATATAGAGATATATTTCAGTGAGGAAGATAATCTTCAGCACTTCAAAGACCTACAGAATATGGCATTTAAAATGCTTTAAGAACTTAGATTTTTCTCAACAGTGAGACATGTCTGCTTCTGGCAGCACCAATCTACTTCAAAAGGATGATGGGCATCAAAGAGGCTCCTTATAAAGTTTGCTAGCCATTTGGGCAAGAAACTGCTCTTCCCTGGACTCCTTGATGGTATTCTGTATGAACTGGACATGCATAACCCACATAAAAGTGACTGCTGAACTTTCCAAAGGACAGGATGGGTCCTTCAGTGTTCCTGCTTCACAGAAGAAATGGCTACACATTCTGCAGGACACAAAAGAAAGTGAATGAAAAATGACCAATATAGGAAAGACAGTCTTTCAAATTTCCTGCTTCATGGACAAGTCTAGCAGATACTATGGGCATGTAGGCTGAAGATGGATGCCCCAATGTTACAGAAGAACTTTGGGTGACTGTCCAAGCAGTGAGATGTCTCTTGTCATTCTAGAACTTTAGAAGTTGCTTACAATGCACTTCCTGTTTACTTAGGTAATATTATATCCTCCTGGGGTCTTTGAAGAGTTAAAGACAGATAGTTATAGTTTTCCTTAGTTATGATAAAAGATAAACTATATGTGAAACTTTAGACTCACAAAGATAGGTGGAGGGAATGGGAGGACAGGAAGGAATGGGAACTGGGATCAGTATGTAAAATGAGAAAAAAAATTGTTTTTAAAAATAACTAATTAAAAATCATATATTATCATATAAAAAAGTCTGATAAGGAATGGGATAGTTAGTGGCAGGCAGAACATTAAAACAGGTATTTATAATGGATCCTTCTAGTTTATTGTGAGGTTCTCTCCCATTCTACCTTTTCCTTCTAAACCAACCAATTACTAGAGGCAACAGAAAGATCAAAAGGCAAATATTGAGCACCTTCTGTTTGCTGACATGGGAACTTGTGCAGTATAGGTGTACTCTGACTTCTGGAATTTCAGAGTGAATGCCAAATTAACACTTCTGTAGGGCCTAACTTCTGAATATACTTGCCATTTGATGTCTGATCAATCTCACCTGTTTTCCCCAAGGTCTCTCTTGCCTGGCCTCCCAACTACTAAATTTAGCTAACAGAACAATATTCTACAAAACATGAACTTCCTTTTCAATTCACCTCACTGAAGACTTTGAATGCCTACATGTTTATCAAATAGTTTAACTTCCTCAGCTTGAGCTTCAAAGGTAGTGCAGTTGAATATTTTTTGAGTCACAACTTAAAGCCTTCCCCTGCCCATTTTCATCATACCTTGTTAAGTTCAGCCAGAGGAGGCATGGCTGTGGACATGGAATGATGCTCTTCCCCACTTTCTTTTCTTGCCAGCTCTTCCCTAAGAGCCAGATCACTCCAGTTGTGGCTAGCTTCCCACTTAACAATTTATCATCTAAACACCAATCAGTCCTCCTCTCACAGTGTTGCAGTTCTTCCTAAGTCAGCATTCGTCACATGACTTGCAACACTAGTCAATAGACTCAGGGTTAGAACTTCCTCCTACCTCAAAGACTATCCCTTAAACTCACTGGACCATATGAACCTTCTACTGAACATCAGAGAATTTCTATTCATAGGTACTCTGTAATTCAGTTTACCAGTTAAGAAAGGAAGTATTAGTCTCTGTATTTTTCAGTCAGTATACTATACTAAAACATATTTGTAAATACCATCAAATGAACCTCTGGCCTTCCAATAATATCAAAAAGTTTAAGGAAGGACTGTGTTCAATAATACAAGCTATAGTCAGATTTCCAACCAATAAAAAAGATTAATAGGGGTCATGCAATCATAAATCAGTTTGTAAAGACATGTGTATATTTATATATGTCTATGCTACATATATTTACATATTTATACATATACATATATATACAGAAAGTATTTTTAATGCATACAACACAAAAAGACATACCAAACCAGTAAGAAATAAAATGAAGCTCTGTTCTCACAGTTTTAAATTCTTCGTGAGAGCCAAAAATTAGTTGGCAAATCATTACTGTAATTTAAGATCAAGAAATGTTGCAGGCTAGTATGTTGGAATACATCGGCAATCCTTGCACTAAAGGAGGCAGGAAAAGGTGAGGCTGAGTCTCAAATCAAAAAGGAAAGAGAAAATGAAAGGAAAGAAAACTTTTCTAACATACAAGTACTCTTTTTAATAAAACATTCAAAATTATGTACAATTTTATTTTTTATTATTAAGAAAACTTTTTTTCATTTTACATACCAATCCCAGTTCCTACTCCCTCCCACCCTCCCATTCCCTCCACCATGCTCCCCATCCATTCTCCAGAGAGGGTAAGGCGCATAGCTTTGGGGAAGGTCCAGGGTCTTCCCTACTATATCTAGGCTGAACAAGGTATCCATCTAGAGAACGGGTTCCCAAAAAGCCAGTATAAGGAATATGGATAAATCCTGGTGCCACTGCCAGTGACCCTACAGTCTGCCCCAGCCATACAACTGTCACCCACATTCAGAGAGTCTAGTTTGATCTTATGCTGGTTCCTTCCCTGTCCAGCTGGAGTTGGTGAGCTCCCATTAGCTCAGGTAGACTGTTTCAGTGGGTGTACCTGTCATGGTTTTAACCTCTTTACTCATATTCTCACTCTTACCACTCTTCAACTGGACTTTGGGAGCTCAGCCCAGTGCTTCACTGCAAGTCTCTGCCTCTGTTTTCATCAATTGCTGGATGAAGGTTCTATGGTGACACTTAAGATATTCATCAATCTGACTACAGGGCAAGGCCAGTTTGGGCACCCTCTCTTCTACTGCTTAGGGTCATTATCTGGGGTCATCCTTGTGGATTCCTGGGAATTTCTCTAGTGTCAGGATTCTTGCTAGCCCCATAATGGCTCCCTCAATCAATATATCTCTTTCCTTACTCTCATCTCTGTCCTTCCTCTATCTCTACTATCTCGTTCCCTCAAGTTCTCCTCCCCTGTCCCCTTCTCCCCTTCTCTTCTTGTTCAGCCCTTCTCACCCCACCCTCACAGTCCAATTTTGTCAGGCAATCTTGTCTATTTCCCCTTCGCAGGTAGATTTATATATTTTTTTTTCTTGGCGTTCACCTTGTTACTTAGCTTCTCTTGGGTCATGAACTATAGCCTGGTGATACTTTGCTTCACAGCTCCACTTATGAGTGAGTACATATCATGTTTACCTTTCTGGGTCTGTGTTACCTCACTCAGAATGGTTTTTTTCTAGTTCCATCCATTTGTATGCATATTTCAAGATGTCATTGGCTTTTTGTTGTTGTTTTGTTTTACCACTGAGTAATACTCCATTGTGTAGATGTACCACATTTTCTTTATTCATTCTTTGGTTGAGGGGCATATAGGTTGTTTCCAGGTTCTGGATATTACAAATAATGCTGCTATGAATATAGTTGAACAAATGTTCTTGTAGTATGGTTGAGCATCTTTTGGGTATATGCCCAAGAGAGGTATTCGCTGGGTCCTGAGGTAGGCTGATTCCCAATTTTCTGAGAAAACGCCATACTGATTTCCAGAGCAGTTGTAAAAGTTTGCATTCAAACCAGCAATGGAGGAGTGTTCCCTTACTCCACATCCTCTCCAGCATAAGCTATCATTGGTGTTTTTTATCTTAGCCATTCTGACAGGTGTAAGATGGTATCTCAGAGTCGTTTTGATTTTCATTTCCCTGATGGCTATGGATGTTGAACATTTTCTTAAGTGTCTTTTGGCCATTTGAGATTTTTCTGTTGAGAATTATATTTAGTTTTTTATCCCATTTTAATTGGATTATTTGGTATTTTGATGTCTAGTTTCTTGAGTTCTTTAGATATTTAGGAAATCAGTCCTCTGTCTAATGTGGGGTTGGTGAAGATCTTTTCCCATCCAGTAGGTTGCCTTTTTGCCTTATTGACTGTGTCTTATTTGCTGTCCTTGAACTCACAGAGATCAACCTGTTTCTACCTTCCACATACTGTGATTAAAGGCATGTACTACTTTACCCTCCCTCCAAACCTTTTGCCTTAAATTTGATCTTTGACCCTAGATTTCAAATATAAAGCTTTTCAATACTCTGAAATTTTCTGGTTGACAGGGATATCTCTTCTTCCAATCAGGTGACTCGTGATGGGCTCCAAGTTTCAGGATGTGATTAGATGTGATGAAGGAAGAACTTCTAGCTCCCATACCTTTACTGTATTGGGGGTAGAGGGTAGAGGTTGAGTCAATCATCAATGAACAATGATTTATTCAATCACTGCTCCTTAAAGAAACCCAAAGGACAGGGTTGCAATGATTGCAAACTGTTGAACGTGTCAGGTTGCCTGGAGAGGACACTGAAGTTCTGTGTCCCTTTCCAGACCATCCTCCATTTATCTCTTTATCTGAGTAGTTGTCTATAACTAGGGTATCTTTTGTAATAGCATTATATATAATAAACCAGTAAGCATATTTCTGAGTTCTGTAAGCTATCTTAGCAAATTAATAGAATTCAAGGCAGGAATTGTAGGAAGCCAAGGTATAACAGGTCAAAAGAACAAATGACAAATTAGTATTTGCAACTGGCTCCTAAATGGGGAAAAAAGAATTGTGGGACTGAGTTCTTAGCTTGTAGGATCTGACACTAACTCTTTGTAGACAATGTCAGAAACCAACTGAAATACAGGGTACCTAGCCAGGGTCTGCTAGAGAACTGCTTGGTTATGGGAAATCCTTTCACCCACATTTGATGACCTGAGGTAAATTATACTGAATATGAGAGTAAGAAAAGAGTTTTATTTTCATTCCTACCAGACCTACCAGAGAGGGGAAAGATACAGAGGGAGAATGAATGAAAACGAGAATACTAAGTCACACACAATTTTCTGAGGCTGGTGTGGAGAAGGAAAGAAGAATATGGACAAATCTGAAAATATGCTCTGGCCACCATAACCAGGGCTATAAAACCAAGTGTCTAACAGGGAAATGTATGAAGTCACTATGGAAAGAGACTCCCTGCTGTGTCCATCTTCCTGTGGTAACAGAACCACCACCTCAAAGGAGCCTGTAGCAGTGAGCTGACCTAAAAAGCAGCATTTATTGGCACTCATTCTGAGTTTTAATCTATAAGCTAGTACCTTCAAATTGTCAAAGAATTAAGAATGAGATTATATCAAATTTAAAGAAAGCAAATCTGATACCAAATTTTAAATTTTGTTCACTACTTTTAAAAATGTGTTTCTAACTAATACATATTCATAAACATTTGTTTGTGCTGCACAAAACAGAATTTAAAGAAGCAAAAAAAAAAAACACAGAAAAACTCACTAAGATCCAGAGATAACAGAAAGCATGTTCCCAAGGCATAAAAAAAAACCAAACAACACAGAACATATAATTTCAAAATCACAAATGTCCAATAATAAAACTTTTCAATTATAAAACTTTTATATTACCTATGAAGCATAAATAGTCGCTGTGACATTATCCATGTTTCTATTATATATAAGAGTAAACACTGTCAAAAAATAATATATAAGAGTAAACACTGTAAAAAATCTTTTAATATTATGCTTAAAAAGAACAAAAGTTTATTTGGATTCTAATATGCTATTGATATTACCAAGTTGTTTTACATAAAAAAAAACTCGACCAAATACACAAAAACTGATCATGATAACTGCAGCCAGGAACTCTACATAGAACACCTAATTTAATGGTGACAAAGGCCTTGGCAAAGACCAATAGTTCTAACAAGATGACACAAATGACTAGAGACACAAGAATCCAGATCTGGGGGTTCAGAGATCCTTCCTGTTAAACCTTGCCAAAAAAGAAAAGATCAAATAAATTTATAAAATGGTCAAATTTTCCTAACTGAATATTTTCTCTTTTTGAGTATTAACGATTTTAAATAATATTTAGAACCAAAGTAAAATGAAATGAATGACTTTGTTCAAGCACTCCCCTTGGAGACCAGCATTAATACTGACTACTTACATAGGATAACATACAAATTCCATTCCTTCCACACAGAGAGAAGAAATTACAGCTGCAATAGCCCAGCAGGCACTTTCCTGGGAAAGCAAGGTATACTTTCAGACCCATCAGTATTAGTGGTGCTGAAACACACAGTATAAATTCATCCTGTTCATTTATATTCACTCCTTTAAAAAAAATCTGGACTAAGATCCAAGGGATAATATGAAAAATATACAGAATTTAATTCAGCTATGAGCTGAAACTACTTAGATTTGGTACCTATAAATAAATAAAAAGATACCCAAATACAATGATCATTTTACTACCAAATACCATTAATCAATGGTAAACTGGCCAATCAGGTTATTTTATTCCTATTCTTTTTTTTGGGGGGGGCTTTTTTTTCATTAATTTATTTATTTATTAAAGATTTCTGTCTCTT
>NW_026068068.1:30474-313046 GCF_014885135.2 Alexandromys fortis | reverse complement strand
ATTTTTTCCACTTCTTCTGTGTTAGGGTGTTCAAGTCCTTCTGTTGTAAGATCATTGGGTTCTGGTGCTTTCATGTTGTTTTTCAGCTTATTGGGAGAATTTTTGCCTTGGCACCTGCCCATCTCCTCCTATTGTTGTTCTTTAATTGGTCTTTTAAAACCAGATCAGGTTTCCCTGCTGGCCAGAGGCTCCTCTTGCAAAATTCCCTTGTTCTGTTTCCTGGCTCCTGCCAGGGGCCAAGATCCCTCTCACCCCTCAGATGGGTCTTCAGGAAAAGAACCAGGTTCCCTGTTTGCCAGGGACCTCGCCCAAAGGCCTACCTCTTTGATTTAATTGTCCTGGGGCGATCTGCTCTTGGTGTTGCACTGGTCCCTGTCGCCTGCGTTGTCTGCCACTGTGTCAGTACCCGCCGGTCCCGGCCGCCGCTGCCGTGCGCGTCCGGTTCCGGCTGCCGCTGGTGCCATGCGCGTCCGGTTCCGGCCGCCGCTGGGGCCGTCTTTATTCGTATTCTTGTTCATTTCAAGGAATGTTAGAGGTGAGTGAAGAGGGCTGCCAAGTGTCTGGCACAGCAGCTGGGGTTGGGGAGGTATCAGAAATTCACCAGACTATGAGAGGACCCTTTAGTCACAGCCTGACTGCCCTATACCTTCAGCCTTAGCTCACAGTTGGGTGACAAGGTCAAGCAGCATCTGTGCTAGCTAGTTTTGAGGCCAACCTGACACAATTTAGAGTCATTTAATGAGAAGATAATGCAAATTGAAAAAAAAACCTGCCTCTAAAAGATAGGGCTATAGGCAAGCTTATAGGACATTTATTTAAATAATGATTGGTCTGTGAGGATGTAGCCCCTTGTGGACGGTGCCACCCCTGGGCTGGTAGTGCTGGAGGCTATAAGAAAGCGGGCTGAGCAAACCATGAAGAGCAAGCCAGTAAGCAGCTCTCCTATATGGCCTCTACATCACTTCCTGCCCTGCACTTATGGTGCAGACATATAAGCAGACAAACTGCCCATATACATAAAACAATAAACTTATTTTTTTTAAATCCATGGGTTATAATTTTTTCAGGGGCTTGTGCCAATGTACTTAGACTTTGGTCACTACAACATATAACCTGACACACTAAACACACATCTCAGGCTGCTTCCAAACCAGAAACAGTCAAAATTCTCTCCTAGTTACGCTAAATGGAAATTTCACTAAGGAACGTGAGATAGGAGTAACATCCTTCAAGTCTTTACCTGAGACCATAGGCGACCAGAATCACTACTATACTCTCAGAACGGAGAGCTAGCAGAGTTAGGGTAAATTTTTTACTTTCCTATGTTATTGAAATCTGCAAATGTCTGAAACAAGGATTGGCTGCTCAAAAAGGACAGCATTCTGAGCTTGGGAGCAAGGTATAGCTCTGACTCCTGATAGCTGAAGTGGGAACAGGGGGTAACAGAGAGAACAGCTCTGCTCTATACCGGTGTAAACAAAGCTTTTGCTTAAGAAGTATTTATTTTTGATAATTTACTGTTTCTTTGTTATATGGATGACAGATATCTATTTTAAGGAAACTGAGTAGAAGATAATTTTAAACTAAGTGACTCCTAATACTATCTATTATGAGATGTCTAAATTATTTGAAAACCAATTCTACTGGTGGAGGAGGGAAATCTCACTATATAGTCCAGGCTGGTCTCAAACTCTGTGATCCAATTGCCTTAGCTTCTCGGTGCTGGGATTATGAATTTGTGCCAACACAGTTGGGTTGAAAGCCAATTCTTCTATTTCAGTAATAGATGATATACTGAATTTCATATGTACATCTAACATATATAATTCATACATCTGCTTAAGATGTATAAATTAGCCGGGCGGTGGTGGCGCACGCCTTTAATCCCAGCACTCGGGAGGCAGAGGCAGATGGATCTCTGTGAGTTCGAGACCAGCCTGGTCTACAGAGCTAGTGCCAGGACAGGCTCCAAAGCCAGAGAGAAACCCTGTCTCGAAAAACATATATATATATAAAATATTCAATCATCTTTAATTTATTCATACATACTTTAAACTAGCATTTTATGTTTCACCATATGTGCAACGTGACAGCAAAATCTAAGCCAGGACTGATGATATTCAATGGAAGAATCAAAAGAGCTTTAGCTTATAGCCAAGAGTACCATTTGATGATATACCTAATGCCTCACATGTAAATGTACATCCAAGGGTGACATTTTAAGTTGAAGCATACTTGAACAAAATTTTCAAAATCTTTAGGCATCCTTTGTTACTACTAACAGAAAGTCACACAGTTATCTGATAATCTTGATTTAAACTGGGGCTTTGGCATCGATTCCACAAATTAAAATTAAAATGAGTTCAAAAGAAGACTGTCTTCATCACAGAAGACAATCTGGTGGGGTTTTAAAATCCAAATCCAATACTTCTAGGCAAATAGATACACTTATGTTTTGACAAAAATGAATCAGAAGATGGTTATGCAATTGTGGCCCCTTATATACTTTCCTTGCATGGGAATGGCAAGTCAGCGCAGCTGTTTGGCAAAGATCCAGCAGAGCTGAGCAGCACGATGGCAGCCCTGTCTGTCACCTTTGCTTTTCATCTCCACCTGTTGTATAATTGGATGACTTTTAATATTTGTACAATTTGGTGACATTGGATTGATGAGAAATTTTGTATGAATCATTTCTACCTTCTTCCAGTACTGTTTCTAAGATTCCCCAGCAAAGTCCTGAGCATACTACCCCTCTAGCTTTTAGGGAGATATCCTTATCTACTTGAAGGTCTTCCTTATTATGCCTTGGAGGTTGTGACACACAAGACAGAGGTCAGCCGGGCAGTGGTGGCACAAGGCTTTGATTCCAGCACTCAGATAGGCAGAGGCAAGAGGATCTCTTTCAGTTCAAGGCCAGCCTGGTCTACAGAGTGAGTTCCTAGACAGCCGGAGATACACAGAGAAACCCTGTCTCAAAAAACTATTAATCCCAGCACTTAGGAGGCAGAAGCAGGCAGATCTCTGAGAGTTCAAGTCCAGCCTGGTTTACATAGTGAGTTCCAGGATGGCTGGGGATATAGAGAGACCCTGTCTAACAAACTTAAAAAGAAATGATGACAACTTCAACTTCAAGGGAAAAATTATAAAAGTTTGTATAGCTCTTGATTAATTTCTTGATTTTCTTGAGTCTCTTCAATTTTTACTGAAAATTTGGTAGTTTATTTATTATGCATGCATAATACATATGGAAATCAGAATTAGATTGTAAGATCACTACAATAAAACTGAAAAACAGATATTTGGCTTTTGTCTCTAGACCCTGACAGCTCTTAAATCTCTTGGATGTTCTGAGTGGTATTTCAACAAGAGAAGCAAGCATCTTCTGTTCTAATCTGGTGATGTGGTAATTTAAAAGAGAATGACCCCCACAGGCTCATATATTTGAATACTTGGCCACCAGAAGTGGTAGAACTGTTTGGGAAGAATTAGGAGATACGGCTTTGCTGGAGGTAGTGTGGGCTTTGAGGTTTCAAAACCTCACACCATTCTCAATTAACTCTCCCCTCCCCTGCACTTTCCCCCTGCCTTGTGGCTGTGGATCAGATGTAAGTACTGCTCCAGCTCCATGCCTGCCTGCTGCCATGCTCCCTTGCCATGATGTTCATAGACTAACCCTCTGAAACTCTTAAGTAAGCCCCAGTTAAATGCTTTCTTTTGTAAGTTGCCTTGGTCATGGTGTTTTGTTATGACAATAAAAAAACAACAAAGACAGGTGACTCTTGGTAGGCTTCCTAACAGCCCTAGGAAGAAGGTTGGCCGCTAAAATAACCAAACAGAAGTAGAGGGCTGGGGCTTCTACTTCCACTCCCAATCTCTGGGATCAGAGGGTTGAGGTCAAAATAATAACCAAGGACCAGTGATGAAGTCAATCCTGCCAATGTACTAGTGCATGCATGGAAAGCCTAAATGATGGGGTCCAGAAAGTCTCAGGTTGGTAAATGCACAGGAATGCTGCGAGAGTGATACGCCCAGAGAGAGTAAAGAGACTCCATGCCATAGCTCAAGCCTATCTCAAATATGTCTTTTCTGCTTGGCTGTTCCTGCCTCTGTGAGAAACCAGTGAGAAGTAACATATACTTTCCTAAGTTCTGGGAGCCATTTTAGAAAATTACCAAACCGGAAGAGGGTTTTTGAGAACTGTGAACATAAAAGTTGGCTGGGAAGGAATGTGAGTAGGCTGGGTACCCAAGGGGACCTGGTATCTGAAGTTGGTTAATTCCGTGAAACAGAGTCTTGAATAATTCAGGTCTGACACTAACCCCAAGAAATAAAATTGTAGAAATGATTGTAGAATATCCAGCCACTACCTACAGAGACTTGCTTGGGTGGAAAATATCTACACTTATGGCATCAGAAATGCTGTGCTTTTAAAGTTCAAAATTGCCTCCAAGACTTTTCTTTTTAAACAATTATAATAATTCCTTTAAAATAGTTCTTATTAAACAATATAATTAAATAAATAATTACAGAGGCCACAAAAGCACTTCTGTTTCCACAGTGGCTGTTACTGTAAGAGAAGCAGGAAATGTAATACCAGCCCTCTTCTCCATTCATCAAGTGTAATCACAATCAAGCCACAACTTTCCAAATTCCACAAATGGTCTCCCCTGGCTGCTCCTTTACACACATACCCCCTTTTCACTGTACCCTACTAGCCCTTGTAAACACTCATTGTTCTTCATTTATACAATCTTGCCATCTTAAGAACAGCATTGGAACCACACATTCGTTCCTTCTGAGACTGGCATTCTGTCTAGTACAAAGTCCTGAGTTCTGCCCTGCTAGTAGTCTCCTCCCCTTCAGGGGCCAAGTGGAACGGCACGGTAGGGAAGCGCCAGCCTAATTACTCACTAAACAGTATTTATGTTTTATTTCCTGTTAATTATAAATTGAGTCACCGTTGGGCAAATGTAAATATTATTTCTACAGGATAAAGAAGTATGACTACTGAATAATATGCTAAGGATAGTCTGCCACAAAAATATAGTGTCTATACCATTTTATATTCACTTCAGCAATGTGTATGAGGCAACTATCACTTGTTTTAGTTATTGCTCTATTGCTCTGAAAAGACACCATAACCAAGACAACTCATAATAGGAGGGGGAAAAAAAGCCTTTAATTGGGGACTCACTTACAATTTTAGAGAATTGGTCCATGATCACCAGGCAGGCATGTCACTGGAGCAGTAGCTGAAAACTTACATCCTGATCTGCAGGCAGCAGGCAGAGAGAGACTGGCCTGGTGCAGGCTTTTGAAACCTGAAAGTCTACCCCCAGTGTCATACCTCCCATAACAAGGCTATTCTCACTTGTCAACTTAAAACTACATCTAGAATTAAAACCCAAGCATCCTGGGCACACCTGTGAGGGATCTTTTCTTAATTAAATCATTTGAAGTGAGACAATTCACTACCCTTTACCTTCTTGTTCTCTTGGTTTGGCTTTCCCCTCTCCCCTCCCCACTCTCCTTACATAGCCTAGCTCTGTCTGGTCATGCTCACTCTGGACTCTCCCAGATGTCCCTGCCTCCGGCTATGATCTCCCTTCTATCTACAGTAAATTTTCTCCTCCATCATACCTAGGACCAATCATGTCCTTTCTTCTTTTATTTTTATTTTTTCATTCATCTGGTGTTAAGACCAGGGATTAAACCAAGTCTTTTTCATTCACTACTATTCCACAGTTCCTACCACAATCGATCTATAAGTCCTTTTCACCTTATCATTGCTCATTAATTTCAACCAAGTATTTTCTAAAACACAACAGAACCAAGAAAGTATTGCTAGAAGCCAAGAAATAGGTTATTAATCTAATTCAAGAGCAACCAACAGACATTCAGTTATCTATTTGGTCCTTAAAGAGTACCTACATGAGTCATAGTGGTGATGAGGAAGAGACCACCACCACTATAAATCCTAAATTATCTTTCATGTTGATTATATGCAACAATTGAGTATGTAGTGAGACAATATATTCACAATACATTGTATATACACATGTGTATCTACACACACACACACACACACACACACACACACACACACACACACCTGAAAACACTCTTAGGGCCTGTCCAAACAAGAAGGACTTGAGGTGCTAACTTCAGAGAAGAAGTTGTTGGAATGATGATTCAGTATTCTGTGGCTACTCTCCACAGGTGTATGGTAAAAGGTTGAGATTTCTAGATAATGAGGCTGAAACAGATAAGCTAAGAAAGGGACATCACTGGGGCTGCGAGGTCCAAGATTCCTGGAGAGAGAGAAATAGAGAAGAAAGCTGCCTTTCTAAAAGATAGAACTTCTGCAAGGTTCTTGTATGGAGAAAGTGCAAAACAGAATCAGTGATGGCGTGGGGATTAAGAATTTGATGCTGACTCAGTGACCTCCAGCAGTGGCAACCTGGTGGGGGGGACACTTCCCTTGCAGTGGCACAGCCTCCCAGTCACAGTCTGTGAGTTCATATGCACATCAGTCCCATTGGGCATAGAAGACACTGTTTTGTGGAGTCATCCATCACCTCTGGCTTTTACACTCTTTCAGCACACTCTTTAAAGACCAAACCTATATTATCTTAGGAACAGAAGAAGAAACCCAATATAAAGGCAAAATATTTTTTGACAAAATCAGAGAACAAAAGTAACCAAATATAAGGATAGAGATGCCTATATTGAGGCATATGGGAACATCAAATAGAATGGTCAGAGAAGAACTTCCCACATTATAAAATAGTCAAAATACTACATATAGAACAAAGAAAGGACCTTGAAAGCTGCAAGAGAGAAAGACCATGTCATATATAAGAAGCAGGCCCATCAAAATGACACCAGACTTTTCTTTTTTCTTTTTTATTGAGCTCTACGTTTCTCTCTGCTCCTCTCCCCTCCCCTTCAACTCCTTCCCAAGGTCCCCATGCTCCCAATTTACTCAGAAGATCTTGTCTTTTTCTACTTCCCATGTAGATTAGATCTAAGTAAGTCTCTCTTAGTGTCCTCATTGTTGTCTAGGTTCTTTGGGATTGTGATTTGTGGGCTGGCTTTCTTTGCTTTATGTTTATAAACCACCTATGAGTGAGTACATGTGATAATTGTCTTTCTGGGTCTAGAAGACACTCAAAATGATGTCTTCTAGCTCCATCCATTTCCTGCAAATTTCAAGATGTCTTTTTTTTCTGCTGTGTAGTATCCATTGTGTAAATGTACCACATTTTCCTTATCTATTCTTTGGTTGAAGGGCATTTAGGCTGTTTCCAGGTTCTGGCTATGACAAACAATGCTGCTATGAACATAGTTGAGCACATGGCCTTGTGGCACGATTAAGCATCCTTTGGTTATATACCCAAAAGTGGTACTACTGGGTCTTGAGGAAGGTTGCTTCCTAATTTTCTGAGAAATCCGGTAAGGTTGTACCAGCTTGCACTCCCACCAGCAATGCAGAAGTGTTCCCTTTTCCCCACAACCTCTCCAGCATAAGTTGTCATCAGTGTTTTTGATCTTAGCCATTCTTACAGGTATAAGATGGACTCTCAGAGTTGTTTTGATTTGCGTTTCTCTGATGACTAAGGATGTTGAACATTTCCTTAAGTGTCTTTCAGCCATTTTAGATTCATCCTTTGAGAGTTCTCTGTTTAGTTCAGTACTCCATTTTTTTTATTAGATTATGTGATATTTTGGTGACAAATTTCTTGAGTTCTTTGTATATTTTGGAGATCAGTCCTCTGTCTGATGTGGGGTTAGTGAAGATCTTTTCCCATTCTGTAGGCTGTCATTTTGTCTTGTTAACCATGTCCTTTGCTTTACAGAAGCTTTTCGGTTTCAGGAGGTTCCAGTTATTAATTGTTTCTCTCAGTGTCTGTGCTGCTGGTGTTATATTTAGGAAGTAGTCTCCTGTGGCAATGTGTTCAAGTATACTTTCCCAACTTTTTCTTCTATGAGGTTCAGTGTGGTTGGTTTCATGTTGAGGTCTTTGGTCAGTTTGGACCCGAGTTTTGTGTTTGGTGAGAGATGTGGATCTATTTTCATTCTTCTGCATGTTGATATCCACTTATGCCAGCACCATTTGCTGAATGTGCTTTCCTTTTTCCATTTTATATTTTTAGCTTATTGAAAAAAATCAGGTGTTTCTAGGTGTGTGTATTAATATCAGGTTCTTTGATCAGTTCCATTGGTCCTCTTACCTGTTTTTATGCCAATTCCAGGCTGTTTTCATTATCGTAGCTCTGGTGTGGGAAGTCCTTCTGTATACGTGTTACTTTTATTGGTTAATGAATAAAGAAGCCGCTCTGGCCTGTGACAGGGCAAAATAGAGCTAGGTGGGAAAACTAAGGTGAATGTTGGGAGAAAGTAAGCAGAGTCAGGGAGAAGCCATGAAGCCGCCACAGCAGACAAATGCTGGACGCCGAACGGAACCTTACTGGTAGCCCACAACCACGTGGCAATACACTGATTAATAGAAATGGGTTAATTTAAGATATGAGTTAGTCAGAAATATGCCTAAGTTAATAGGCCAAGCAGTGTTTTAATTAATACAGTTTCAGTGTGATTATTTCGGGTCTGGGTGGTTGGGAAACAAATGAGCAGCCTCAGTCTACAGTAGCTCTACTGTAGAGATTGAAGTCAGGGATAGTGATGTCTCCAGAAGTTCCTTTATTGTACAGGACTGTGTTTGTTTATCCTGGGTTTTATTTTTTACAATATGAAGTTGAATATTGTTCTAATTATTCTTTATAATAAAAACTCAAGAGTCAGATATTAGGGGGTGAAAGCTGAGAGATCAGAGAAGCAGAGCAGTCAGTCGCTAAAGGGACCTTTTACCTCTCCTGAGTCCTCAAGACTAAAGGGGCTATCCTGTCTCTACTGCTTCAGACTGCTGCCTCAGACTATACTGAGCTCCTATCTCCTCCCGCCTTATATTCCTCTCTCCACACAACCATACCACTCCTAAATCCACCTCCCTAGTGGTGAGATTAAAGACAAATGATCCCAACTGCTGGGATCACCTTTGTGTGAGCTCTGTTTTTCTTTTAGACTGGATCAATTTCATGTAGCCCAAGGTAGCCTTGAACTAGAAGAGATCCTGGGTCCTGGTGTTAAAGGACTGTGCCACCAATGCCTGGCCCTAGTGGCTTACTAATGTGACTAGCTATGCACTCTGATCTTAAGGCAAGCTTTATTTGTTAGATCATTAACAAAATATCAGTACACAAACCTACTAGAGTGAAAACAAAACAAAAAAAAACAAAAACAAAAACAACAACAACAACAACAAAAAAAAAAACAAAAAAGAACCCCAAAACTTCAGGTCTCCTAGGTTTCACTCCAGTTGAAGGGGGGAAGGAAGTAGCAAAGGGTATCACTGTAATGAGAGAAGTGGCTCAAGCCACAGAGGATCAGTCAAAGTTGTGACTGTCTGTGACTCAGGTGGTGGCCCCAAAACACGTCTGCTTGCCTGTGCCTAGCATTTCAGTGAAGCTTGCCTTATTCCAGCCTCACAGGGTATAGTCAGGCTCATTGAAATTCAATATTCCTGTTGATGAACAACAAGTTATCCAAAAGCACAAAATTAGGAGGGGTGGATCTCATTGAGGTATGGTTCACAAGGACCAGATCCAGAGTCTGAGCTCTTGGTCTATGCTGGCTGCTTCCAACAATTAGCAATGCATCCAAGGACACAGAACCAGCCATGTGAGCTAATATTTACACAGAAAGACAAGACAATCCAGCAAGTCTCAGAAGCCCTAAAGTAACTATCATTTTATTGTACTACATGGAACCACTATTTGAGATGACAACATTCTTGTTAAAAAATTTTTGATATCCTCATAAGTGGATATTAGATGTAAAGCAAAGGATAATCATAATCCAGAGCCCCAGAGAAGCTAAGTAACAAGGAGGACCCTAAGAGGGACACAAGAATTGCCCTGGGAAGGGGAAATAGATGAGAACTCCTGGGTAAACTGGGGGCAGGGGAAAAGTGACAAGGGGTGGGGGGTGGGGCTGAGAACATGAAGCATCAGGATGGCTTGAATTGGAGGAAGGATGGAGAGGGAGATCAATGAAAGAGATATCTTGATAGATATCTTGATAGAGTGGGCCATTATAGGGCTAGGGAGAGACCTGGTACCAGGGAAACTCCCAGGTAACGAAAAGGATGACCCCAACTAAGATTCCTAGCAATAGTCTTATTGGAGAGGGTGTCTGATCTGGCCTTTTGTAATCAGATTGGTGACCTACCCTTGATGCAGAATGCATCAAATGGGGAGCACGAAAGTCAAATAATCCCAAAACTAACTCCAAATAGAGTAATCTAAGGTTTTTTTGGTTTGTTTTTTGATTTTGATTTTTTTTATTATTAATAAAGGGAAACTCACAGATCACAGTGAAGCGATAGGAATGGGGTCTGACATCCAGGTGTGGCTCGCAAGGAGAAGAGATAATGGTACCATTAGGGTACCATGGCTTTTTGATACCCTAAGTCACGCCCCAACCTAGTTAGCCTTTTAAAGGCCATTGGCTGAAGGAGGTACGCCATCACCTCCCCCTTTTGTCTAAATAAGAAAGTTCCAAAACCAATACAAAACTATATACACTAAGAACAGATATTACGTATAAAAATTAGAATTACAACCACCATAAACAATATTAAGCAAAAAAAAACATATGCTAAATGTTTTAATAATCATTTTATCCTAAGGAACCTAAGTCTCATATTAGAAATGGCTTGGCTAGATCATAAGAGGAAGGTAACTACTACTATCTAATCTTCAACCCCATCGAAGGACTGAGAAGGGAGATAATATTACTTGAGTAGGCAGGCAGAAAGTGCAATCAAGCAGCTTCCAAATTGTGCTGGAGATGACAGAGAAAACTGACTACCTGGGCAATTACCCAAAGTCTCATTTGCAATTGTTGAAGCAACCAACTTTAGCTAAGGCCTAGAAACAATTTGGGGGGGGGGGTGGCGGAAAATTTTTTAAAACCATCTTACCCTGTCTTGGCAAGGTTTAGCAGGTTTTTTTTTTTTTTTTTAATCCTGCTTATCCAGTCTGGACACTATGCACTTTGTCAGCGGTCAGGTATAGGCAGTTCCTTGCCTAATAGTTCCTTCCCATGGCTTTTTGGTACCCTAAGTCATGTCCCAACCTGGTTCAGCCTTTTAAAGGCCATTGGCTAAAGGAGGTTTCTCCATCAAACCCTAATTGTCATCATAGAACCTTCACCCCATAACTGATGGAAGCAGATGCAGAGATCCACAGCCAAGCTCCAGAAGTCCAATTGAAGAGAGGGAGAGGAACTATATGAGCAAGTGGGCTCAAAGTCATGATGGGGAAACACAGAGACACAGCTGACCCAAGTTCATGGGCGCTCACAGGCTCTAGACCAACAGCTAATGAGTCTGCATGGGATCGACCTAGGCTCTCTGCATGTGGCTGACCATTGTGTAGCTTAGTTTGTGTGTGGGGCCCCTAGTAGTGGGACCAGGATCTGTTCCTGGCACATGAACTGGCTTTTTGGAACTTATTTCCTATGGTGAAATGCCTCGCTCAGCCTTAATAATCTTGTTTTTCAAATGTCCTTATCAAACACTTGAACAGATGATAGTATTTTCATAAGACAGACAATATTCCAACAATAGCAGTCATATTTCTGAAGATTAAAAAGATAATACCCACAAAATCATGTCCAATAGAGAAAGGAAGATACAGTGAAATGATGTCCTCTGTAAAACAAAGCACATACTTGTGTTAAAGATTCTGCAGATTGATTAGCTAATCCTAACTTCCTGAATGTGGAATATTGCACACTAAGGACCCAAAATACCTACATGCATCTTTAGTCTCCTTAGGAGCCATTAATTATCCACCTCTCTATCTCCAACAGCCTCTTGACTATTTTGGTTACTTTGTTACAACCTGTTTACTATGTGTTTGACAAATACACTGATTTAAGATTATATTTACTTCAAGGGTAGAAAACTTCATGTAATCACTATGCAACAGAGAGAGTAAGAATGCCCTAAGTCTCTGGCTATTACAAGGAATTTTCAACAATTTGAATGAACGTCCTCATGCAAATTCCTAGTAGAGATGGAGTCTGGAAGAATCCTTTGTGAAGTGAGTTTCAAAGATGAAAACTAGTTCTTCTTGGCAGGTGCCAAAATATTTTTAACTTATAAAAGGAGATGACAATTTAGGTTAGCATTAATGCACAGATACAGTAACCAACCAGTTCTTCAAACTGGAAGCATCCCAAACAGCCTACAAACACCTCTACCTCCATGTCCCAGATATTTCTTCATTACTTTGCTGCTTATGTTCCAGGTCAATTTAGGTGAGATTTTAGATATCTACAGGCAGGTCATGTCCTTGCACCTGTAGCCTCTGAAGAAGTCAGGCATGTTGGAACACACTGTAATCCGAGGTTCCCCAGTGGATGAAATAAAAGGATCACCTCAGCCAGGAGCTGAAGATTGGTAGGTACAACAAAATAAAACCCACCAAAAATGGGAGAGAGAGAGAGAGTAATGGAGGAAAATAAAGGGAAGAAAGGAAAACAGTAGAGGAGAGGCAAGAGGATTGAAACTACACAAAGCTCTCCCAAGAGACGTGGGTAGTTTTGAAATAAGCTATGGAAACTTTTTTTTTTTTTGTAGTTTTGAATCCAAAGGAAGATGCTACAGCTTTTGTTATTTACTAAAAACAACACAAGGGGGAAAAGGTTCATATAAGCACTTATACAGTGGAACGTGCTATTCAGGATAACCTGAATGTGTTTCTTTCTGGACCGTGGTCTCTTACGCCTGGTTCAAAGTAAACTATCTCTTACTTACTTTAGAACAACAGCTATTTTGTGTCAAATATATATATACACACAAATCACACACCCAAATATAGCAAGACTAAGAAGTGCCAGCCAAACACAGTAGCATACACCTATAATTCCAGACAGACAGACAGCTGAAGCAGGACAATCACAAGTTCAAGGCCAGCCTGAGTTATAAAGTGAGTTTAATGTCAGCATCTTAGCTCAAGAGAAAAATATTACATTTTAAAAGGGCTCGGTAAATACCTCAATGGTAGGCAACTTGACTAATATATGCAAGGTCCTGGGTTCAATCACTGTTACTAATAAAAACTGTGTTATCTGTACCTGTATATATAAATGGTTACCACTAATTAGGATTCTTTTCTCCCCTTGTTTATTTTTCTTGAAAGCTTGGAATGTTCTAGAATGAGGGTGCATTCCTCTTACATCAGAAAAAAAATGTTTTAAATACCTGTTTATCCATTAATGTACGTAATAAATAAAATACAAATGAACATTCGTTACAAATAATTTTGTTGCTCTATGATTAAACAACAACCACCACCCTTCATGCTCAGTTTCAATTACACCATGACAAACATGTGAAGGAACATGATGAATGCTACTGTGAAGCACAATTAATAAAAACTCAGACAGAAAAATTGGGGTTCAACCTGAAGGTCAGAAAAGCAAAGCCACTGCTCTTATCTCGACCTCAGTCCAAAATGGCGATCCTGCCTCCAGGAATCTCAGAATGAGATGTGTCTGAGAGCTGTCTCCTCCCATTTTATAATCCTCTCTAGTTCTGGGATTAAAGGCATGTACCACTACTGGCTGGTTTCTAAGGCAAGCTAGTGTGGCGACTGGGATTAAAGGTGTGTGTGACCACTGCCTGGTAGTAGGCTAGCCAATGTGGTTGTTTTAGTCTCTGAACTTCAAGCAAACTTTATCTATTAAAATAAAAATGAAATATTACATTTCCCCTTTAGTTAAAAATAAAAAGGATGTAACCAATATAAGAAAAACTATATATAATAAGTACAATAACTATATATCATATATACAGGCAATAAATATATCAACGTCTAGTCCATTTGCATTTGATAAATTCAGAGAAAATACTCCATGTCTCTGTTGTATTCCTGTCTCACTTCAGCACTTCCAGACCACAGTAGTCCTGGAGTTCAGTAGCCAGGTACAAAATGACTTGAAGAGAGTACCTGTGAGAAGCGCACCGATAAGAGATGTTTCGCTTTGCACTGACACTTTCGCCTGCTGAACTAGATACTCAGAGGCATCCTAAACAAGAGGTCCATAAAATACCCATAAGCATCCATAAGGAAAGACAATTAACAATAACACAGCATAAAATTATGCTATGATCTGCACAGATCAATAAATATCAATACACCCTAGAATTTTAATTCTTGTCAAGAAAACATTTGTTTTGACTGGGCAAGCATGTTGGTTAATATCTGTAATCCTGGGGGCTGGAGAGATGGCTCAGCGGTTAAGAGCATTGTCTGCTCTTCCAAAGGTCCTGAGTTCAATTCCCAGCAATCACATGGTGGCTCACAACCATCTGTAATGGAGTCTGGTGCCCTCTTCTGGCCTTCAGGCATACACACAGACAGAATATTGTATACATAATAAATAAATTTTTTTTAAAAAATCTGTAATCCTAACACTTGGTAGACTTATGTGGAAGGTCTACTGTGAGTTCAAAGCCAACCTGGGTTACACAGTGAGCTCCAGGCAGCCTGAACAACAAAGTAAGATCATCTCAGAAAGGAAATTAAAAGAATTTGTTTTAAATCAGATTGATTTTAAGAGTACTGCTATTGCCTTAGTGAATGTACAAAATACCTTAAATAGCATTTTTTAAAAGCATATACTTTATAAACTACCAGTTAATAAAAGGACTAACTTTAGAAAAATCAGTAGTTCAGAGCCCAGAAAAATTGAACTTCTAAACCAGATTTTTTCCCCAAGCAAATATCTTTCATACTTATCAACACAAATAGTAAAATACACAGCAATCTCACTCAGTTTATAATGTTCTGACAACTACCAATAAGGATAGTTAAATATTATGGACTATATTTTGCTATTTTTCAGATTTCTTCTTTTTTATCTTATGTGTGTTTTGTCTGAATGTGTGTATGTGCATCACTTTGAATGCCTGATGCCTAAGGAAGTCAGAAGGAGGCCTAGTGTCCAACAGAACTGGAGCTACGGATAATTGTGAGACCATGTGGGCACTGGTCATCAAACCCAGATCCTCTGAAAGAGCAAGTGCTCTTAATGTCTGAATCATCTTTCCAAGTTCTGGATTACATATTTAATATCTTTTCACTGAATTAAAACATTAACTGTTTTAGGGCCAGAAATGTAAATCAGTGCTTGCCTAGGATCTATGACATCCTGGGTTTGGACCCTAGAACAACATAAACCAGCATGGTGGTTAATAGCAGCACATGGAGGGAGGAGGAAGATCCTCAGCTACACAGGGAATTTGATGCTAGTCTGATATACACAAAATCAGTCTCAAAACAAATAAGGAAACAAAATAAGTAAATAAACCTTAATATTTTCACAACTGTTTTTAACTTTTTTTTTTTAAGAAATACTTATTTATTACATATACAATATTCTGTCTGTGTGTATATCTGCAGGCCAGAAGAGGGCAGTAAACCTCATTACAGACGGTTGTGAGCCACCATGTGGTTGCTGGGAGTTGAACTCAGGACCTTTGGAAGAGCAGGCAGTGCTCTTAACCGCTGAGCCATCTCTCCAGCCCTGTTTTTAACTTTTATAAGACAAGAAAACCACAAAGGAGTTAAGGGAAAAACACTGATCAAAGGCCATAAAATTTCAGTTAGGAGAAATAAGTTCAAGAGATCTATTGTAGACCATGGTCACTACAGTTATTACAATTTTATGCCTTCTTGAGAAGTGCTAAAAGATTTTCTCACTATAAAGAAAAGCTTGGTAAGATGAGAAGTAATACATATGTAAAATAACTCAATGTAGCCACAGATCAGCGTAAGCATATCTGAAAGCAGCATGCTGTGCATCATAAATATATGCAGTTTTCATCAATTACAAAGCATACTGAGCATAGTGACTAAACTACAGCACTTTTGAGTATGAGGCAGGATGATCATGAGTTTGAGGCCAGCCTGGGCTAAAAAGTCTGTTTCTTAAAAGAAAAGAAAAAAATGAATGAATAAACTAAAGCTGGCTTGGGAAACAAGAGTACCAATGCATAGTATGGCTTTTTAAAACTGTCAGGTAATAGTTCCTAGTTTAAGGCCTTGTCACGTTCATTTTTGTATCACGAGGACCTAGCATATTTGGAGCACAGAACATCTCTCATAAGGTTAGTGTGATTGATAGTTTTATTTGAGTGTATTTATATGAATGCTTAGTCTCCAGCTTAGTCCCCAGTTCGTGAAACTGGAAGAATTAGGAGGTGTGGCTGTAGTGAAGGACGTGTGTCACTGAAGGTGGACTTTGAGATTTCAAAAACAGTCTATGCCATTCTGAGTTAGTCCACCCCCATCCCCTCCCCACCTCATTTGCTCTCTCCCTCCCTCTCTCCATGCATCCCGTTTGTGGGTCAGGATGTAAGCTCCCAGCTACTGCCTAGTCCCATACCTGCTTGCCTGCTGATATGCTCGCTCTCCGCCTTGGTGGTCATGACTCACCTTCTCAAAATGATAAGTCCCCAATAATCTCTTTCTTCTGTTATGCCTTGCTCATGGTGTTTTATCCCAGCAATCGAAAAATATCTAAGACAGTTTGGTAAGTGTGCTGGCTAGTTTTATGTCAACTTGAAACAAGCTAGAGTTAACTGAAAGAAGGAAACCTCAACTGAGAAAATGCCTCCATAAAAATCAAGCTTTAGGGCATTTTCTTAATTAGTGATGGATGAGTGAGAGCCAAGCCTATTGTGGGTGGCTCCAAACTGGGCTGGTGGTCCTGGGTTCAGTAAGTAAGCAGGCTGAGCAAGGCATGATAAACAGGCTAGTAAGCCGCATTTCTCCACCGCCTTTGCTTTAGCTCCTGAGTCCAGGTACCTGCCTGTACTGCTTTCATGATAAACTGCTATATGAACTGTGAGTGAAAAAAGAAAACAAAACAAAACTTTTCTTCCCCAGGTTGCTTTTGGCCATGTTTTATTACAGCAATAGTTACCCTAAGTAAGACAGTAATAAATGAATCCAAAGGCAACAGTTTTAAAGACAAGCCCTACCCATAAACTGAGCTAGTTCCTTCAAATGTAAGCTATTCTAGAAAAATAAATGGCCTAATTTTAAAAAGTATAGAACTTGGTTCTGGGGAAACAGCTCAGTAGTTAACAATATTCATTAACTGTTCTTCCAGATGACCCATGTTTTATTCCTAACACTCATATGGAAGTTCAAAATCAACTCCAGTTCTGGGGGATCTGATACCCTCTTCTGTCTTCTGCAGGTATCAAAAACACACATTGTACATGCATTACCAGCATAGACATAAATTAAAATGAATTATAGGACTTTAAAATAAGTAAATAGGGACTAGGGATAAGGCTGGGCAGTTAAGAGCACTGCTGCCCTTGCAAATGACCTGGGTTTGGTTCCTAGCACCCATATGGCAACTAACAAACATCTGTAACTAGAGTTCCTGTGTCTATAAAACCCTCTCTGGAACACTGTACATAAATGTACTTACATATGTGCAGACAAAACATTCTAACACATTAACTGAAAATAAATCCTTTTCAAATGTTTCTAAGAAATAAAATAAAAATAAGTAAAGAAAAATCAAATGATAGCAAAATCAGGAAAAAAATATCTGTAAATAAAATTGGGGGGGGGGAGACCTTTGGCAAAGACCATTACAGAGACAGAAGCACTTTCTTAAGAACTATATTGCTTGGACTGGGGAGATGCCTCAGTATTTAAGAGCACTGACAGCTCTTCCAGACAACCTGGGTTTGATTCCCAGCATCCACATACTGGCTAATGACCTTCTGCAACTCCAGTTCCAAAGGAATCCATTGGCTTCTTAGGGCATTGCCAGTGAGTGATACAGACATACATGTTAGCAAAACACCATACACATAAAAATAAATAAATCTCAAAAAAAAGAACACAAGGTTCCTAACGGACAGTAAGCTCACAGAAGTAAATGAGAACTGTGTAACTGAAAAGAGCAGGATGGGTACTTCTGGCTATACAATGTACAGGACACAACAATCCAAGTGCTACTTTGCCTGGAAGCTTTCTAGACTCTAAAGAAGCATATGAAATGAGCCTGAAGCATGCTATAATTTTCCTTTTCTGACTTCACAAGCTTACATCTGAGCACACTACTGTGTCTCCTGCCATGCCCAAACTCTGCATGTCTACGAAATGTGGGATTATTTTTGATCAGGTATCTGGAAATTGCCAAAAATGTCTGGGGAAAGTCAAGAAAGGAACACCTCTCCTCTTCAGTTTTTAGAACCTACGTGGAGTTGAGTGGAAGCACGTCTGCTCCTACTACTGAAGTCTGAGCAGGTCCACTGGAGGCCTTCTCCTCATTCTGAAGAGTGTGGGAGAGTCCAGTGGGAGTACTGTGTTCCGCAGCGTGTAGGGCCTGAGCAGGGTCAATGCGAGCACTGCTGGCTGTTCATTACTTGGTCTTTTGTCCACTTTCTATCACAAGAAGAACTTGATACATCTGTTGTGGGATATTTATACACAATGTTGAAAATGTATTACTGTGATTGGTGTGATAAAAAGCTCAACAGCCAATAGCTAAGCAGGAGGTATATGTGGGATTTCCAGGGAGAGAAAGGAAGAAGAGGAGGAATCTAGGTGCACAGGATCTGCTAAGAAGGCATGGAGGGAGTTGGACATATGAAATGAAAAAAGGGTAAAAAGTCACATGGTAAAACATCGATTAATAAAAATGGGTTAAGTTATAAGAACTAGTTAGAAACAAGCCTAAACTATAGGCCGAGATTTCATAATTAATTAATAAGTCTCTGTCATTATTTGTTGGCTGATGGCCAAGAAACTACCACTACATAGATCTCAGCACAGGTCCCCCAAAGAAGGGGGCCCAAAAATACAACTTATAACTGTTTTCCATCACTGCCTTCCTTGACATGTGGGGCTTCTGTCTCACAGAACATGCCATGATTTCTATCATTCACATCTAATCCCATGCTCACACAGTCTTATACTCACTCCCCTTATCAAAAAAACCTTCCCTGGTCCTTCTTCAAATCGTATGCCTACCTACTAGCTTGTCAGTGACATGCACCTGGAAGGAATATAAATGTGAAGACAGGTTAATTTTTACACCAAATCATAACAGTATGACAAAGTTCCTCTGGGACAGAATTATCATGGAAATTAAGAGATGCTTTAATAAACTGTTAACCAAATGCAAAAGGCCACACACAGTACATCATAAAATTACAGGTACACAAATCAATCTCCAGGCTAGATTTATAGACATGTTTCATAAAGTATGTTACTCATAACTATAAATAAAGTACTCATATGATCTAAGTTCCATCTTTAAACTGAGCATAATATTAATCTGAAATACAGACACAACTGAAGCCTAAACACACAGTCTGATGGATGCATACTGGTAATTTAAATTTATTGTAGTTAAACAATAATCAAGGTATTTATTTACTGATTATTTTTAAGAAACCTCAGGATACTATGTTTTAAGTTACTAGAACATTTAGAACACATGGTAATGCAATCCAATTGCCACAGCCTGTACTACTTAGACATAACCAGGTGTGAATGTAAAGAAGGACGAGTACCTGTATCTCATCCTCAGAGTGCTAGGGAGTGCTCAGATTACACACGCCTTTAGCCTTTAATCTCACACTCAGGAGGCAGAGGCAGGTGGATCTCTGTGAATTCAAGGCCAACCTGGTCTACAGAGCAAGTTCCAGGATAGACTCCAAAGCTTTACAGAGAAACCCTGTCTCGAAAAAACAAAAACTAAATTCTACACCAGTCTGGTACAAGTATCATAAAACTTTTTGAAAGTACAAAGAAAGCCTTTGTCCTTTCTTTACATGAGACTACCATGCATTTTAAAATTTATTTTAATCTAACATGCCAGAGAGGGTTTTATAGACACAGGAACTCTAGTTACAGATGTTTGTCAGTTGCCATATGGGTGCTGGGAACCAAACCCAGGTCCTTTGCAAGGGCAGCAAGTGTTCTTAACTGCCCAGCCTTATCCCTAGTCCCTATTTACTTATTTCTAAAGTCCTATAATTAATTTTATGTCTATGAGTGTAATGCATGCAGCATTTTTGATGCCTGCAGCAGTCATAAGGACTATAAGTATTATATGTTTGGCTAGAGTTACCTTCTCCTAAACTTCCAGAAGAACACTGGGAAAAAAGTTGTCTCCCTTTGAAGTTGTACACAATAGCACAGAAGAACATATCTAACAAAACAGACTGTTTCAAGTACCAATTGTCCAAATGTTTGAGTAGTAAAAGAACAACTTTCACCAGGTTAAGCAACACTGTACAGAACAGGTTGATGTTTCTATATACTTGCAGCATAATGTCAGTTATCTACTGGCAGGAGGAAAAACAGCAAAGAATTACACTTTACCAAGCTGTGAGTTTTTAAATAAAAATACAAGTACAGCCCTGCCTTATTCCTATGCCCAGCTTACATTTTCAGTTTGCTAAATAAAATGCTGTGGGTGAGCGAGAATAGAAGTTGATAGCATATTAGCCAATATTTTCTCATGTTTCCACTCCACGAGGACTCATAGTCATCAATGACATTTAAAACATGTACAGTTCTTGGCATGTACATCTTGTTCAAGATAAAATATCACCCCAATATCCAGAACCCCCAGAAACCAGATAAGCATGCTAGCACGTACTTGATATCCCACCACTTCGTAGTTGAGGCAGGATGATCAACCTTGGCCACAGAGTAAGACCTTGTCTCCAAACAACCAACCAAAACCAAAACAAAAGTATGCAATATGCAGGGGATGTCAATATAGGTCTGTGGCAGACCACTAACAGGCAAGAAGCTGTAAATCTGTCTCCAACACAGCAAGGAGAAAACAATTTTAAAAAACTGGCCAATTACAAATTTATTCCATTAAAAATTTAGTTCATTATGGCAGCAACTATATTTTATTTCCCTTGTGATAATACTTGCAGTTTGCAAACACATTTTAAAAGCTAGTTTATGTCAGTTGCTCAATAATCAAGTATTTCTGAAATTCGGCACCACCCTGCCCCTAAAGATTTCAGTCTTATTTGTGCTGTTTAGTCATTTAACTACTACGTTTTTTACAAGCTTTCTGACAGCACTTAAATCAGTGTAGCAGAGACAAGATACCGCAACAGCATTCCAAAGGGCACCGTTTCTTGTTTTTTCTCACCTTCGCCATTCTAACTTCCTGTTTTTCATGCATTGCTTTACTGCCAGCTAGATGTTATGCCATACCAGTAACTTTCATTTCCCAAGCACTGCTGGCCTGCACATCCACCGTGCAGCCGAGTTTTCAGTTCACTATCAGAGTGTTCTGACAGGGTACCTCACTATCATCGGAGTGTTCTGACAGGGTACCTCACTGTCATCGGAGTGTTCTGACAGAGTACCTCACTAACAGTGTTCTGACAGAGTACCTCACTATCGGAGTATTGGCTCCAATTGCTATCTGTCATCACCAAATACTACCTATTGTGTTCCTCTTTATTTTTGGGAACCCTGCTTTTTAATTATTATTTTTGGGTAGTTGTACCATATATTCCATGTCTCCTAGTTGTAGAAAGGGAACATTCTCCAAGCTCTCTCTCCACTAAAACCTCCTCTTTCTGCCCTCTAAAACTCACATTGTCTACTTCCACAAAGATGTATACATCAAGTCTAATGGATGCATCATTATCTCTGAATACGCACTATTTCCGTTTATCTGAAACCGTGACACTAGCTCCTTGCTAAGAACAACAGTGGGTGGAAAAAAGATACAGCCAGCTGCAATAGGTTCAAATACTCAATAAGTAAGTAGAAAGTTACTTTAGGAAAAACAAAACTAACAATGTCCCCCTACATATGTTCACACTGGGTCTAGAAAGATCATAGCAAAGTACTTAGTGTTACATCTCGTGTTTTAAAAAATGAAACAGAGATTTCAGTTATTCTAACATAAGCTTTCCAGGAACACTTCAACTGTGTCAGGCACAACTAAGAAATGAAGGAATCTTCTTGAGTTTAGGATTAACTTCTTCCCACATTGGATCTCACTACTTTTTAAATCAGAAAAGAGAATCTGGACGTTTCCAGGCCTGAAGCTCGCTCTGGCAAAAGATTTACAGAAACACTAGGCTGGGAAAACAGATAGCATCTCTCATGGCCCCTTAAGGTAGGCTTCAGGGCGGTAGTCACTGCCAGCGGGAGGGGAGGAAAAGGCCAAGCAAAAGGCAATGACCAATACGGCCAAGTTAGGAAGTGTTCACTACCTGCGCACTTCTGCTAGCGAAGGAGTTGGGGGGGGTGGGGCAGGGGGGGTCTGGAAGAGGACTGAGAGCAGATGACCTGGACAGCTCGCCCTCGAAGAGGGTGGGTGGGGATAGCGGCGAAGACACCTGACTTAGGCCGGGGAGGTGGGTGCGCTGACACAAGGTGGGACCCAGACGCAGGCCCTTCGCTGAGGACCAGGGTAGGCCACGGCAGTCAGGTGCCCCGAGGAAAGCAGCTGGCGGAGAGGGCTGCCAGGGCGTGGACACCCACTTTAGGTAGGCAGACAGCAGGAAAGGAGGCAGACGGCTAAGCTCACACACTTGGTCCGGGTCCAGGTTGTGTGGACCCCAGATGGGGGCCGAGATTTGGGGCTGAAGCCCGCGTCCCCACCCATCACCGAGGAGAGGAAATGGGTGGTGCAGACCTGGGGGCAACACTCACCCAGGCAGGCAGATCGCAGGCGCGCACCCCCAGGCGCACGGCTCGCTCCTCGTCCTCCAACAGCTCCAGCGCCCGGCACAGGCGGCTGGCCTTGAGGCCGCGGCTCCGGCGGCACCAGGCGAGAAGCCCGAGGGCCAGCAGCACCCAGCTGAAGCTCAGCCCCAGGTAGCCGAGGGCGTACACCGGCAGCAGCAGCGCAAAGCTGCGCGCGAGCTGCCCCAGCATCCCCGACAAGTCCACGCTCAGCGCGCTGCCCGGGGCTTCGGGCTCAGTGCGGCCCCCCGCCCGGCCAGCCCCGGCCTCCGGGCCCTCGTCCCCCGAGCCGCTCATCGCCAGCCGGGCAGCTCACTCCTCCCTGCGGAGGCGAAGGCGGCACTCCCACGGACGGCAGGTCGCCCCACCCCGCGCGCCAGCGCCCCTCTGAGGGGGGGCAGCGGGCGCCAGCTCTCCACTCCGCGGAAGGGCGGGACTGATGTCATCACCGTGCGCAAGGCCCTCCTCCACCAGAGTCCTCTCCCGAGGGGGGTCTCGTTCAGGCGGAGCTTGCGTTGGGTGACATCATCACCGTGCGCCTGACCCTTTCGGGCGTGGAGGCGGGGATCAACTGTCCGGGGACAGTTTGTACCGAGAGAGGACGGGACGGGCGTGGTGCCCTACGCCGCCCACTCGCCAGGGACCTCGGAAAAGAACCGAGTGGACCGTGCGTGTGTCACGCGCGGCTGCCCCGCCCTCGCTCTGCGCCGGGGTGGGTCGTGGGCGGCGCCACCTCGCCAGACCGGCTCCGCCCCCTAACCTGTGGGGCGCGTCCCTCTGCGCTCGGGGAGGGGGCTGCACGCTGCGACCCGGCCCGGTGGGAGCGCGGGGCTCCAGGCGTGGCCTTCGGAAGGGTTGCTTGAAAAATGCAACGTTCTCGGCGGGCTGGAAAGAGAGCGGGCAGAGTTGCGCTCCTAGCGGAGCCCTGGGCATTTCCTCAGGCTTCAGGTGGTTGCGTGCTAGAGGCCGGGTTCTGCTCCCGGCTCCTTGGCGGAGAACTTAAACTTATAAATGCCTAGAGCAAGAAGGATGACGAAAGCTTTGTGCCTCCAGGAATAAAATTCGTCCTGCGGCCTTACAGTGTGGTGACGCCTCAGGTCTGTTACTCCTCAGGTCTGACGTTCCCAAACCTTGGCCCCAGAGAGTTTAGGAAAACAGTTTTCCCGCAGATTAAAAAACAACGGCTGGGCGGTGGTGAGCGCGCCTTTAATCCCAGCTCTCCAGAGGGAGAGGCAGGCGGATCAAAGGGAGTTCGAGGCCAGCCTGGTCTACAAGAGCTAGTTCCGGGACAGGCACCAAAGCTACAGAGAAACCTGGTCTCAAAAACAAACAAACAAACAAAAAACCAACCAAACCAAATAATAATAATAAAAGCAACTAGAGTCAAAGTTATATTTGTTGTGTGACACCGTCCCCTAGCCCCCAGCCCCGCTCCTCGTTATTTAAGGCCAAACTCTTAGGAAACATCTGTGAAGCAGCTTTTGGTGTGTATAGGGGGGGGTGGGGGGGTGACCATTGCAGGATACAGGCAGATGTAGTGCTAGAGATGTAGCTGAGAGTTCTACATCTGGATCTACAAAGAGAGACTCTGGGCTTGTAATGGGCTTTTTGAAACCGCAAAGACCACCCCCAACAACACACTTCCTCCAGCAAACCCAACCTTCTAATCCTTTCGAATACTGCCACTCCCTGGTGATCAAGGATTCAAATCAATGAGCCTATGGGGACCATTCTTATTCAAACTAACACACAAGGTAAGGAATTTTTTCTTCTCTTTCCACTTTATTTTGTTTGTCTCCACATGAAATTACATCATATAAACTACAAATATGCAAAATAGTGAATGGCAACCCATTTCCTCTACATAGCAAATTGCTCTTCATGCTGCTGTCTTAATAACATCAAAATAAGTGATACCCCAGAATAGAGAAATGGCTCAGTGGTTAAGAGTGCTTGCTACTCAGAATTTAGTTCCCAGCACCCATAGTAGACAGCATACAGCAGCCTGTAACTCCAACTCCAAGAAATCCTGAAGGATTATCCTCTACTCCCAAACCAGCACCCTAAAATAGACCCACGGCTCCAGGAAGGTTAATGCAGCTACCCTTTACATATCCTGGAGTCCAGAGGTTACAAAAACACGCAATTTGACTTATCTCCCCATCACAGTTTTGAAAATCTGTTTATCTAGAAAAACAGTTTCTGGGTCCAGGGAAGCCATGCTCTTACCTCCTCCCTACTCTCAAAGGCAAAGCCCCCTCAGACTCTGAACCATGCTCCCTCTTGCACCCTGGTTGCCGTGCCACTCAGTCTTGAGGTATACCTCTCAGAGCAATAAGTTTTCTCTTGCCACTCACTTCAATATGAGTGATATTTTTGTTTTGTTTGGTTTTTTCAAGACAGGGTTTTGTTTTGTTTTTCTTTGGTGTCTGTGTGTGTGTGTGTGTGTGTGTGTGTGTGTGTGTGTGTGTGTAGCTCTAGTAGGCCGCTTACTGGTTTCTGACAGCTCAGTCCTGAAATGAATCACACAGAAACTGTATTATTTAAATCACTGCTTGGCCCATTAGCTCTAGCTTCTTATTGGCTAACTCTTACATATTAATTTAACCCATTTCTGTTAATCTGTGTATCGCCACAAGGCATTGGCTTACCCGCTTCAGTTCTGGCATCTGTCTCTGGCGGGGTACATGGCTTGTCTTTGACTCTGCCTCCTTTCTTCCAGCATTCTGTTTAGTTCCCCAGCCCACCTCTATTCCACTATAGCTCTGCTATAGGCCCAAAGCAGTTTTTTTAATTCATTAACCAATAAAAGCAACACATAGACAGAAGGACCTTCCACACCACTCTGGCTGTTCCGGAACTTGCTCTGTAGATCAAACTGGCCTTGAACTCAGAAGTTCACCTGCCTCTGCCTCCCGAGTGCTGAAATTATAGCCATGCAACACTACTGCTCAACTGAGTGTTCGTTCTTTCATTATGTTCTACTCGTTTAATTATTTTTTCTTCTTTGAATTATTTTTTGAAATTATAATTACATCATTCCTTCCCTTTCCTCCCCCAACTCCTCCTGTGCTTTCCTCTGTGCCTTCTCTCAAATTCATAGCTTCTTCTTCTGTAATTGTTGTTACACACACACACATGCACACACACACACAAACGCACAGACCATATATATGATATATGTGTATACAAGACATATATTGAATTTATCCATATAATGTAGGTATGTGTATATTGTATTATATGATTTTAGAGTTAACATCTTGGTACTGGTTAGCCAAATGGGGGCCAACAGATCTTCTGACATCTGTGCATACCCACACACACAGGACTTATACTCACTCAGACACATATGCACACATTTTTTAAAAAGTAATTCCCTTGGTAACACAAGAAGGTGCAGAAAGGAACCTATCTAGATTTTATGGTCTTTGGCCTAAAGGAGCATGTTTACACTTTGTATAAAAACTTCTATGAACATGCCAGAACCATAAAATAATTCACAATGGGGATTGGAGAGATGGCTCAGAGGTTAAGATCACTGGCTGCTCCTCCAGAGGTCCTGAGTTCAATTCCCAGCAACCATATGGTGGCTTAAGTCACCTATAAAGAGATGTGGAACCCGCTGGTATGTAGGCATACATGCAGACAGAACACTGTATGCAAAATAAATAAATAAATAAATCTTTTTTTTAAAAAATCACGTATGGTATGCTCTCTATATGAAAATTTTCTCTCATCAGCTTCCTTCTGCTTTTCTTTCACCCTACAAACCAAGTCATAGAAACTAGAATTTCCATTTTTTTAGGCAAATCATAGGAATTAGAACGTCTCTTCCTCAAAGCAAGGCATGAAGCCTATAAAGTTACACTGACTGCATGTTTGATTAGATATTACAAAGTACAATTTTAGAAGGTATCCTACCCCATACGTGAATGGAGGACATGCTACATAGGGATGCTAAAGAGAATCTGAATAGGGCTTGCTGTATGCTCAACTTAGTCTGTTCCTACTAGGTAACAACCTTTTTGTCCAATCATGATGGTAGACAGCTGCCCATGCTTCAATGAGGTCAAGTTTAAAAAAAAGAATGGTAGTTCACTCTCCATCTTTGGGTTTTTGTTTCGAAGGCTCTGTGATGTGTAAAACTATGATTGTGTAGATGTGATTATCTTTTCTACTGTTGCTTGCTTGGGGTATAAGGTTGCTGCTAGCCTTGACCCTTGCTGATGGGGAAGAAACAGATCATTCCCTTTTTTATCTCTACAGCCCAGAACAACAAAGACTATTATTATTCCTCTGGTTCTGTGATTTTCTTCTCCCTTCCTTCCTTCCTTCCTTCCTTCCTTCCTTCCTTCCTTCCTTCCTTCCTTCTTTTCTTCATCTCTTCCTTCTTCTTTCTCTTTTGCTTGCTTGCTTTTTTAATACAGCCAAGCCTTCTTAAACATCCTACCTGCCTTTTTAAATTGGTTTATGTGGTTTGCAGCCAGAATATTAAAAAAGAGTGGGGCATGTTCTTTCTTACTGTGATTGTTAAAAGCACACGCAGATCTATTGACATATTAGTTACTTCTCTATTGTTGTAAAAGGAAACCATGACTAAGGCAACTTATAAAATAGTTTCGAGAGTGAGTCTGTGATCATGGCAGTGAGCATGGCAGCAGGCAGACTTGATGCTGGAACAGTAGCTGAGAACCCAAACCTATTCACAGGCACAGGCAGAGAGAGAGAGACAGCTCACTAATTAGGAATGTCAAGGGCTTTGGAACTGCAGAGCTCACCCCTAATGGCACACCTCCTCCAACAATGCAGTACCTCTCACTCTATCCAAAACAGTTCCACCAACTGGGGACCACGTATTCAAACGTATAAGCCTATGGGCCATCCTCATTCAGACACTACAATCGATATCCCTCTAATGCTCCATTCTTTAAAAGTTACTTAGAGGGCTGGCGAGATGGCTCAGCGGTTAAGAGCATTGCATGCTCTTCCAAAGGTCCTGAGTTCAATTCCCAGCAACCACATGGTGGCTCACAACCATCTGTAATGAGATCTGGTGCCCTCTTCTAGCCTGCAGGCATATATGCAGACAGAATATTGTATACTTAATAAATAAATATTTAAAAAAAAATTACTTAGAGTCAGGGTGTGGTAGCACATGACTTTAATCCCAGCACTCCGGAGGTAGAGGCAGGGTGATCTCTATAAATGTGATGTCATTGTGGTCTACAAAGCAAGCTCTAAAACCAGTGAGGCTGCATATTGAGACCTTGTTCCAAAACAAAACAAAAGAATCTCCCTCTCCTTGCTCTCAGGAGGCAGAGGCAAAGACTGAGTCTTGACAAGATGAAATGGCCAGAAAGCTAACAAAGGTACAGTTAACCTGTTTAAACACCCTAAAAATACACTTGAAAGGCCTCAGATGCAGGTTCAGGGGAGGCACTGAAATGGATTGTTAAAGGAAAGCAGTTTATTAGAAGAGATCTTAATGTCATAGATAAATAACGGCATGTTGGGGCTCTGAAGAGAGGATTCAGGGTCCATGTGACAAAAGTAAGGGATTTTTATACCTTTATGATTACACAAAAACACACAAAACCCACAGCTCTCGTCTTAAATGGAATATGAGACAGGTTATTCTGGAGTGATTTTGAGTGACCATTGCTATCATTTTGCTGATTTTCCCTGTCATCTGGTTACCCTGTCCCCTTAAAAGACAAGCCCCACCCACCCCAGTCTCCCCTCTTTTGCAGAGGCAAGCTGATCTAGAGCCTTCTCTCTATCCTTGGTGGTAGGAAGAAGGTGCTGACATTGATATAATAGTTGCTATTTCTGAAACAATGCTATCTGGAAAGGAATGGTCTATAATCTGAAAATTAACAATCATACTACAAGATTAAGTAGCTGTACTAGATACTTTTCCATTGCTGTGCCCCATCATTGCCAAGGAAACTTCTAAAATAAATCAATTAATTGGGCTTATGGTTTCAGTAGATTAAATTCCATGACAGCAAAGGAAAGGCACAGCAGTAGTAACAGCTGAGAGCTCACTTCTTGATCCACAAGCAGGAAGCAGAGAGAGAAAGAGCCCAGGTCTTTTGAAACCTGAGAAGTCTACTCTTAGTCGCACACTTCCTTCAACAAAGGCACATCTCCTAATCCTTACCAAACAGTTCTATCAACTGGGAAGCAAATATTCAGACATATGAGCCTATTGAGGAGCAGTCTCATTCAAACCAGCATATGCCACTTCCTGCCTCCCATAGTCTGTGGCCACATCATAATGTAAAATGTATTCAATTCAACTTCCAAAGTCTCCATAGGCCTCCAGTATCATGTTTAAAAGTCCACAAAGTTAATTCTGAGACTCAAGGTGTGCTGGCTAGTTTTATATCAACTCGATTCAAGTAGTATCACCAGAGTGGAGGGCACCTCAGTTAAGAAAATGCCTCCATAAGTTTGGGATGTAGGCAAACCTAGAGTGCATTTTCTTAGTGATTGATGGTGGAGGACCCAGCCCATTGTTGGTGGTGCTATCCCTGGGGTGGTAGTCCTGAGTACTGTAAGAAAGCAGGCTAAACAAGCCATAAGGACCAAGCCAGTAAACAGCATTCCCCCATGACTTCTGTACCAGCTCTTACCTCCAGATTCCTGCCTTGTTTAAATTCCTGCCTGACTTCCTTTGATGATGACAGTTACTGGCAGAGGCTGCTCATCCATTCCCAGCTGTCCATACCCGAAATAATAACTCAGAAACTATATTAATTGCAATAATGTTTGGCCAATAGCTTAAGTGTTTTTCTAGCTAGTTCTTACATCTTAAGTTAACCAATTTCTATTATTTCATATTTTACCATGAGGCTTATGGCCTACCAGCAAAGTTCTGACTGGCGGTTTGCATCTTTCTCCTCTGGCAGCTACATGGCATCTCACTGACTCTACCTACTTCCTCCCAGCATTTAATTTAGTTTTTCCACCTAGCTCTATTCTGCCTAATCACAGGCCAAAGCAGCATCTTTATACATTAACCAATAAAAACAACACCTATACAGAAGGATTTCCCACACCATGTCCCCTTTTCTGTCCAAATAAAAAGGAAGGTTTTAACTTTAACATAGTAAAATTACATATAACAACAACAACAAACCAGGTATCAAGCAAAAATTACAGTTACAATATTTATATCTACTTTATCTTTTTTTTTTTTTTTTTTTTTTTTTGGTTTTTCGAGACAGGGTTTCTCTGTAGCTTTGGTGCCCATCCCGGAACTAGCTCTTGTAGACCAGGCTGGCCTCGAACTCCCAGAGATCCGCCTGCCTCTGCCTCCCGAGTGCTGGGATTAAAGGCGTGCGCCGCCACCACCCGGCTCTACTTTATCTTTTATCATAACTAAGGAAAATGATAATTATAAGTATGTATTCTTCAACTCTATCAAAGACCCCAGAAGGATATAATATTACCTAAGTTAACAGGAAATGTATTTTAAGCAACTTCCAAAATTCTAGAAATGACAGAGACAGTCACCCAAGTTGAGCTGTTGGATACCTGCCAAAGAGAGCTGCTAATGGGGAGTGGAACCAGCCCAAGAGAGAGAAGTATGTTACAGTCAACAAAGCTGAAGGAGTTGAGATGAAAACATTTGATACCAGATAAGGAGATGAAGACTTTGGAGTTTGCCCTGAAGGTTTTCATCACTGTTTTGGTTCAGTATTTCCTCACTATGCTCCTTTCCTCCCTTTTGCAACAGTAATGTACGTTCTGTGCCATTGTGTGTTGGAAGTACGTGATCTGCCTTTGCTCTTGGTTTTACAGGCAGTTACAGTTGTAAAATTGCCATGAGTTTCAGAGGATTTAAACTTTGGACTTTTACTCATTGTTAAGACTGTGACAGACTATGAGGACTGTGGGCCCCTGGTCTCCCTTACTCCTGGGGTGCCGGACAGTTTGTTATTTGTTAACTAAGCTTCCTGTGTGTTTCCGTGCTATCCCTGCCCCACCTGGTGATTTAGCTTCAGGCAATCTTCTCCATTGTTAACTAAGCTTCCTGTGTGTTTATTTCCCACCTCCCTGGGTGGTGAGATCTTTGTGCTGCAGTTAGGTAGAAAAGGGCTTCCCCAAGTCTGAATAAACGGCATTCGCTTGATCTCCTATCGAATGACCCTGGTCTCTGTGTCTTGTGTTCAATCTCCAGGCCCTTGCCCGGACTCGCATTCGGTGCAGCGCGAACTGTACCGAGGGTGTAACACCAAAACCGGGTATTACAGAGGACTTTTGAGGTTGACTTTTATGTGGGTGTTACAGGAAAAAAAAAAAAAAGACAGATCTCCAAGAGCCTTACAGGAATACACCATATGGGTGTCTGAAGTTGACCAGTCTTTACTCTGGGTGTGAACCTATAAGGATAGGCCTATAATGTGACTTTAGTTGGAGGTATGAATAGGATTGAAAGGTGTGGTCCAATAGCTTCAAATGGTGTTTTATTCTGTGAGTTTTAAGATAGATCCAGTCCTTGCCAGGTAGTGGTGACACTTACCATTAACCCCAGTATTTAAGAGGCAGAGGCAGGCAGATCTCTATGAGTTCAAGGCCAGCCCAGTCTCCAGAACTAGTTCTGGGACAGGCTCCACAGAGAAACCCTGTCTTGAAAAATTGAGAGAGAGAGAGAGAGAGAGAGAGAGAGAGAGAGAGAGAGAGAAAGAAAGAAAAAATATCCAGTCCTGAGTTTTTGAGGTGATCTCAAAAAGGTGAGATTACATTTGGGGCTGTACTTACCCTGGTAGCCAGTAACGACTTTGATAACCTGTCCCAGTGATATAGCATATGGATACAGTTAATGAAACTCTTCAATCTAGCCAGAGGATTGCCTAAAGAAAGGACCTACCATAAAGGATTTCAGAAGGGCTAATATGAGTGGCAGACTCAGGACCATTCAGCAGCTGAAAGTGCAGTTGGATGGAGAGTGGATGTGTGTGTTTGATGAGTTAGATTAGACCCTTTCATTTTTTTTCAGAAGATTGAAGGTGTCAGGTAGCAGAGAGGTAATATTTAATTTTAAGAGGTTCGTGAGTGATATTGGAAAATGAAAGCATGGCCATTTTTTATTTTATTTTAAATTTTTATTCATTTTACATACCAACCATAGGTATTCTACCCCCACCTCCCTCCCCATCCCCCATCTACTCCTCAGAAAGGGTAAGGCCTCCCATGGGGAATCAACAAAGACTGTCACATGAAGTTGAGGCAGGATCAAGCCCCCCCCCCCCCCCCCAGTCAAGGCTGAGCAAGGCTTCCCACTATAGAGAATGAAGCCTGGCCATTTTAAAACTTTATGGACTACAGAAGCACACAGCAGGAAGTGGCATGTTCTATAAAGCATTGGCTATCTCTGAAGCCCTTTCTATTTCAGTGGGGAATTCTCTAGTCACCGGGCGAAAGTCTACTAGAACTAGCAAATGTTTGAGTCCCTAACATAGGGATATGGAGTGAAATGTTTTAGTTTATCTTCCCCCAGCAAGTTGTTGTGTGCTGGAAGTGGTGTGTGGGAGACACCGCAGGGCTGGCCTGGTGATACATAGGATACATGTTAGAAATGAACCACAAAGTCTACAGAACATTTATGCCCACGGAGAACAACTCTACCGAATTTGGAGGACTTTGGTCCTCAGATGTGTGGCCTGACAAAAATTACAAATCTTTCATTGAAAGGACTTAGGAAACAACAAACAGCTTGTTGTCAGGAGTTGGGAACCATCCCTCATCTAAACCCTTTTGGTTACCTGGGGGTGTATTGTGGACATAGGCAGGAGATTAAAAATAAAGCCTGGAGTGGAAGCTGAGCTCCTTGTCTGCCCTGATGATCTGCCCATTTGTTCCTTTGAAAGATGTTACAATCATATTTTGATGGGCTGTTCAATCTGTGATGGTGTCGGAATTCAGGTAGCTTCCAATAGTGTCAGAATCTCAGAAACATGTTTAATTAGACTATTGTGGGCAGTAAGGAGGCTCATATCTCCAGATGGCTGCAGAGAAAAGCATAAGCTAAATCTGTGTAAATGTTAAGTTTCATTCCTGCCTCCAGATGAGAGCAATAGTCCTGCTTTGGGGACTGACATGGAATCATCCAGATGAGCCTAGATCCTGTGACCTCTGTAACACTCACTATTGCATACCCTGAAGTCTGTGTCCCGCCTCTGGAAACTACCACCGTCTGTGAGCTAAGTAACTTCTGATTGAGAAAGTATGGAATCTTGTAGATCTGGTCTACACTGCAGGCCAAGTGTCTCCACACAGCAATGCTGTAGAAAGGCCACTGGGCTAGGATCTGGCAGTAAGGTAGCAGAATTTGAAGTCTGGCCAGGTTCTACAGTCTAATAGTTCTTTCTCATATGTCATTTACTAACCAAGAGGGTCACAGCTCTCTGTGCCTTGAGTCAAGGGTGCTGTCCCATGCCCCATGGAAAGATAATAAACAGTTATGAGAGGATCCCTAATTTTGGGTTAGAACTCTCAGTGCTAATTACTGTCACTTGTGTACGCACAAAAAGAAGGGAACCCAACGCTTCTGCAGAAGTAAATGTTTATTTTAGGAAGCCCAGTAGCTATATTATTTTAAGGGTCTAATCTCACAGGCCTTTCTCTAATCCCTTTAAAGTTTTTGAAGCTTAACAGTAGAATCCTAATTCTACAAAATGCTGCCCTGTTCAAGAAGTCCCTGAGTTGTTATTTTTGTGCCTGGGGTCTTTGTAATTAAATCGATATTCTTGCAGTAACTGAAAAGAGTCTTTGTGCCTGGGGTTAGTATAAATCCAGGGTCCTGAGACACTGATATCAGACAGTCCTATTAAGCTTCTGAGTAACCCCAATGGAGTGAAGTCCTGTAATTCAGAAGCACCAAGATGATAAGCTTTGAATTCCTAGTTATTGGAAATCCATCACTGCTGATGTTATAAGCCAGTCAAACCAAATTATTAAATCCAGGTTTAATGAATAGAGCAAAGCAACTCCTGGGTGACCCTCAGGAGGGCAGGAGAGGAATCACATGGCAAATATGGCTACCAGGTTTTTAAGTAGCCTATAGGTGTGGTCTTGAGCAGCCCCAAGAAGGGACTGACTTTTGGATGACTTTCTCAGGGGTAGAGTTTGAAGAGGGCAGCTCCAGGGGAGGAGCTACAACTTGGTGCACTGAGCCTGAAGTGGGTCACCAAGTGTAGCAGTCTTTCATTTGTATTTTAATAAATAAAGCTTGCCTTAAGTTCAGAGAGTAAAATAGCCTCAGTAATCAGCCTTACAGTCCAGGCAGTAGTGACACATATCTTTATTCTAAACTAGTAGCTATACTAGTTTGCCATAGAGACTGGGTGGTAGTGGTGCACACCTTTAATCCCAGTGCTAGAGAGGAGTAAAAGGTGGAAGTAGCCCACTCTCAGGCACAGTCTCATTCTGATATCCCTGGAGGCGGGATCACCATTTCAGACTGAGGTAGAGGTAAAGCCAGTGGCTGGCTATTTTGCTGTTCTGAACTTCAGATTGAACTCCAATTTCTGTCTTTGGGTTTTTATTAATCATGCTACACCCAAGATGGAGATCTCAAATATTACCTATGATGGTTAATCTTGATTGTCAGCTTGATGATTTTTGAATTACTATGGAAATAAATCTCTGAACATATCTGTGAGCAATTTATCAAGATTACCTTAATTAAGTGAAGAACAAAAGTTCCTCCATTTTGTTCTCTGCCTCTATCTTGTGTCTTATGTAAGCTATTTCCCATAAAATATTCCAGTCCTCAGAAATGGCTATGGGCAAAAGTAACAGGGTAACCATCTAAAATGTACACAAAACAGTAGAATGTCCCCACCCAAAGGTCAGTTGATAAGAAAACTTGACAAGCAATAGGTGAGGTTTGAAAATAAAATTTGTGAAAAGTCCCTAGACACGAGCCAATCAGGAGTGAACCCATCACCCCACACTCTGCTAATGTAACTTTTCTGATTTTTGCCATTAAATAGTGCCCTCTAGAAGGGTGGGTTACCTCCTCTCCTACTGCGCTGATGAGGTCCCTGGCGGTTTGAACATGGTTACACAATAAACCTTGCTTTTGCATTTCAGTGAGTTGGTAAAAAGAAGAAAACAAAGTGTATACTTTGGGGAAGGGGAAGGTATATGTTATTCTTTCTCATTGCCACTTTGCATAAATATCAAACTTATGTTAACAATGTAGGTAGTCTTTATGAAGCATCTATATACAAGGACATTCTGCCAATGCCACATGTAACTATAAAACCTGGAGAGATGTCAGAGGAAGGTACTGATTTTTGTAACAAAGTTGGTTTTTGTTGTGAAATAAAAAGATTTTGTTTGGATGGCTCAGTGATTAAGAGCACTGGATACTGTCTCAGAGGTTCTAAGTTTAATTCCCAGCAACCACAGGTGGTTCACAACCTGTGGTGGGATCTGTTGTCCTCTTCTGTGTGATGTCCTCTTCTGTCATTCAGGCACACATGCAAATAGAGCACTCATATATATATAATATATATAATATGTAAATAAAATGACTTTTTATCTATCATAACATGAAATATAAACTAGTTTATAGCCTAACTAAGGACATAGAAATTAAAAATTAAAATTATATAAAAGGAAAAGACATAGGATAATAATAAGTGCATAAGCTATGGACTTTTAATTAAATTTGCAGTGGAAATGGTGCTTGATCAACACAAGAATTTTTTGGGAACTAGCTGTGAATGGACAGGAGTGAAGGAAGGCGTCCATCTCTCAGGCAAGCTACTTACATAAAGGCCATGCATCTAAATAAGGTGTGGAGACCTAGGCAACAACAGTAGGATTGTGCTCTAGAGCAGAGGGTAGTGCTCCTTACTTGGCCCTTCCCCTTATTGCTGGCTTCTATTCTTTTTCCATGAACCCATCCCAAGATCCAGCTACAACACATTTTCTCCCACTTGAATGCATTGTTTTATAGCCTTACATTTAAAAGTTTTGTGTCGTAACATTCAGTACCCTTTACAGATTTTCATACACTTCCCTTTTCATCTCTAGCCACCTCCCCAGGAACAATGCAGACCCTTTACTTTAGGTATGCTCTGCTCATTACAGAAGCTACTAAACACAGGTTGGGGTACTTGGGATGTGGCTAGTCTTAATTTGAGATATACTGTAAGTACAGAACTTTGAAAACAGTACAAAAATTTAAAATAATTTAGTATTTCAGTATATTACATGATAAAGCGATAACAATTGATGTCTGTCTCTTTGGTAAAATATACATTTGAATTAATGTTTTCAACTTTTAAAATGTGGCTATTGGGGCTAGTGACATACATGGCTCAATCAATAAACACTTGTCATATAAGCATGAGGACCAGAGTTCAGATCCCCAACTCTCAAACAAAAGCCAGGTAAGGCAGCCTGCTTCGTAGTGCTCAGGAGGCAGAACTCTCTGAAGCCATTTGGGTGACATATTAGCTGATCTCTGGGTTCAGCAACAGATCCTGACTCAGTGAATCAAAGTGGAGAGCAATCAAGGAAGACACCTGACATCAGTCTCTTGCTTCTACAAGCACATGCACACAGGGGAAACACAACTCACCTTGTGCACATCCTCACATGTGCAAGTGTGTATACACATATCCACACACTACAGAAACACACATGCAAACAATATAACTTTAGGAGTTGGGGAGATAGTCAGTTAAAAGTGATTGTTATGCAAAAATGAGGACTTGAGTTTGATCCCCAGACCTAATTAAAAAGCTGGACAAGGTGGTAAGCTCTTGTAGTCCCAGGAATGAGAAGATGGAGACAAAAAAGACCCTGCACGCTCCAGCCAGTCAGCCAGTCTATCAGAGAGCCCCAGATCCTAGTGATTTTCCTTATCTCAAAAGACAAGTTGGACAGATCTTGAGGACAGACGCAAGACTGACTTCTGGCCTACAAGAGTGTGTGTGCGCGCATGGGTGTGCACACGTCCACACACACACACACACCTACCTATTAGAAAATATGTAACCACGCATAGAACACACATTATATTTCAACTGCACAGCTTTGTTATAAGTACAGTTGGTTACTCCTGAGCACTCCAACCCTTTCTTCCCTCGAAATTTGTATCTACTTTTGTTTTTCTGCCTCAGAGTGTTGAGTACTAGCTCTTTTTACTGGTTAATTATGCTTAAAATTCTAACAAAAATGAAGCCTGCCTTAAATTCATTCTTTTATTCTAGGCAGATATCTGTCATTTACTCAACCACTTTTTAAATTATTTAATGATCGATTATATAATCTTTCTTAATAGTTATGAGCACTAGAGGGCCAGAATGTATGTTTTCTAGTTCTAGCACTCTGGAAGTTACCAGATTATCAGCCTGGATTCACAGAATCTTCTAGTGAATAAGCAAATGTGGAAAATATTGCAAGGCTTATATGATTTATTGACAAATCAGATGCTGTAGAAGGAGCAGCGGGTTGCATTCCTGCCACCCAGTTCCTGGCCACCTGGCTAGCTTATGCCCCGAAATAATTACACGAAACTGTATTCTTTCAAACACTGCCTGGCCCATTATCTCTAGCCTCTTACTGGATAACTCCCACATCTTGATTAACCCATTTCTAATAATCTGTGTAGCACCATGAGGTGGTGGCTTACCGGGAAAGATTTAGCATGTCTGACCTGGTGACTGGCTCCATGGTATCTGACCCAGAGAGGAGATGCATGGTGATTGCCTCACTTCCCTTCTTCCAAGCATTCTGTTTGGTCTACTCCGCCTATCTATGTTCTGACCTATCAGGCCAAGCAGTTTTATTAATTAACCAATGAAACAACAGATATATAGAAGACCCACCTATATCAAGACACTAAGAAAATAATTGTTTTGTTGCCATCTATAAGTGGAAAACCTCTTAACTCTTCAGAAATAGTGAGGCATGAAGATATTGGTAATTCTGCAGGATCTAGCCTCTCTCTTCTGTCCTTCTAGCATGTCATCCTAAATGATGAATGTAGGATGTCAACAAGCTTGACCGTGAGCATCTTAACTAGCTCTGTCATCTCATTGGCCTTTCTCTCATACCTGATGTGAGCACTCAAATAATGTGTTATTTTGTTAGAGACAGTTTCTCTCTATATAGCCCAGTCTGGTCTCTTAACTCAAAAGCTTCTTGCCTCAGCCCTCCACCCAGCTGGGATTATGAGTAAGCACATTTTCTTTATAAAAGAAGCTACCAAGGATGGTCTGTTGACCTCTTGGTGTATGTACATCCTGTCTACCCCTGTTTTTCCAGGAGTCGAATCTGTGCACTATTTGGGTGGTGCAGGCTGCTGAAGACCTTAAGTCAATTTGAGGTTCAACAGCAACAAAAACTTCAGAGCAGGGCCATTGTCAACCAGACAGCTACTCTTCACCCTTCCATGGGTGGTCACGTTTGCAGCTGATCCAGGTAGGAACATCACAACTGACTCATGGGAGGTGATGTTCCTTCCAGCTGCTCTAATTAGATGGGTGATCACGTTTGCAGCTGATCTAGGTAGGAACATCACAACTGACTCATGGGCGGTGATGTTCCTTCCAGCTGCTCTAATTAGATGGGTGGTCACATTGGCAGCTGTTCAAATTGGATATATCACAACTGATTCAACAAACTTCACCTCCCAATAAGCTGTGGCTACCTGAAAGAGACCATCCTAGTCACAGAAATCATTGTACCTGCCATGGACTTGGGCTTTGTTCTGGAAGACTCTACTGCACCTATGTACTCCGAACACCTTGATAGAGTTGTGGGTGATACCCCTTTGGTGGTCCTACTCTTGACACTGAGCTGGCCATGGCAACATCAGGTAGCATCGAGAAGATTCCGCTTGCCTCTGCTGCTCTAGATGATCCCACTCACCACTACTTTGAAACAGCTGCCCTAACTCAGAGGAATGAAGTCCCTCTCCTACCCATGGCAGCTTGTATACTTGTGTGACTATGCAAAAATATCGTGTTCTCCCAGGAAGCCATTATTGTCTTATTAGCCGAGGTTATTTTCAGTTACCCCGGGGTAGTGAACTGTCTGTCAGTGGTGGAGGTGCACATTTTACCGTGTCAGTCAGGGGTTGCATGACCTAACTGGGTGACTTCATTTTAGAGGGTTTTGTCTGTGATGAAGCAAGGGTTAGTTAGGGACTAGAGTGGAGAAAAGTGGGTTTAAGTAGGAGCGTGGTTGCAGATAAGGGAGGATGCTGCTTGAAATTTGTGTGACTTTTCCTAGCACGGTGGACAGTGGCTTTATTTCTCATGCAATAATGTATGGTGCTTTCCATCAGCTGTTTTCCCAGTGGGTATGATGTGATATAAGGCTTAAGAGAATGGGCTTTGGCATCAGATCATTTACCAGCCTCGGTGAGCAATCTGTAAAAGTTTATCATTCTTTTTGGCCATAGACAAAAACCAGTAAAACAAATTGCTATGAGAACTGGAGCAAAATAAGTCACAACCACCACCAAGATTACCTTCCTTCTAAAGAACGTGCCGATAAATGGAAACAAAGAAAACAATAGACTTTAGGCAAATATGAAAGAGTGTATTTGTTAGTATTTTTTTGTATGCCAAGGAGTTGGGTTAGCGACCACCTTGAGCAGACAGACTGTCATAAATCCTAAACTGGGTTACAGTAGCCTGTGGCTAGGAAAAGTGGGGCAAAGTAAATTTCTCGTCTGCAGAAGCTCAGAATGGTAACACACGTTCACTCCTCAACCTTTCAGCAGTTACATCCTATGATCAGCATTGAATAAGCCTGGCCTGGAACTCACAAAGATGCTCCTGCCTTGTCTCCATTTTAGTAGGATTGAAAGTGTGCACCATCACAGCCGACCACAAACGGTTTTCATTAAAAGACAGTCTATGGGGTGCGGTTTGAAAGACAAAGCTTGTTGAAGTATAAAGCTCATCCATCGTCTCCTTTTCATCTTTCGTTGTCAACTGTGGGCACCAAGGATGAGACAAGGACACCACAAGATACAGAAGCCGCTCAGGAGCTCAGGAAACCAGACACAAACGTTAGCTTACAACCGCTCCCGCCGGTTTGCGAAAAGCAAGTATGCGCAGGCGTACTGGGAACAGCCGTGGGGCATGCCGGGCCTGCAACGTCGACTGGTTGCTAGGAGACGGGAACGCCAGCCTGCTAGGGGAGCCTCGACCCGTAGGCCTTGGCTGGTCAGTGGAGGCTGACGACGGATTTGACTTCCCCGGGTGCCCCGCGCCTCCTGGGCTGAAGACACGCGGCTGCCCCGGCCTCGAGGAGCCATGGAGCCTGGGAAGGTTGGTGTGCCGCGGGGTTCAGCCCGCGCCCGTGTTCCCCCACTCTTTCGCAGCAACAGAGACCGCGTTTCTCCCTCGGCCGGAACTGAGGAGAGAGCTGGAGGCGGAGTTTGGGTCCGGGGGTTCTTAGCTTTGCAGCCGCTTCTCCCTACTCTGCTCCAGGTGCTGTTTGTGGAGGAGTTTCTGAACTTACCCAGAGGCATGGCTGAGAATCAACTTAAGGAAGGCATAGAACTCCTGGTCTCGAGGCACCCTTTATGGGGGCTGATCTTCTTTACAGTTTAAAACAGAACAAGACAAAAGCAAAAAAAAAAAAAAAACAAATTAAAAAGCTGAAAGGTGCCACATTTGAGTCGACAGTAGATACGGTTGTTGACTTTAACTTTTGTAGGTCATTTGTATTAAGAAATTCATGTCTATTGGAATATAGGAGCTACTTTGGATAGAGTCCCAAGTTCACATCTCTAAAGGGGATCCAAGTGACCGACTAGTAACAAGTGTGAAAGCTCAGATTCTTGATTTCTAGGAAGGAAGCTACACAGTATCATTTGCTTGCTTAGGTTGTTGTAGGAGGTCTCTTGTTCCCACCTGCTCAGCCCTAAAATAACCATACAGAAACTGTATTAATTAAATCACTACTTGGCCAATAAAAAAAAAAGAAATCCATGTCTTAAGTTTTCTGGTCCTTATGATTCCATCAATTGTCTATGATAAATCCTATGAATTACTTCAGTGTCTGTTATAATGGGTCCTTTTTCATCTGCTTTAATTAATTTGGATTGTCTTTCCATCTTTTGGTTTACTGGGTACAAGTTTCTCCATTTTGTTGATTTTTTTTCCCCCTCAAAGACCCAGCTCTTAGTTTTATTGATTCTTTATATTGGTTTTTGTTGTTGTTACTCTTTCATTGATTCTACTCCTGAGTTTGATTATTTCTTGCCATCTACTGTTTCGGGGTGTTATTTCTTCTTCTTTTTCTAGAGTTGTCAGGTGTAGCATGAAGTTCCAGTTGTTTGATGGAAGCAGTTAGTGCTATGAACTTGCCTCTTAGAACTATGTTCACTGTGTCCCTTAGGTTTGAGTATGTTGTATTTTCATTTTCATTCAATTCTAAAACCTTTTTAATTTTTGATTTCTTCCTTGGCTCAGTTTTTATTAAGCAGTGAGCCGTTCAGTGTCCACGAAGTTTGTGAGCTTCCTGTCATTTCTGCCGTGTTGATATTCAGCTTTCATCCATGGTGCTCGGGTTGGGGACAGGGTGTTATTCCAGTTTCCTTATATGTGCTGAAAGTTGCTTTGTGTTCTAATACGTGGTCACTTTTGGAGACAGTTCCATGAGCTGCTGCAAAGAAGGTATGTTTGTTAGTGTTTGGGTGGAATGTTCTGTAGATGCCTGTTATGTCCATTTGACCTATGATGTTGTTGAATTCCAGTATTTCTGCTTAGTTTTTGTCTGGACGAGCTCTCTGTTGATGGGAGTGGGGTACTGAAGTCATCCACTATCACTGTGTGAAGGCCAAAGTGTGATTTTAGCCATGGTAGTGTTTCTTTTATGAACTTGGGTGCCCTTGTGTTTGGTGCATAAATCTTTAGAACTGCAACATCCATTTTTTCCCTTTTGCTGAGTATGTAATGCCTTTTTTCCTGTTTCTTCTGACTAGTTTTGGCTTGAAGTCTGTTTTGTCTCATATTTAAAGTGGCTATACCTGCTTGGTTTTTTTGGGGGGGGGTTCATTTGCTTGGAATACCTTTTTCCATCCTTTGATTCTAAGGTGATATCTGTCCTTCAGGTGAGGTGTGTTTCTTGGATGCAGCAGAAATATGAGCCCTGTTTTTTTAATCCAGTCTGTTAGTCTATGTCTTTTTTATTGGGGAATTGAGACTATTGATCTTGGGAGTTATTAAAGAGCAGTGTTTATTCTTGTTATTTTGTTGTTGTTGTTGTGGTGGGGTTGTTTCCCTGCCCCCTCCCCCACTATTTAATACACTGTTCTGGGATTATTTAATTCTTGTGTCCTCTTGTCTATAGTCCAACGGTTCTTAATCTGTCAATTTCATCCTCTTTGGGGGTTGCATGTTAGATAACCTGCATATCATATTTACATTATGATCCATAACAGTAGCAAAATTACACTTTTGGAGTAACAACTGAATGGTTTTATGAACAGGCTCTCCACAGCATGAGGAACTCTATCAAAGGGCTGCAGCATTAGGAAGAGAGCTACTGGTGTGGTCAACCTTCTCTGCAGTCTTAGCTTCCCTGGAGTGCCTTCTGTAGCGCTAGATTAGTTGACAGCTAATTGTTTGTTGTATCTTGACATGTTTTTCTTTCTTAGTGGATTGTGATTGATAGCTTTGCTGGGTTGAGTAATCTGTGCTGTCATCTGTGGTCTCTCAGAGCTTAACTAGGTCCTTCCTGGCTTTTAAAATCTCCATTGAAAAATCAGGTGTTATTCCAATGGGCCCACCTTTATATGTGACTTGGTCTTTTTCCCTGGCCACATTTAATATTCTTTCTTTTTTCTGTAATTTAGTGTTTTGATTATTATGTGTTGTGGGGAGTTTCTCTTTTGGGAAGATCTAGGCGGGCAGTGGGTCTGCAGCAAGAGGCTGAAGCCCTAGGGCATGGAGGTGAATTGGAAGGAGGGCCAGCCACATCAGGCTTTTAAGTTGGAGTTCTGAGAACAAGGTCTTAGATCCTCATACTTTGGTTTTGTTTTGTTTGGGACAGGCTCTTATTCTGTAACCCTTGGCTGTCTGGAACTTGCTTTGTAGACCAAGCTGGCCTCAACTCAGAGATCCACCTGCCTCTGCCTCCGGAGTACTGGGATTAAAGGCGTGCGCCACTATGCCTGGCAGTTCCTCCCGCATTTGAGGCAACTCCTTTACCAAATGACCCACTTCTCTAGTACCCAGTACTCTTCTTGACAGGTTTATGAGATTCAAATAGTGTATTTGACCTAGTATAGCATCTGATGTACATTGGATGCTAAATGAAAATTTTGTCTACCCTTACCTACTGTTTTTTATTTTTGTAGAGAAAGAAGATCACTTTAAATTTAATTGTTAGAACATCAGTGATGTTTTTTATTTTGCTTTTGTTTTCATGGATTTGGAATTTGAGAACAGACAACTTAGAAGACTTATTCTGCTCCTTTAACATCTGGGATCTCAAATAGGCAGATTCATGTTTGGGGCTTGTATGTGGTGCTTCATTGGGTGGACTCTCACATTCTGGCCTCCAGTGGATACTGTGGGGCCTCTGCTATAGTGCCCCTTCTTTACAGCTGAGCTCCTGTGGTAGGTAGCCAAGGAAGGCAAAGTGGGAGCCACATTTTTTGGTAATCACACTGTCTCCTTCTGGCCTAGGATGGGCCAGCCACAGCAGAAGGAGCAGAAATCCTTGACTCAGCCCTGTGCTCATTACTTGGGATGAAAGAGTTTATTGTGGCCTATCAAAAAAATACTTTCTGGCATTTTTTGTTTAAATAAAAAATTATGTGTATGGATGTTTTGCCTGCTTGTATATCTGTAAACTTGCCTGTTTCTGAGGAGGCCAGAAGATGAGGTGAGAGCCCCTGCAACTGGAGTTGAAGACAGTTGTCAGTGCTGTGTAGGTGCTGGGACTTGAACACAGGCCTCTAGAAAGCAGCCAGTGCGATCCTTCTGGTTTACGTCTGACACGTGCTCACAGAGTGCTTGCCCTAGATCTGTCCTGTAGCTGCCACCATTATGTTGTCTCTTTTGTTCGGTATGTTTAGTAGTTTTTGAAGTAGCTAAATAAATGAGTCCTGTAATAATTATGGATCACTTTAGACTAGTGAATTATTTTAAACAAATCTATATTTGTATCCTTTTTTGTTTCCTTTTGTGACAAAATATCCCTATGTATGTGAGGCTGGCCTCGGACTCTGCATCCTCCTTCCTAGGCACCCAAGTGCTGGGGTTACAGGTGTGGGTCCCATTGTGGCCTCTGTTTGGATCATCTTTCATTTCAGTAGGAGAGCAAGTATGTGCTAGTTAATTATTCTTGATACAAACAGTATAATGAAAACACAAAATTGGTTATTTGAAATTTTTTTCACCTAGAACCTCCTTATATAGCCTAAAGTGTCTTGGAACTTGGAGTCTTTCTGAGTGATAGAATGTGGTGTGTCCTGTCTTGATAGTTCCAATGCCTGACTTGATAGTTCTGATTTTGTACTTTGATTTTAGAGAAGAACCAAAGATGACACTTGGAAAGCAGATGACCTTAGAAGACACCTTAAGGTAATATATTTTAGAGACTTATTTGGGATTCACATAGAACCTTCATGGTCTTTTGGACAGAGCAATCAGCTTGGCATAACCTTGCATAGCTTTGGTTACAAGAAATTCATTACAAGAAGGCATTTTGGATCAAAGACGAAGCCAGGGGTTTAGTACTTCTGGAGCTCCTATGGATTAGAGTCCTGCTCTGGCACTGAGGTGCCTGGTCTAGAGGCCCCACCAGCTTGAGTTTTATGACTGAGATTTAGTTCTTCTGAAAGTTTCATAGTAAAAGTTTTATTAATTAATTAATTTTAAATAGGGTCTCACTCTGTAATCCAGGCTGGCTTTGAACTGAAGGGACTGTGATCCTCCTGTCCCATTCTCCTGAGTGCTGTTTTACATGTGCCACCCATGTCTTGCTTTGTTGTTGTTGACACAGGATCTCACTATGTAGCCCTGCCTGGCCTGGAACTTATGCAAACCAGATCACAGAGATGCACCTGCTTCTGCCTCTTAACTGCTGTGGTGTCTAACTGGCTTTATTCCATGTGTAGTAAACAAGTGGTTCTTGCCTCAACAACTTTAAAACACAGCTTCGTTATCTCTTTTTACTATAGGCTGTATTTTATTAATGAAATTTCAGATTTGATCTGTCAATAAACATGAAAATCTCTGCTGTTTGGGGTGATTGGCAGTTATCGTATTTGTTGAAATGTTAAACGGGACTCCAGTTAGTATTTCTAACAATATTCATTCAGCTCCATCTCCCATCTTGCTCAATTGAGAAAATCTTACTGTAGCCAGTGATTTTTAAAGTGTTTTTAATGAGTGGAAGTCAATGTGTGTGGATTTCCTGGTCAAGGAAGCTCTTCCTTGTGTTGTTTCAGGCTGTACAATCAGGTAGTCCCAAGGAAGAGAAGAAACTCAGAGAAAAGAAGACGCACAAGGAGTCAGAACTGGGTCTTCTTGATTACAGAGAACATAAGAGCAGGGACCCAGACCGGGAGGCCCGCCACAAGGAGAGGACTGCTGAGAGAGACCTTTACCCCTCCACAGAACATCCTCGTGGGGAGAGAGACCGGGAGAAGCACAAGGAAAGGAGGAAAGAGGTGAAAGACCGTGAGAAAGACAGGCCGAAAGAAAGACATCGAGAGCAAGATTCAGAGAGGGTTCATAGTCGAGGCAAAGACAGAGAGAGAGAGAAAGACAGAAGGGCCAGGAAAGAAGAGCTCAGGCAGACTGCTGCCTACCATGACCTCCTGGTTCAAGAGGTGCGTGGCCGGCAGATGCTGGAGAGAGTGGAAAAGAAGGTCCGCGCAGGTGCGTCTCTGTATTAGGGGTTCCTCCTATAGTATCACCCTAATGTTTTGTAAGTTTCCTAGCTATATTTCTTTTGCTCCATTAATTTGTTGATTGACTGTGTGTTCATTTGTGCCACACTCTGTGCGTGGAGGTTAGAAGACAATGTTCAGGATTTGCCTTCCACATTGTTGAAATGGGCCTCTTTCTGCACGTGATGTACTTTAGGCTTGCTGAGCTGAGGGGTTAAGGCGGATTCTCCTTGCTTCACCGCTCATCCTGCTATAGGAATGCGGCAGCTGTGTGCACCTGCATCCGGCTTTTACATGGGTTCTGGGGTTTGTCAGACTTGATTGGCTCCTGCTTTTACTTGTTGAGCCATTTTCTTGGCCGGTATTTTATTTAGAAGTTTTCACTGTTGGAAGCATTTCCCCTTTCAGTTCCTCATTTATTTTCTCTCAGGTTTTCATGGATACTTTAGTTTTAGATTTGAAGTCACCTTTTTCTATTCTCTATGTTTGTTACTATGGCTTTTTTTTTTTTTTTTAAAGAATTCAGTCAACAAAGAAACCATTTTCATAGTATTTACTACTGTTTTTACTTTTGAAACTCTTTTTGATTTATTATCTCAATAAATCTTAGTCTCTATAGATAAGCAAAAATAAAGCATTTTAATAAAAGTATTCCACTGAAATGGAGTTTTATTGTAATGTTGAGGATTTGTAGATCAAACCAAGGGCTGTTGTGCATGGTAGGCAAGAACTCTACCATGAGCTAAATAAAGCCCTGCCCTTTGGATTTTCTTAACTGTAAGTTAATGTTGCTTCTCTGTGATGGCTGCTTTTCTGTGTTGGGTAGGCCTTCGGACATCACCAATACCTGGATGATTCATCAGCCTCACCTGTGGCTTCTCTTGCAGGTTATGTTGAGCCCTGTTTCCCTGACTCCACACTTAATGTCTTCGGCCTCCTCTCATGTGCATTTATGAGGCCCTTCTCCACTTCCTGGGGAATACAGACCTTTCCCAGATTGTCTCAGTAACAAATTGGGAGAGGAGAAGAATTGTATCTGTTCCTAGCCTGCCATATTTATCTTCCACTTAAGTTCAGATACTTGCACTTTTTACTCTTGAGTTTTGAAAATGTGTCTTTGTTGAAGAATGTTAAGATGCAAATTAATGAACACATGCACAGTTATAAAATGTACAATATTATCAGGTGGTAAAGTGTGGGAATATTAAAAATATGTTGTATTTTTTAGCAAGTAAAGTACGAGCTGAGGAGAAAGACAGGAGAGATGAAGATTCTGAGAGAGGAAATGACGATAGAGAAAGAAGATACCGAGAAAGAAAGGTAATAGGACCAGCCTGAGGGAAGGCTGCTGTCTGGCCAGCATAGCACTCAGGAGCGTTGTGCTAATCTGATTAAGAAAAGAAGGAAATGAAACTTCTAGATATTTTCTCTTTTAAAAAATATTTTTAACGTCTAATTGACATATAATAATTGTTTTATTTATGGGGGCAGTGTGACATTTCAATATGTATATATAGTGTTTAATTTCTGTAATAGGGTGATTGACATGTCTGTTACCTAAGATATTTTGTCTTAGGGTTACTGTTGCTGTGATGAAACACCGTTACGAAACACCCTGGGGAGGAGAGGCTTTATTTGGCTCACACTTCCACATGGAGTCCATCACCAAAGGAAGTCAGGACAGGAACTCACGCAGGTCTGACCCTGGAGTCAGGAACTCGATGCACAAACCTTAGAGGAGTGCTGCTTATTACTCCACGGCTTGCTCAGTCTGCTTTCATAGAGGACCCAGGACCACCAGTGCAGCGATGGCACCACCCACCATGCGCTGGGCCCTCACCCATCAATCACTAATAAGAAAAATGCCTTATAGTGAGATCTTATGGAGGCATTTTCTCAACCGAGGTTCCTTCCTTTCAGATGGCTCCACCTTGTGTCAGGTTTATATAAAACTGGCCAGAAAACCATTGTTTTTTTAAAAAAAATCATCCTGGGCTGAAGAACATTAGAAGGGATTCCTCCTCTGCCCTGTGTGGGTGTTTTCTTATGGACGTTAACCACCCTCATACTAATTACCGCTTGTGTAGCACTTACTTTCTAGTGGCAAGTCTTGGGTATACTTTAAAAGGTTAACTCTTTGCTATGCTTTTATGATACTATTGTTTTTAAAAAAATTTGATTTGAGGAATCTTTTATAAGTAAGTAAAAATTATGACATAGATAAGTCTGTACTTTGGCAGAGAGAATGTTCCACAAACCGTCTTCCTCCTCCATAGTGATGGAAGTGATTGTCTGGGTTTTATTAGGGGTCTGTAAAAGTTCTTTAGACTTAGCTTTTTAATTCACATAGTTAATTTTGACAAGTGATCTTAGGTACTGACCTGCCTTTAAGGCTGAGGGGCTCAGTCAGAACACCCTAATTTCTCTAGAAATACTGTCCTGGCAGAAATAAACAGGGTGAACTAGAGCTGAGGAGAACCGAAGAAGGAGGTAGGGGGACTCTTAAGCACCCCAGATTGGTGAAAGGAACATAGAGAACCAAGGTGTGCCGTGGGAGTGAGTGAGTGCAGCACCCCTTGGCTTGGACGGATCCAGTCAGGCTTGCTCAGGGTCTGATTCCGAGATGGAATCAGAGCTAGGACGCCATCGTAATGACTCCTGTCACGAGTGACTTGCTGAACTTTGGTGGTGCTGTTGGGATAAAGAGATGACTGATGATAGTCATTTTGTCTGGGTGGGAATGAGGAACAGCTAAGGGAAGGCGGCATACCGTGTCCCTGCATGCAGACAGCAGCACAGGTGCTGGTGTTCTCCACAGGGACTGCCTTCCTACGGAAGTCACCAAGACCTTGCCGCAGAGCCTACAGGACTGTGGAGCTGAAGGTGAAGGACAAATTAAGAGTGTTGTGGAGCAAGAAAGAAGGCCAATTCTATGTGCTTTGCTGTGTGTCTGGGTTAGTTCTCTGTAACTATAATAGTATATCCAAAGAAATCAATATATAAAAAGAAAGGTTGACTTTGATGCATAGTATTGGAACTTTCAGCCCAGGACTCCTTGGCCCTGTTGTAGGACAGTGGCATGTTGTGGGAATGTATGGTAGAGCAATGCTACTCACGTCCCAAGTCAGGTAAGAGCGAGGAGGAGGGAGGAATAGGAAGAGTTGAGGCCCCAGTCCCCGCAGCCTTTCCTGGGGCTGTACCTCCTGCAGGCCACAGTACCTCCCAGCAGTGACTGCCTACAGACCAAGCCTTCACACAGGGCACCCACACCATCATCCTGAGGAATTTTGACATTTTTAACGTCTGTCCAGGGGGGCATCTTGGCTTAGATGCTGCTGCTTTGCAGTGCTTCTTGGTGTGAATGAGGATCACTTTTCTTCCAGGACAGCAGACTGAGGATTGTAGGGATACAGAGCAGTGCTGGCTCTGTGATTTTTTTTTTGTTTGTTTGTATTTTTTTTTCTGCTTCTTTCATCCTAAAATACACAGACAGTGCTTGTGACCCCTTTGCTCACATAGATTTCACTGTTGGTTTCAAAGCTGCAGTACGGAGACAGTAAAGAGAATCCTCTCAACTACTGGCTGTATAAAGAGGAAGGTGAAAAGAAGCACAGGAAGGTGAGAGATACAGATCGGGACAAGAGGCACCGAGACAGAAGCAGCACAGGGGAGAAAAGAGAGAAACATTCCAAAGAGAAGGGGAACTCGCTCTCTGACAGGGAAGTGGAAGAGAGACACCGAGAGAAGCGGCACAAGGAAGGACTCCATCATGATGAGGAGAGGCGCCGCAGTCATGCAGATAAAAGAGAGAGATCTGGGAGAGAAGAGCACAAGAGGAGGGAAGCGAAGGTATCATTGTTTTCCATGTCAACACGTAGAGAAAGTTGCTCAGGGTCGAATATCCTGCTAATCTTTGGTTACTGCAACAAAATGTATGCTATAAAGAAATGAAGGAGGACAGATGTTCTCATCTCATGTTTTCAGAGACCAGTCCATTGTGGCAGAGGGAACAGGCCTGTGTTACTGCTCTTTAGGCCTCTAGCATATGTGATGTGCCGTCCACATTTAGGTGGGTCTTTCTGCTGACTGATCCTAACTCTTTGGACACATCTTCATGACAGTTAGGAGTGTGCTTTGTAGATATTGTAGGAGCTTCTCTAAGTTGACATTGTTAATCATCAATGGTTATGACATAACAAAATATGACTTAAGTCACTACTTTGTAATCAATAGAGGGAGATTACTAATTCTTTAAAAAGTGTGAACTCAAATCTTTTAGTTATGTGGTTAAGTGTTCTGCCCTTCCGCCCCCAGATATGAGAGGTTTTGCTATGTTGAGCAGGCTGGTCTAGAGATCATGGGCCCAAGTGATCGTCCGTCCTTCCTTCTTTCTTTCCTTCCTTCCTTCCTTCCTTCCTTCCTTCCTTCCTTCCTTCCATTCTCCCTCCTTCTCTTCCTTTCTTCCTTTTTTTTTTTTCAAGATAGGGTTATTCTGTGTAGCATTGGAGCTTGTCCTAGAACTCCCTCTGTAGACCAGATTGGCCTTGAACTCACAGAGATCCACTTGCCAGTGCTGGGATTAAAAGAGTGTGCTACCACTGCTCTGCCTGCCTCTGTCTACCAATCAGCATAGATTTCTGGTGTTTGCCATCACAACCAGGTGTTAATGTTCATTTAACAGAAAATTAAAAAAAGTCTGTCATTAAAATTTGAAACTAAACCTTAAAAAGGAAGCTGATACTTTTAAAAGAGAAATTAAGTGATCAAGTTATGAAACAGTTTAAATCAGAATTGATAAACAGTTTACAGAAAAGATTAAAAATGTATAGCTACTGATTGCAAAGATCTAATTTCTTCCTATGTATACTTGGCTTCATTATTCTAGTTGCTTAATGTTTTCTGAGACCCACTGTAGTAATTTGTTTTCATACACACTTTCTGAGATGCCCCATTTTTTATAGAATCCGAAACAACTGTTCTGTATCTGGTCACATGTATATTATATAATGTTCACTAGAGTAAACATCTTTTAAACAGTTTTTACTTTTTTATGGTGAAAGCTTAAAGTTCTTTTAGCTTTTTAAAATGTATAGTGTGTTCTTACAAGGTTATCTCTTACAATAATTCACCTCACAATCCCTAGAAAACAAGGGTTTTCAGCCTGTTTGCAATAGTGAAGCTTATGGTTGAATGTTTTATTTCATATTTGACATTTGCTTCCAGGAACCTGAAAAGGAAGACATTGATTTAGAGGCTACTGCGGCTGATGAATATTTTGAAGATGATTTTGAAGTATGTATAAAATTTAAATTTTTCTCAGCTTAACAATGTCTTCTTAAAAATTAGTGCCTGTGTTGTAATTTTTTTTAAGTCAGGGTTTCTCTCCTAGAACTCAAGAGATCCACCTGTCTCTGCCTTCCAAGTACTGGGATTAAAGGCATGTGCTTCCACTGACTGGTGCATGCAAAGTAATTTGGTTAGCCTTTTCTCTCTTGTCCATGTCTGTTAAGTTTTGATGTAGATCTGGTCACTACCTGTGCAACGCTTGCTATAGTCCCACCAATGCTTGTCCTCACTGTGTTTGATAATTAAAGAGTTTTACAATTTAACCCCATTTTAAGTACACTGTATTCAAGCATTTATGTGTGTGTGTGCATATCTAACTATATGTGTGCATAACCCTTCACAATCTTAGCACAATGTTTATACATTATTTATACTTCTTCATATACAAGGTTCTATGTCATGGTTCATTTTCAGAAAAACAAAGGCAGCAGTATATTGCAAATTTACAATCTAGCAATATTAAAATCAGTGCATTATAAAATTTCCTTTAGCAATAATAAGGTTTTTTTTTTCTTATTTTGAATCATAAATTTTTTTTTTTGGATTTTTCGAGACAGGGTTTCTCTGTGGCTTTGGAGCCTGTCCTGGAACTAGCTCTTGTAGACCAGGCTGGTCTCGAGCTCACAGAGATCCGCCTGCCTCTGCCTCCCGTGTGCTGGGATTAAAGGCGTGCACCACCACCATCCGGCTTGAATCATTAATTGTGATGCTTTGTTTTAGGTATTAACTCATTTGTGATTTGTGTGATGGGTGGTAAAATCCTTATTCTTGTTTATAGGATTATGAAGATGACTTTGAGGTTTGTGATGGAGATGATGACAGCAATAATGAGCATGACTCTAAAGAAAAGGCTGAAGAACTTCCTCTAGCCCAGAAAAGGGAGATACAAGAAATTCAAAAGGCAATCAGTGCGGAGAATGAAAGGGTTGGAGAGTTATCTTTGAAACTGTCTCAGAAGCAAGGTCGAATGGAGTATGAGAAGGAGCCCTGGGAAGGTATAGACAGGGACACTTAAAACTGGGAAACATGTTCTGGGAGCTATGTAGACATTTGCTGAAAAGTTCCACAAGGTGGGCAGATTTTATACTTGATATATCAGGCAATGCTATGCGATGTGCCTGTGGCACAAGACGTGTGTTAAGGATGGCTATGAAATGTCAGTCACTGTTCCTATGTACAACTATGTATGTTGCCTTGCATTGTTAGCCTCTTGTGCAGCCTCTAGGCCTGTGTTCTTATTCCCTTTGGTGATGTCCTCCTCACCACCACCTTGCCTCTGCCACAACTGCCATTTGTTCCCAGACCAAAGAGGGCAAGTATTGCTCGGCCCTACCTTTTCTTTTGGTCACAGCCATTTCCCATGAAAACCAAAAGGACTAAAATGCTCCTTTCAATTGTCTAGTAGGTTGGTGACAGAATTCCCCTACCAGTTCCCCCTTTTTATCTAATTAAGAAGGAAAGGTTCTAACCCTAACATGGTAAAACTATATACAATAAGAATTATTATCAAATATTATCCAGATAGAAAAGAAAGGTGATAACCTTAACAAAAATGAAATTGCACACAGCAAGGAAAATATTACCTGAGTAAGCAGGATGTGCAAACAAGTGACTTACAAAATGTGAGAACTAACAGAAACAGCTGGCTGCTGGAACAGTCACCTAAGGTTCCTCTACCACCTTGGGGCATGCATCTTTGGCCTAGAGGTCTAGAATATCTGACAGACCTTTTCAGTAGCAGGAAATTTTGAAGGACTGTCCTATCTTGTCTGGGCAAAATTTGGCAGTTGCTTTTCTTTGTGTTCTGTTTGTCCAGTTTGGACAGCATAACTGTCAGCAGTTAAAGAAAGGGCAGTTTCTTGCCCTAAGGGCTATCTTGTGTCACAAAGAAAGCAAACTTCATATGGTGTGTCTTTGGTACCCATCATCCTCTTTAGAAGTAGATTGATGCTGCCAGGAACAGACGTATATCATATCAAAACAAGTCTAAGTTATTAAAACACTTTAAATGCCACATTCTGTAGGTCTTTAAAGTGTTTGAAGATTACCTATCTATTTGAAACATATCTCTGTATACCTAGAAAAACCAACTAATTTGACTATAAGTTTGATAATTATGGGTGGCTGTTAATCTGTATTTCCTTATTATCCAATATAGCTTTTATGGGCTAAAACTTCACATTGCATAAATAAACAAGCTGTATCAATATGAGCTGTATAGATAATGTCATAAGCAAAAATAGAAACAGATATACAATATAGGACAATAACTTCAAATTTGTAACAAAATACAAAATACCTGAATTGGAAGTAGAAATGTATATACAGTATAACAAAAAATAACCTTAAATTTGTATCAGTATAAAAAAAATCTTAAACAGAAGTAGAAACAGATATATAGTATAACAGTAAATGCTAACTAGGACACTGACTTTTAGTCTCTGCTTTTAGTTTCTGTAAGGGTGAGACCTCCTCTAGAGTGATAATTAAATAAGTTAATAGATATGGTGAGCTCAAGAACATGAGCAGTATATATAAGTGCTAGGCTATGATGGCTATGACTCCTGATTAATCACCACATTTGTAGCAAACTGTACCTGTTTGGCTAACCATGACTGCCATAAGGTTGTTTTAGGAGAACATTCTTCTGCCTCCTAGGGTTTATTTGGTTATAAACTTCTCATATTACTTTTTTTTTTTTTTTTGCAGTTTTGTTTCTTTGATAGTCTAACTGTATAGCCCAGACTTGTCTTCAACTCTTAATTTTTTCTGCATCAGCCTTCTGAGTGCTAGGATTGTAGGCTTATATCTGCATCTTCCTAGTTTTGTGACTGTGGTTTCCACCTGGCATCTTTCAGGAGAGCCTGGTTTTGCTGCAGTTGAAGACTTGCTTCAGGTATTGTCCATCCTCCCTAACCAGCTTCTTCACCTGCAGGTCAGGGAGACCCTTGCTGAGGCCTTCATAGCCTAAGTGCTTTCTGAAAGGGTTGTTTATTTTTATTTTATGAGTGTCTTGAATATATACATGTACACCTGCTGCTTGAGGAGGTCAGAAGAGGGTATCAGACCCTCTGGAACTGGAGATTTGGACAGTTGAGAGCTGGGAACAAAACTCAGGTCCTCTGCTAGAGCAGCAAGGGCTGGAGCACTGAATGACCTTTGGCCCCCGAGTGCTTTCTGATGCAGCACTCTGCATCAGCTTGAACATGTTCTCCAGTGCAAGTGTAGTGCCTTGTCCCTCCTAATTAGGCTCACATCATGTACTGGTGTGGAAACTTTGCAGGTTAAGATGGTGCAGCACATGTAGTGTGAATTTGTTATTCTTCATGTTTTCATGAATAGGGGACTTTTTACAATTGAACTCAGCAGCCTCAGGGGGGTTGTTTTCTTTCCTTAAATTGTGGACATTCACTTTTTTATTTTAAGGAAGGTCTTTTTAAAATTTATTTATTTATTTTATTTATTTATATATGTGTGTTAGACCAATGTGCTTGTCCATGTTTTATGTTGGGATCAGAGGGCAACTTTCTAGAGTTGGTTCTCTGTTGTAATAGGGAAGCGGGCTGCTTTTTGTCCCTCCCAGCCGCCCAGCTAGCTTTACCCGAAATAATTACACAGAAACTGTATTCATTTAAACACTGCCTGGCCCATTATTTCTAGCCTCTTATTGACTAACTCTCACATCTTGATTAACCAATTTCCATTAAATCTGTGTAGCACCACGAGGCTGAGGCTTACCGGGAAAGATCCTAATTTACATCTGTCTCGGGCCAGAGATTCATGGCGTCTGCCTGACTCTGCTTCTTTCTCCCAGTATTCTGTTCAATCTTCTCTACCCACCTAAGGGCTGGCCTATCAAAAGGCCAAGGCAGTTTCTTTATTAACCAATGAAAGTAACACATAGACAGATGACCCTCCTACACCAGTTCTCTCCTTCTATCTTATGGGTTCTCAGGTTGTCAGGCTAGTTGGTAAGTTTTGCTTCATCTGCTACACCATCTGGTGGCCTTGAAGAAGGCGCTAATGGTTCCTCTTTGGCAATCCACATTGCTCTTGTCCTTTTAGGGCATCATTAGGGGTTCCTTGAGTCTTAGCAGTGTGATACCAAGAGCTGATCTGATGGCTGTGACTGCAGTGACAAGTAATGAACTGGGCTCAGGGAGCACATCTAGCCTGCCTACAGGATGGTTCACATTCTAGGAGCACATCTAGCCTGCCTACAGGATGGCTCACATTCTAGGAGCACATCTAGCCTGCTTACAGGATGGCTCACATTCTAGGAGCACATCTAGCCTGCCTACAGGATGGCTCACATTCTAGGAGCACATCTAGCTTGCATACAGGATGGCTCACATTCTAGCAAAACATTGTGAGAGTTCATCAAGCTACTCAGAACAACATGCAAGTCAACACTTACCAGCTGTTGGTTTTGGAATTACTCATTTAATAACTTTGAGACCACAATTGACTGTAGATAAACGGAGTCTTAGAAAGTGAAACCATAATTGAGGGTTATAGCTTTGGTTTTTTTTTCCCCCAAAGTACATAGGATAGAAACAGAAAACTGTATTTTATACACATATTCGTAAATATTTCTAAAACTCTTACTGGTATGATTCATCAATTTCAAGTAAAAATTATTGAGTGCGATTTTAATGTGACTATAATTGTTTTACTTTTTTGTTTGAAGGAGCTATTTCATTATCACAAAATAACTTTTTTCCCTTATGCAGATGGAAATGATTCCGTTTCCAGAGCCCCTGTTTGTGGAATTTTTGTGGATTTTGTAACAGCCTCACATCGCCAGAAGAGCCGGAGTCAGGCCCTCAAACAAAAGTAGGTATATCGAGGAATTTGGCACAGGTATTTGTGTGTGTGCACACGTTCTGCTGTGGATGAAATCCAGGGCCTCGTGCACTTTAGCAGATGTTCTCATTGAGCTCATCTCAGCTGTAGCTTTGCATTAGTGCATTTTAATGAACCCTTTCTCAACACGCTCTTCAAACCAGAGTTTCCCACTTTTCATTGTTGACTGTTGAGGTAAATTGGGGATTGAAACCAGTATCTTGTGAGCTATGTCCCTAGCCTGGTCAATTCCTTCATTAGTAATACGGTTCCCTTTGTGTTCACCTCTTATTCTGGTCACTGTGTACTGTTCTGTATACTAGATGCTTGCTCTCTAATGACTGACTGTTGTGACTCAGCCCAAGAGCCCATGGTCGTTTAGACTCCAGCAGAATCACAGTCATACATTTCTGATCAGGTGGACAGAATCTTGCTAGGCAGATTGAGCTTGACTCATGTTGCATTGTGGCTTTGTGACACTGATCTCTTGAAATATAGGGAGAAGCCTCCATGACCCAGTGGTTTTTGTATTTGTATGCTTGTAAAACTATCACCATGAAAATGATACCAAGGTCTGCCACCAGCTCAAGCATTAATTAGACCCTTTTGAAGCATGGCTTTCTTTAGCCATGGAGTGTCTAGATGTCTCGATGTGGGGAAATAATTCTCTAGGCAGCCCAAGGTGGGCGCAGAACCCTAGAATACTCATCTCAGAGCAGTCTTTCAGATGAGTTAAAAAATGTACGATATTGATCCTGCACTGGCTGAAGACCATAACTTAATTTTGGCCTTTCACAAAGTCTATGATAAATCAGTGATGTTGAACCATAGTGGCTGCAGAGCAAGGCCTGGAGCCACAGAGAAATGTTGCAAGCAGGATAAAAGGGTCTGGGAAGAAAGCTTTTTTCTTCTTGACTTCTTTCCCTAGTCTTCCACCAGATGGGCCTTGAATGACCAGTGAGTAAATAGAAAAGGTGATGCTGCCAGTGTACGAATGGAGTCATAAGCTATGCACTCACAGAGTTGTGTTGAACAGGTGAAATGTTAAAACAGTGCCATGTCCCAGTGTCCAGTGGGTGCATAGGATAAAATCTTGACTGAAACATCTTGACGAGAACTTTGAAGAGGTAGTTTTCTAGGATATATCAGATGTATCTACCCAGTGATGGTATTGAGCAGTGTATAGTTGTCAGAGCAACATTCCTTTTCGAATTTCAAAGAATTAGGACAGGACTCTGTAGATGGAATGGCGGGCTGCGTTCCTGTCACCCGGCTCCCGGCTGCCTGGCTAGCTTATACCCTGAAATAACAACACACAAACTGTATTCATTTAAACACTGCCTGGCCCATTATATCTAGCCTCTTCTTGGCTAACTCTCATGTCTTGCTTAACCCATATTTAGTAATCTGTGTAGCACCACAAGGTGGTGTCTTACCGGGAAAGATTCAGCATGTCTGACCTGGCAGCTTGCTCCATCGCATCTGACCAGAGAGGAGAGGCATGGCGTCTGGCTCACTTCTCTTCTTTCCAGCATTCTGTTCTGTCTACTCCACCTACCTAATTTTCTGACCTATCAGACCGAGCAGTTTTCTTTATTGATTAACCAATGAAACAACAGATTGACAAATGACCTTCCCACATCAGGACTCTACCTCTTTCTGTGATGAACAGTTTGTATAAAAAAAGCAAAACAAAACAAAAAACCCAAAAACCTCTGGTTGAAAACAACTGTGAAAGTTGGGTCTAAAACATAGTAGTAAGCACACACTCTGAGATGACTGCATGAAAAACTAGTAACAGCTAGGACCACCAGTACCCAAAGGACCAAGCTCTGCAAGACAAGTGGAGAGTGCCAACTTTGTGTTGCTACTGTATTCCCATTGCAGAGGCTGTATGTGGTTTTCAACGTGCTCAATTCAGATAGAAAGCAAGAGTAGGAACTTCGGCATTCGCTTAGGGCTAGGGAGATGGAAAATGAAGTCTAGGATTTTGAAGTAGCAGAGTTCTAGCTAAACACCCCTGACTTTGGTTGAAGCTCCTAGGGCCTCCATGCTAGGAATAAAGGCAAGGCTGAAGTAGATCTGATGTCACAGATCATGATACTGAGCCTCTGCTCATCCTAACAGGACCTGTTTAGTGTGACCTACTTCAGTGGATTCTCCTTTCCAGGAAGAAATTAAAAAGAAAATATCCAAAATTTGTACAGAATTTTCTACTCATTGCCTGTTGTCCACTAAATCACTAGACACACCAGAGACTGGGGTCAGGTCACTAGAACCAAGAGCGAAACCAGAGTAGGAACAGGACCATGTGTGATCCTGAGAGCAAATCAGTTGATCTGCATTTTTAAAATAAAATTATAATAACATGGTTATGTATAAATAAATTGACAAGCAATGAATTTGATCAGAACATTAAAATCAATTAGATAATCAAATTTTAGGTGCTTTCTCCAAAAATACAATAATTGAAACTAAAAATTAGGTGGCTAAGTTAGTTTAATAGCAAGTTATCAGAGGTGGCAGGGTTAGGGAGCTGGAGAGAGGACAGTGGGAAATTTTCAACTTGAAGAGAAGATAAGGAAGGGGAGCTTATAAAAGAGACTGTAAAGCCACAACACAGAGTGAGAATTATCTGGTGTGTGTAATTGAATCCCAGGAAGGACAAGAGAAAGGCCAGGGTAGAAGCTGTATTTTAAGACATACTATCTGCAGATTTTAAAAAATCTACAAATGTAAGCAAGTTAAGGCTTGAAAAGGTAGAAGAAGCATAAATGTAGATAATAAAGAAGAACAAACAAAAGTACAGCAGGAGAGAATTCAGTCAGAATACTGAGCACTAGATACCAGGGGGAGAGGGGTCTTAAAAATAGCCAGAGAGGTGGGGAAGCTGCAGCTTGAAAGTTGGAGCAGACAGCTTAAGTGGGGGCTTTTCAAAGGAGAATGTCGGCCACAGTGACAAACATGCTCCAAGCGCTCAAAGTGAGCAACGCCCTTTAAGAACTAAACTAGAAGTTATGCATTTTCAGACCTACAGAAACCTGGAGAATTTCTTACTCACAGGCCTATACTAAAAGAAACAGGTATTTTTTTTCAGGCAGAAGCAATTGATGACAGATAAAAACATGGACTCCTAAAGAAGGGAATGACAAAGGGAAGGATACGTTTTTATTTTTATTTTTTGGAAATGGAAGTTTCTGTCCCGCCCAGTCCCACAGCCATTCAGTCCCAAAGAAACACACAGAAGCCTACATTAATTATAAACTGGTTGGCCTATTAGCCCAGGCTTCTTATTAACTAACTCTTACATTTTAACCCATAAGTTTTGTCTGTGTTAGCCACATGGCTTGGTACCTTTTATCAGTGAGGCATTCTCATCTTGTTTCCTTTTGGACTGGGTGACAACTGAAGACTGACCCTTTCCTCTTCCCGGGATTCTCCTGTTCTCTTGGCCCCGCCTCTACTTCCTGCCTGGCTACTGGCCAATCAGAGTTTTATTAAATCAATACAAGTGACAAATCTTTATGAGACCATTGTCCCACAGTACTCCCCCCTTTTCTTGTTTTCAAAATAAGAACTCTGAATCTAATCTCCTTTGTTTACCTTTTTTTCTTGACCATTATCCATAACAACTTGTAACCAACACTCTAAACAAAGACAAACATCCATAATTCAATTTTTGGGAATGTGGGCAAAGTTTCTAGGCAACTTGATGATTGGGGGCACTGATAATCTTATGGGGACCTAAAGAAAATTTAGGATAAAGAAAATTAGGTCCTGACTGGAATATTCTATGAGACTTGATCATTTCAGTTAGCAGTCTTGAGGCTGTTTTGGATGAGAACTCAAAGGAAACTCCAACAGAGGTCCTCTGAAATATTGGATAAACTGGGCTTCTATTGGAGATTTTTCAGGGGGGGGACTTCCTTAATCAAACTTGATTTTTCTTAACCCAGAATGAATCCACAGCCTCTCATTTCCTGTGGAAACAAAAGCAAACTATCTTCTCCAAAGTAACACATCTTTTAACTTAAATTTTGAAGTCAAGGCATTTTCAAAATATATAGGTTGGATTAATCCAGCAACATTTAAAATCAAATGTCTTTTAGCAGCTGTTGTTCCTTCCTCAGCAGTCAAACAATTTGAAGACAACACAATAATATAGACTGTCCAGATTCTCTGTGTATTTTCCATCTTTACGTGTATTTTTTCTATTTTTTATTTATTTATTTATTTATTTATTTATTTATTTATTTATTTATTTATTTGAGACAGGCTTTCTCTGTGTATCATTGGCTGTCCTGGAACTCACTCTGTAGAACAGGCTGGCCTCAAGTTCACAGAGATCTGCATGCCTCTGCCTCCCAGATTCTGGGACTAAAGGCTTGTGCCACCACGCCTGACTACTCTTTCCTTTTTAAAAGGACTTTCTGTATTCTTTTTCTTTTCTCTCCCAAACATATGTAACTTTTTAGAGTTTTTTTTTCATCTGAATCTGTCTTTACTGTATATCTCTATCTTTTTCTGACCACATGAGTGTTTCAACTGCTAAGCGCTGTGGATAGATTAAAGCTGCTTTGGCAACTGGCTCCACCCCATTTCTTAGCTTTTTGAGAGTCTAGTTTCATGATGGAGGTACTGGCGGGAGCCACACTTATTGTCACAATTCTGTGGAATTTCTAGGTCCATGCCACCACCAAGAAGCCTGATCCGGCTGCTAATAAACACTATTTAAGTGTTTGGTGGCAGAGCCTCTTAAAAGAACTGCAAGGTTTTTGCCTCTAATGCTGAGTCAGAAAGCCCTTCTTAAAGGAGCTGTGCCTCTGCTTACCACCAGCCAACAGAGCCTACCAGAGTAAACACAGTTACCAAGAAGCTGCACTTGGCTCTGTTCTTGTCTGTCTAGAATCCTTTTTAAAAGCTTTCTCAGGCTTGTCCTTACATTAAACAATGTTGTGTTATTGCTTGTCCAGTTAGGACAGCATACTGTCAGCAATCGAGGCAAGGGCATTTTCTTGCCCAGTAGTTTACTTTTGCCACAAAAAGTCAACTCCATGTGGAGTTTCTTTGATACCCACTATCTTCTCTGAAGTAGATTGGTGCTACCAGGAGCAGACATGTCTCATTGTCATAAAAAAAAAAGAGCCTTTGTTATTAAAACATTTTACATGCCATATTCTGTATAACTCTGAAATGTTTGAAGTGTTTGTTTGACCTTGAAAACATACCAATGTGACTACAAATTTGGTCATAATAAATGACTATTACTAACCTGCATTTCTTTATTATCTTAAACATTGGTAATAATTTTCAAAGACTAGAAATTTATATTACATTGTTTTTTAATTTTTTTTATTGATTTTATTGAGCTATACTTTTTTTCTTTGCTCTCCTGCCTTCCTCTCCCCTCCCCTTCTACCCTCTCCCATAGTTCCCATGCTCCCAATTTATTCAGGAGATTTTGTCTTTTTCTACTTCCCATGTAGATTAGATTCATGTATCTCTTAGGGTCTTCATTTATTGTCTAGATTCTCTGGGATTGTGTATTGTAGGTTGCTTTTCCTTTGCTTTATGTCTAAAAGCCACATATGATATTTGTCTTTCTGGGTCTGGTTTCTGAGTATTGAAAACATACTCAATATGTTTTCTAGATCCATCCATTTGCCTGCAAATTTTAATTTGGTCTGAAGGCTGTGCATTATAAGTTGTTTGCATTACATTGTTAAATGAGCTGTATAGGTACAATACCTTGAACAAGATTAGAGACATATGTACAGTATATTTTACCAAAAGTAATCTCAAATTTGTATCAATATACAAAATTTGTATACAAGATACAAAAGTCCAATCCAATATAAAACATTTAAAATTAAGAGTTAGTTCCTTTTAAAAAGTACATTAAAAAAATTCAAAAAAAGATGTACCAACAAAAAAATAAAATAAAAAGTAGATTCAATAATCTACCTTTTTATCTTTTTTTAAAAAAGATTTATTTATTTATTTTTTATACAGTATTTTGTCTGCATGTATGCCTGCAAGCTAGAAGAGGGTACCAGATTTCATTACATCTGATGGTTGTGAGCTACCATGTGGTTGCTGGGAATTGAACTCAGGACCTCTGGAAGAACAATCAGTGCTCTTAACCTCTGAGCCATCTCTCCAGCCCCCCTACCTTTTTATCTTATTTCTATATTCTTGCTTTTTTATTTTCAGATTAGATTCAGTAATCTACTCTTTTATCTTATCTATATCTCCCTTTTTGTTCTTTCAAAACAATAACCTTAAATCTAATTTCCTTTGTTTAGCTTTTTTTCTGACCATTACCAATAATAACTTGTAACCAACACTCTAAACAATGACAGATAATCCATAATCCATTGAACGACCAAAAGCCACCCACCCTACCTCTTGAGAATGTGGGCATTGTGTTCTTAAATTTGCTTCCTGATGTCTTGGGACAATGGCATCTTTAGCTGATCCTGAAAAGAAAAATTTGTGTTAATTTTGAAGTCCTGAGAGAGGTAGCTTTATCATTTGTTGTTCAGTCTCTGCACAATGAGAAAGTGCAGGGCTTGTCTCAAATCCTGGCTAGAGTAATCTGTTAGGTTGGATCATCTCAGCTAGCCACCTCAAAATTACTCTGAGCAGTTTGTAGTCCAAAGCCAATCTTTAAATGGACCAGGTGGAATCGTTGGTGTATGCCCAATCTTCTTCAGAGTTTACTTGCAGAGAATATTGATATCTTAAGTCAGATTTTTCTTTGATTGGTAATTCTTTCTGGATTCTTTCTTCTTCAGATGTCTAGATGTCTCAGGTCTCCTGAATTCTTGAAGATTGGTATTTTCTATTTTCCTACACAGACAAGAACAGAACCCTGCCCCAACACTAGTGAGGTTTTTCTATAACTTGTATGGTTGTCACCTCTGTAGATGAGCTGTCGTTTCTCTTTATCAAGGAGTTTCTTCTTTTCAAACTGAATATTGATTAATTTTGGTGGTATACATATCTTCTCTTCTCCAGATCAATAGAAAGTCAAGTAGAAAACTCCCAGAAGTTAGAAAATTAAACATTGTACTTCTTGGTGAACATAAGCAAAAGAAGAAATTAGGAGAACCTTTGGTGCTGGTGATCAGACTGAGGGCCCCATCCATACGACACAAGTGCACTGAGTCTGACCCAGATCCACAAACTGCTTTCACCAGTGACAAGGGAACCTCTATCTGTGGGGTATGCTGACCCTATAACAACAGACACACTTTAAAGAGAGAATGAGAAATATCAGTGGTGCAAGCAGACATGCTAAGCCTGGGAAAAGACAGCAATTAATTAGAAATTCAAAGAAATGCAATAAAAGGTAAGAGCACAAATCTGTAAAATTGAAAGCATTTGCAATAAATTCAGCAAAGTCAAAATTATTCTTGGAAATTTGTCCTAAAATTTATAAACTTCATGGAATGTTGAAATAGGAGTGGTGGCAGGGCTGCGTCCCCAGCACCCCGGCCGCCTGCTAGCTCATGCCCGAAATAACAACACACAAACTGTATTCATTTAAACACCGCTTGGCCCATTTCTATCCAGCCTCTTCTTGGCTAACTCTCGCACCTGGACTAGCCCATTTCTAGTAATGTATGTAAGCACCCCAAGGTGCGCTTACCGGGAAGATTCTAGCCTCCGTCCATCCTGGGTTGGAGCTGCCTGGGAGAGCTGAGCATGGTGTCTCTGCTCCAGAGAGCAGAGCTATCGAGTCTACCCGGGAGAGCTGAGCATGGTGTCTCTGCTCCAGAGAGCAGAGCTGTCGGGTCTCTCCGGGAGCAGAGCAGAGTCTGACCTCACTTTCTCTTCCGCCAGCATCCTATTCTGTTTACTCCTCCCACCTATGCTTTAACCTATCAGGGCCAGCCAAGTAGTTTCTTTATTGCTCAATGACCTTCCTCCATCAATGGAAGGTCTTGATTAAGTACAATAAAGAAAGAAAACAAAGACAGTAAAAATGGAAAAGAGAATATTACTGCAGATCTTACTAAAATTAAATAAGATTGTATGAATAACTGCCAATAAAAATTTAGGTGAAATGAGTAAACTTTAGAAGGATGCAACTCATCACAATAGATCTAAAATAGAGTAGAAAATTATGCTTAAATATATTATGCTCATTAAATGTATTTAATACATAAATCACTTTCCCACAAATTAAAGCACATAGTTGGCCTATCATATTTTAAATACCTGAGGAAATAACTCCCATTTTCACAGATTTCAGAGAATAGAAAAATAGGCACATTTCCAACTTGTGAATTTTTTTTTTCTGAGGCTTAGCCAGACTTTGGGTTAACATTTTATGGCTATGAAAATAAAAAGGTGTGTGTGTGTGTGTGCATGCATGTGTGTGTGCGCATAGAGTGGGGAGTGGGGACATGATGCTTTATTGGGGACTTCGTCTTACTTGACTGTTTAGGATAAGAAGTCCCTTAAAAGGCTATCCAAATGCTGGGCATTGTTGGCACACTTTTAATCCTAACACTCAGGAAGTAGAGGCAGGTGGATCTCTGTGAGTTCGAAGCCAGGCTTGTCTACAGAGTGAGTTCCAGAACAGCCAGGCCTATACAGAATAACTCTGTCTCAAAAAATGAAACAAGGGCTGGAGAGATGGCTCAATGGCTAAGAGCATTGTCTGCTCTTCCAAAGGTCCTGAGTTCAATTCTTAGCAACCACATGGTGGCTCACAACCATCTGTAATGAGGTCTGGTGCCCTCTTCTGGCCTGCAGACATGCACACAGATACAATATTGTATACATAATAAATAAATAAAAAAGCTCTAGCAAACAAACAAACAAATAAATAAATAATAAAAAACCGAAACAAAACAAAAACAAAAACAATTCCTCAAAATTGAAGGTAGTAAGTAGAAAGATACAGGCTGGTGACCCGAGAATAAGATGGTGGAAAAGTGACAGCAGCTGTAAAGACTCTGAGTGTGAGTGGGGAAGGACAGGTGAGGAGAGAAATGAGAAAAAATAACTGTTGCGACCCTGTGGTGCTGTGAGGACCGTTCGCACATTCATAGTATACTGAACACCAGCGGTGTGGGAGTGCTTACCAAAGTGGGAGAAATATCTCCTTTCTTGCTCAGCTTGCTTTAGACTTGGGGGAGGTGACAGTGGTCAACTAACACAAGTGTTGAATACAGAGCCCATCACATTAGGGCATCAGGGGGAAAAAAACCAACAATATAAATGGTTGGGAAGAAGACTGAGGCGGCAAGAGGAAGCCAAGTGACAGGTGTTTGGGTGCCTAGTGCACTGGATTACTGGTGTCAGATGCTGTTTCCTGTAGGAGCTGGCTGCTGTAGTGTCCCGGAGAAGGTGGGTGGCAAACCTGGCTGTCACAGGGGCTGATAGTACAGAAATGTCATCCAACTAGCCAACACACTAAATCCTGGAAAAAAGTGACTTGCCAGTCAGGAAAATTCTGGTATACATATATTGTGACTTTGTCAGCCTCAGTGTACTGCAATGGACCAATTGCACATTGGTTCATTTTTTTTTTTTTTTACGCCGTTACTTTGTGACTTTATTTAGTTTCTTTTCAGCTAGGGCGCTGATGTAGAGTTTTCTATAAGTTAAGGAAACATTTGGACACTGCGTTACACCCTCAGCTTTTATTTAATTATTTAAAATAATTATTGAGTACTTGAGACAATCTGTACTTCCTTCACATGACCCTAAAATACACCCTCCTGCATGTCTCCAGGTATATTATTCAATTTCTTTTCATTTCTAATTTGTTTTAAAGGACAAGAAGCACAAAACTGCTCCGGCTTATTGATTTAGATTTTTCATTCACCTTTTCTCTCTTGGACCTACCACCAGTAAATGAATATGATATGTATATTAGGAACTTCGGGAAAAAGAATACCAAACAGGTTAGTAAAAGATGTGTTGTCTAATGGAAGGATAGTATGTGTGTGCCATGTATGCACTCTAGAATATGGGAATTGGAAATGTCTCTGGAGGCTGTGTTTGCGAGTGTCCTTTATAACTTGTACTCATAAACTCAAAGGATGCAAAGTCTAAAGACGGCTTGTTGGGTACGATGAGTGATTGGTACACAGGACAGTGTCTCGGTTTCTTTTCTGGTCATTCTGATAAAATGTCCTGACGAAATCAACTTAGGGGAGAAAGATTTATTGTAATTCACAAGTCCACGTTACCACCAACCATAGTAGGAAGGCTCCTGAGAGGAGCTCATGTTCTATCTGCAGTCAGAAGAGAAGAATAATGGATGCGTGCATAGTTGTCCTCAGCTCTTTTCTCCCTTTTATACAGTCCAGAACCAAAGCCTAGCGAATTGTGTCACCCACTTTAGTGCAGGAGGTGTATCCTAACCCCAAGAACGCTTACCTTTAAATCTTTAAGTTTACTAGCTTTTTAAAAATTGTAGTTGCTATTTATTTATTTATTAAATTTATTTATTTATTTGTTAAACATTTCTGCCTCCTCCCCACAGTTGAGCATAGCGGACAATGTAGTTGCTTTTATCTTGAGTAATTTGCTCTGAAATTGAAGCTAGGTGTTAATTCTAGCCCTCTTTTCTCTTTAAGGCGTATGTTCAGTACAATGAAGATAATGTGGAGAGAGACGTCCAGACTGAAGATATAGAAACCAGGGAAGTGTGGACCCAGCACCCAGGAGAAGGCTCTGTTGTATCTGGAGGTAACCTTGGTCCTCTTGGGTGTTAACTGTCTACTCCCCCCCCCCCCCTACAGCCCCTCACAGTAGGTTTCACGTTGTTTTTTCCTAATTCCCTTTTCTTGTGTTTCTTTTTGTTGTGGTTGTTAATACATGGCTGTGGAAGCACCCTTTCAATATTCTTTTGAAAGAACAGATTCTCTCATGTTAATGAATGAGATTAGAGCTATTGAATCACAGGGAATCATTAAATTGGCCTGATTCCATATTCCAAATACTCATCCTATGACTGCAGGACAAACTCTGTTCTGAGACTGGGATAGTTTGTTCTCATCAGTATAGAATTTTCACTTTTTAAGTGTAATTTGAAGATATGTTCCATCAGTGCAGACCAGAGGTTTCTAGAACACAGGGATGTGCAGCTATTCAGATGGATTATATATTACTGTTTTTGTTGTTGTTGTTAAGAAATTGTCTCTATACAGCAAGAAAAATATCCTCAAATAGACATCACCGTAAGAAAGCTCTAGGTGTGGTGTTTCTGATTCCAGGTGCTCTAGACGTATTAATCTACGTCTAGATTAATCTAGACGTAAAAAAATCTAGGTATTGCAGATTTTTCATCTGTGTAAGATTGACCTTGGTGCTTTTATCTTTGAGGGTGTTAGATACTCAGGCTCACTTTGCCCTCTGAAATATTAACATCATATTTAGCAAAGGAAACAACATATAAGATGGCATCCTGTGACATTATATTAGTATACTATTATAATGCAAAAAGGAATTTTTAAAGTTATGATATAGTGAAACCTAGCACCAGACACCCTGGTTCCTTAAGACAGTTGAGTCGGATTCAGCTCATGAACTTACTATCAAACAATGTGAAATTGGAAACAATCACAAATAGAGCCTGTAATGCAGTGTTCTGACTTTTCTAGGGTTCTCAGTATTTGCAACACTGCTTTGAATGCGGTGATTAGTAAAGCATAACCTTTCCAGAGTTGACTTTATTAACTTAATAAATCTGTTTTATCCTAGGTAGTGAAGAAAAGGACTTCTCTGATGTCACAGTTGTACCAAAGATTGACACCCCACGGTTGTCTAGTTTTCTCCGGGCAGCATGCCAGGTTCATTCTGTGTTGCATGTCTTCTTTTGTGTTAGTGCTTCAGGACTCATTATCTTCAGAAACAGAGCTACTGAAATCTTGGAGCTTTGTGACTCAGAATCAGTTCTTTGTTTTTAAGTATTATGTTCTTACAGATTATCAGTAATATACTTATTAAATGACACTAGGTAAATAGATCTCATTGAAAATTCTGTGTTTTGGGGTTCTGTACTTAATAATTTCCTGCAGTTGAAAGTAATTACAGAGTCTTAAGCCAAGCATGTTAAGCTGACAAAACAAGTGTAAATCTATACAGTATTAGTAAATAATACACTCAAGATTTTAACAACTGGCTATGGAAAATTTCAAAGTTCGTAGTTGTGAGGCTCCATGTGCTGCAGCTGATGACATCACCTCACTTGGCTCCTTCTTCCAGATCATTCCCCTTTCCCATCATTCACCTGATTATTTTGAAACTAACTCTAATCATCATAATTTTATCCCATATATATTGCAGTATAAGTCTCTAAAACAGAAAGATCTTTTGTTAATATAAAAACAGCTTTCACCTCAAAGAACTTTTATTCTAGAACCAAATATTAGTGACCTTGACCTGGGCACATGGATTTAGGTTACCCTAAATACCATGTTTCAACACAGTAAACAGTTTCATGAAGTTTTTTTGCAGAACAAAAGAAAATGCTAAATCAGAGCGCTTTTCAGATGCATTGTGAGAACCGCAGGTAGGAGGTGTGCAGCAAAGGGAGGAAGTCTGTGCTGTGGCCTCAGACGCTGACGGCACTCTTAGTCTTTGAGTTAGTAGAGTGACAGGTCGTGAGGACATGAGGACTGCACAAAGGTGGCAGTGAAAGGCTTTCAGGAGGGCACAAGGTAGCCTAAGGTAATCTGGCTTTGGATCTGTCCTATTCCAACTCTCCACAGCCACAGAGTTCTTTAACACGGGTGTGACCTACAAACTTGGTAGTTTCTAAAATACTAAGAAAAGTTGATATTCTAATCTCTTTGTTGTTGCTAACTTTTTATATAAACTTAGAATTTAAATATGGGGCAGAAATAAACAGCCTAATAGTGGTAAGCCTTGACAGGTTGCTTTAGGATCAAGCCTATCCATCATATTGTGATATGACTACCTGACATTTGCTTTGCCCCAGTGTCTCAGTTGTAGAGGGATTTGTGACTTAGAAAAAGGATCAGGTTTGACATATTTGTTACTATTATTAGTGTCTGTTGTAGTATAAAGTTTTTGGAGCTAGTAAGAAGAGAGTCCTTGGGCACAGTGCAGTGAAGAGAGATGAGACGGAGAGAACAGGCAACGACAGGGTTGGGGATCCAGGTCCAGCCTTTATCTCACTGGCTTCTTTTGTGCACACCACATCTCTGTCCAATGCAAACACAGTCCTGCCAGTCCTCACCTCACATTTGCTGCCTTCCTTTTACTAATTTCTAAGACTCCTCGCATTTTAGAGATGACCCAGTTAGATCATTTAGTGCTACTGAGGATGCAGTGAGTGCTGGCTGCCCGGTTCTCCTTAGGATGCAGTGAGGGCTGGCTGCCCGGTTCTCCTTGGTGCTTTTATCTTTGAGGGTGTTAGATACTCAGGCTCACTTTGCCCTCTGAAATATTAACGTCATATTTAGCAAAGGAAACAACATATAAGATGGCATCCTGTGACATTATATTAGTATACTATTATAATGCAAAAAGGAATTTTTAAAGTTATGATATAGTGAAACCAAGCAATTATTTGCAGAAATTGAGTCTACAAAAGACGTTTTTTAAAGAAAAGATAGCATGCTGTCAGCATTTTAAGATCCTACTTCATGTTCCGGCTTGGTGGGAGCCTAGCCAGTTTGGATGTTCACCTTCCTAGACATGGACGGAGGGGGGAGGACCTTGGACTTTCCACAGGGCAGGGAANGATTGGAGAGGGAGGGGGAGAGGAGTGGGGGGAGAGGGAAAGAAGTGGGGGGAGAGGGAGAAGGGTGGCAGGAGGGGGAGGGAAATGGGAGGCTGGGATGGGAGGAGGCGGAAACTTTTTTTCTTTTCCTTTTCTCAATAAAAAAAAAACTTAAAAAAAAAAAAGAAAGATGGTTCGTCTTTGAGGTGGGTTTTCTTTTTAAATTTTTAAAAATTTATTTTTTATTTTATGTGTATGAGTGTTTTGCCTGCTTTTCTATCTGTGCACCATATCTGTACCCCGTGGTCCTGCAGAAGCCAGAAAAGTTCCTGACTGGAGTAACAGGTGGTTGTGGGTACCATGTAGATGATGGGAATTGAACCCAGGTATCCTACAAGAGAGCCATCTCTCCAGCCTCTGCTCACTTGTCTTTCAAAGGTGGTTGCTGTTTTGCTTGAAGAGGACCGTTTGGCAGCTGGGCCCAGCCAGAATCCCCGGGCTCAAGACAAAGCTCTGAACATCAGTGAGAGTTCCTCCCAGCTGAACACGAACCTGCCATTCCTTCAGGGTAGGAGGCCTTTCCTGACATCAGTTTATAGGCAAACGCCAACATTTATATTGAAATAATGATCATTAATATTACATGTTTTTAATTTGATATGGTTTATTGTGTATAAAACAGAAAGTCTCTGGCTACAGAATTACAAATGAATAGTGAGAATTCTTTTCTTAAATGTGTATGTTAGATTTATGATTTTCAAGAGTTAATTAGAGGAGGTCTGACAGAAATTTAAATTAGTGAAATTATTTAGTAAATGGAAAATGAGATTGTGTTTGTTTTAAGAATTACAATTCTTTTCAAGCAGTTACTCAGATAATACATACACAGCTATGGAAATGGTAAGCAGATAAAGCATATAATGTCAGAGTATTTAAATTAATTTAAACAAACTGCATTTGCAAGGCTAAATTTGAATGCTCATTCATTCATTCATTCATTCATTTATTTTGAGACATTATCTCAGTTATTAGGCAGGCTTTGAATTCTTGAGCCTTCTGCCTTAGTGCCTCTGGATTATAAACATACAAACAGAGGGCCAAATGCAGCTTCCTAGGCTTATGTCTCTCATGCTGGCTGCAGAACAGAGACGCATCTCTCTGCTGCTGCCTGTGAGCTTGAGCTGACAGCAGAGTGAGCCCTGCCAGCATGTCATGAACTAAACTGCACGGCAGCTTTAAGTTTTGCTCATGAAGACAAAAGATTACAGAAATGCAGTAAAGACAGATCCAGACGGAAAAAAAGTCTAAATAAGTCACAGTGTGTTTAAAAATGTACAGAGCCTTGGGAGAGAAAAGAGAAATGGTATAGACAGTCATACAAACAAAATAGTTTAAAAATAATAAAGTCTTAAAAAGGAATAAGGTAATAAAAATATAATAAGCCACATAAAGATGGGAAATATGCAGAGTCTGGATTCCGTATGTTATTGTGTTGTCTTTAGATTTGGCAATTGTTTTGTTACATATAGTTTTATTACGTTAAAGTTAAAACTCTCCTTCTTAATTAGATGAAAAGGGGAAATGTGGAAGATTCCTTTACAGTGTGTGAATGTATGTCACTGTGAATGGTTTAATAAAGATGCTGATTCACACACAAAATAAACATAAATAGGAAAGAAACCTTATTGATGTCATTAAAAACTAGAAGGCAGCCTTAGGAGATGACTCAGTGAGTAAAGGCAGGTGGTGCACAAGACTTTCAGTCTGAGTTCAATTCACGTCAAAAGTGGAGGAGAGAACCAACTCCTCTGACTTGGACACATGTGCTTGCCTCCTCCCATCATGTATGAATGCTTACACACACGCACACACACACTTACAGTAGAAACCCAGTAATAATGGTGGAAGAGCTTTGCTCATGAATGGTGAAGGAGCACATATAACCATTGTCATGCCTTGCCTGGGGGAGGACTTCAGGCTGCTTGAGGAGGTACCCCTGAGGGGATGACTGTTGAGTGGCTGAGGGGGATGCCGGAAGACCAGGAAGACAAGTCTGATCCCAGGTTTTGATGGTATGGGCTGTGACTTCAGGAACTAGTGTGCATGGGCAGCGGGTATCAGGTCAGCAGGTGTAGTTTTACTTAGCTAGTACTACAAAATTCTCACGTGACTATGGCTTAACATTCTACTGTTTCTTCATTTTATCAGCAGCCCTGCTAAGGAGAGCTGTAGGGAGAGCATCTCTACCACAGTCTTGGAATCCACTCTTGGACTGCTACTCCTGGCTTTGGATGAGAGTAGTTTTCTGTATGGCGTTCAGACGGCTTTTTTAAAAAGAGAATTGAGGTTCCTAACAGTAGTGTCCTTGCAGCATGCCTTGGAAGGAAGACCACTCCAGGTGTTTCTAGCATGGTGCTGATTTCTGCTCCCATGCACTTGGGCTGAAGAGCTAGTAGATGAGAAGTGTGTTGTCCTGGCCATCGCTGCACCAGAGAAAGGGTTTCCCTTTACTGAAGCCACAGGGTCAATGTAGATACAGAATTTAGGATTACCCTGTAGGTGTTGATTAAAACCCAGGTTTGGGGGTTGAGGATCTCATTCATTGGATGCAGTGCTTCCTAGCATGCGGAAAGCCTGGAGTTCAGTCCTTAGCACAAACTGAATGTGCTATTGGTACATGCTATACTTTCACAGCCAAGGAGTGGGGGCAGGAACATCAAGTCCAAGGTCACCCTCAGTTGCATAGTGAGGTGAGGGGACAAAGGATGTGTGGGGACTTGTCTCAGCAACAACACTCTTGATTTTTTGTTCGGCTTTGAACAGACCACGTTTGTTTTTTCATTGAATTAGATTTTATGAGAGTGTTCTGAAAAGTTTTAAATGCTAAAGTGAAAATTGTTTTTTCTTATCTCCAGGGCGGAAAGTATCCTGTTTGCATGCCTCTCGAGTTCAGAGGCAGACTGTGGTTTCTGTTCATGACTTACCTGAAAAGGCATTTGCCCCATCTCTGGATAGCCGGCACCTCCTCTGTGTGTGGGATATTTGGCAGCCTTCAGGGCCCCAGAAGGTTCTGATATGTGAATCAAAGGTATATTCAGAACGAGTCTGTGCTTGTTTCCAGGAGGGGAGTAGCTGGCAGTAACATAACAAGGAGAGGGCACAGAGATAGCAGACAGAATGGGGCATAAGTCATGTCGTTTCTGTGCTGTTGGCTCTACATAGGTGACAAAACACATTTGTTCCAACTCTAGGAATTCCTAGTTTAACAGGTCATTTCTGACTGAGAAACCCAGGATTGTCATGCAGGAAGTATTCAGCCATCTGTAAACTAGCAAAAGAACATAGTTAGAGGCTTAATAAAAACATGGTCAGGATGACCACAAGGCTAGGATATTTGGATCATGCTATTTAGATTCTGATACTCTAGATATCTTAATATTCTTGCGATGTCTTTGTTTTTGTTTTGTTTTCTTTCCCATCCCCCAGGAAGCTTGTGGTAACCCATGCTGGCCTTGCATTCTCTATTCAGCTGAAGATGACCTTGAACTCCTGATCTCTTGCCTCGACCTCCTGATGCAGGGATTATAGATGTGCTCCACCATGCATCATGCAATTTCTAAAAATTGCTTACAATAAGGGCCTTTGTCACTTACACAGACTGCTGCCTTCTATGTGAGTCTGGTCCTGTTATTCACGCTCCACTGGCCATCTTCCCTTTCATATTGACTTTGTTTTTGATTGGGAAGTACTATGTCTTTATGCTCCTTGACTCACCCAAACCATCAATTTCTTCCAAATATATGAAGAACACCTTTTTGGGCGCCAATTTTAGAGTCTTGAAAGTGAATAAGTTTAGAGTAAAAGCCATAAATAAAATGTCAGACAGTGGACTCACCACTTTGGAGATCCAGGCAGTTACACTAATAGAAAGGGTTATTAAGCACATTTTATGTACCCAGATGGACACTAGAAGCCTTCTTTGTGATCACATTCCTACAGACTGGATTTCAGATTCTACTGTCTTTGTGAAAAAAACCCACACTTGGGCAATTGAATTTTATTTCATACGCACAGGTCTGTGTTCTACTTAATTGCATCCTGTGAGGACCTTTATCTGTGTCAGATGTCATTCTTTGTGAGCTAATTCTGTGAATGTGGCTCATATTTTTCAGCCATTCACCTCCTATGATTGACTTTTCAGGTTACATGTTGCTGCTTCAGCCCCTTAAAAGCATTTTTGCTGTTTGCCGGAACAGTCCACGGCTCTGTGGTCCTTTGGGACTTAAGAGAAGACTCCAGGATACACCATTATGTGAGACTGAGCAATTGTCTCTGGGCCTTCCGGATCCCAACATTTTCCACTGGTTAGTCTTGTCTGTTTTCTAGAAAAGCCTGGTCCGCTTTGAGGACGAAAGTTTTAACTTGATCTGCTTTTGTTCATTCACATTTCCAGAGGATGAGGTCTGAGTCTGAACAGAGGAAGCATCTGGTAAACAGAAAACCAAATCCATTCAAGTAGTCCTCACTGAGTGGCAGCAAAGTTTGGGGCACTCTTTTATGTTAAATGTGTGGATTCTAAAAAATTCCAAGCAAGATAAATTTTGGATTGATTAGTTAATTGATTATGGTTTCAAGGAGCAAACTCCAGGTCTCAGTCAGCTCTATGTACTGAGTGTCACCCTCCTCCTAACATCAGTGTCCTTAGGTCCTTACTAGCCACGGTAGAGTAGTGAGTGCATACAACTGTAGCATCACTAGTGAATACTCGAGGTGGTGAAGTGAGAAGAACTCTTGGGGGACAGAGCCTTAGGTTTTTTACATGAACAATTGATACCATTTTAGACCACAGCCACCATAACAAAAACAAAACCAAATCATTTCTTGGGGCTAGGAAGATGACTTAGTAGTGAGTGTTTGTTGTGTGATGTGAACCTGAGTTCAGATCCCCAGCACCCACACCCCTTCTGACTGGGTGTGTTGGTACACACCTGTGATCTCCCTGGGGAGTTAGAGGGGCTCACTGTCTCGCTAGTCTTACTAGCCGGCAAGCTCTAGGCCGGTGATTCTCAACCCATAGATCACAACCCCTTTGAAGGTCGAACAACCCTTTCACAGGGTTGTAACAGACATCCTTCGTATCAGATGTTCACACTGCAGTTTATAACAGTAACAAAATTAGTTATGAAGTAGCAAGGAAAATAAGTTTATGGTTGTGGGTCACTGCAACATGAGGAACTGTATTAAAGGATGTCAGCATTAGGAAGGTGAGAACCACTGCTCTAGGCCCAGTGAGAAACCTTGTCTCAAAATAAAAGGAGCATGGAGAATTATCAAGGAAGACACCTGACGTCAGCCTCTGGTCTCCACATTTACATGCCTGCACGTGTACCCACTCACACATGTACACACATGAATACATACCAACACGAAGAGTGAGCATTTCCCACCTGGAGGACTTCTAAGTGTTTTATGTACATTCTTGTACTAGCCCTCCATCCATCCCTGTTGCTCAGAAGGGTAAGATCTTTGTACCACACTGACTGCACAGGCGGGCCCTGTACTCGGCCATCTGACCTATAGACTGCTGATTGGCTCTTCTTGTAGGAGCTGACGTCCATTGTCTGAGAGAGCAGGCATAGACCTTCTCTTGATCACTCTTTACCAATCTTGTCCCTTTCCTGTTGAGTCTCAGGAGCACACAACACCACTCAAGCTCTTGGTGTTCTCTCTTTCCCCTCAGGCCACTAGTTTTTTATTGAGTCATTATCCTGTGACCAGTTTGCTTTGTCCAACTGCTGGAGGACTCTTCTCATATGTCATTTGGTGTTCTTCACTGCTGACAGCTCCTTGGTGCTCTTCTGCAGTGTGCCAACTGTCGCTCTGTGCTTCTCAGCAGTGGTCCTATCAGGCAGTGGTGTTTAGCTAGATATTTAGTAAGCATGCAGTTTTAATTTCGGTTTTCGACTTTCACTTGAATAACTAATGATCCTGTTTATCTTCATGTACTTATATATCATATAAATATTCTTGTTGAGTATGCCTGTTTAAATCTTTGCTCATTTTTTTTATTGAGTTGTTTTTCTAAGTTTATTTGTGTTTTTGGAGAGAAGGTCTTGTTTTGGAGTCCTGGCTGTCTTAAGCTTTCAAAAATCCTCTTACCTCAGCCTCTCGAGTGCTGAGATTGCAGGCATAATTCATGCCTGGCTGAATTTACTTTACGTTGTTGCTGTTGTGCTGGAGATTGGGCCCAGGACTTTGCATGTGTTTGGCCAGCACTTTATAGACTGAGCTATACATCCTATTAAGTTTTGAAGCTTTACATAGTCTAGATGTGTTTTACATGTATTTCATTATATCCCATATTCCTTCTTGTAAAATTGTTTGCCAAAGAGAGGAAGAGTTAACTTTGGTTGAGTTTGACTTATTTCTCATGATGTGCTCTCGGTGTCGTGATGAACAGGTTCTACTCAACTAAAAGTCACAGAGCGTGGGTTGTCAGCCATGTTTTCCTGAACTTTTGTAATTTTAGGTTTTACATTTAGGTCTGGTCACATGATGAGAAGTACTAGTGTCCAGGTTTATTTTTATTAATATTTTTATATATGAATGCCCCATTGAACTTCTCACTCTTGATGGCTGTCTTCACTGCATTCAAAGCTTCTGTTGCACATGTGGTTCCTATCAGTTTGATGTCTCAAGCGAGGGCCTCTCTGTTGTGCATCCCTCCTGCTCTGGCCATCACGGAACTTTTCGTTGTCTCTGTAGTTTGTTCCTTTTCCAGAAAGTTCTCTCTCTGGAATAAAGTAAACATTTTCGGATTGGGTAGGAGTAAACTATATACGAATAGCTTTACAGCTGTTTCACAACTGCTTGTGTACAGGTTTCCCCTCCTCTGGGTAAATACCAAGTATCCGGCTAAATATCTTCAATTCACAGAATCTAGAATTACTTAGGAGATAATCCTCATATTAAGTGTTGGGTTATCTAGTTAAGTTAGCCTCTGGGCACGTCTGTGAGAGATTATCTAGTTGGTTGAGATGAGAAGATTTAACAGTAGGTGGTGCCATTCCCTGGGATAGGATTGCAGGTTGCCTGTATGAGGGAAAGCAAGCAGTTTGAAGAATTTGATTCCTGGATTGCTCAGTTAAAAATTGTCAACTGTCTTTCAGAGTGGCTCTGCCATCCGCATTCTCACAGACAGTGAGACCTGCTGCTCTGTACCCTCACCAGCCATTGCCATCCGTTTGGGTCATTCTGCTTGGTTTCAGTGGTTCCTCATGTGTGACTTGCATTTCTCTTGTGACACTTGGAACAATTTTGTCTTTTCTTATGCTCATATGCTATCTGTGTGTCTTTTTTGGTAAAGTACTCATTAAGGTCTTTGACCTGTTTTAAAATTGCTTGTTTTCTGGTAGTTGAGTTTATATGTTTTGATAAAAGACTTTTGTGAGGTAAGGGTTTGGCAAATATTTTCTCTTGTGATTCTTTTCATTCTTTTAACTAAGTAAGGCTTTTAAATTGGTTTATTTTTATCCTTCTCCAAACACTCTTAACATCACAGATAATGTTTCCTCTCTCTGTACTGTATTTATATCTGCGCTTTACACATAAAAAGCACAAGCCATTTTTTACATCTCTACTAACCATTTTTTGCCCTTTTGGGGAGATACTGTTGCTATGGAGACTATTTACAGTGATAGATACCATATGGATTTTGATGCTATTAAAAAAGTATCCTTTTTTCAAACAGAAAAGAACATAAAATTTATTAGATGACTTAGGCTCTAAGAATCTTTTCTGATTCTCTAATAAACTACCCCAATAAAAGCACCTTAAAGGAGAAAGTATTTAGTTGGCTCACAATCCAGGGTTTAGTCCATTTCGGCAAGGAAGTTGCAGTGGTAGGAATTGCTCACATTGCGTCCCAGCCAGAAGCAGGGAGCAATGAATACCAAGTGCCACAGCTCAGCTTAATTTCTCTCCTTTTCTAAGTTTAGTGCTTGGCCCAGGAGGTGGTGCCTACTCACAGGGATACCCACAGGCCAGCTTGACCTAGATGGTCCTCATTGAGACTCACAGGTGATTCTAGATTGTGGTAAGCTGACAACTAAAACTGTCATACAATCCAAAAGATCCCTTCAAACCATAGTGTTTTCTGACTGCTAAGGTAGTGAGTGTAATTCAGCGTTGTTTTCAAGGCACTATATTCCTAAGCCTTCTCCCTTCAGATGCCTCCTTATATAAGATGATACAGCACTTGCTGTAACGGGCACATTCTCTTTGTATTTGATGTTATCTCTGGAGGGCTGTGTATACGATGTGTGAGTAGCTGTTGTGCCCCAATGTTGAGGGAACAATGGCAAGAAAAGTCCACACATGTTCAGTGCAGGACAATCATCCTTTCATGTATTTCCAGCCATGGTTGTCGAGTGCACAGATGAGTAAGAGGGATGACGGGATGCTAATCCAGCGCTCTAGGAAATGCTCCCTTTGTTTCCTTTGCCATCTCAGTATCATCAGCGGAAGTCAGGAGTGTGAAGCTGGAGCTTCTAGAGGAGATCATTCACATCCGTGTGACTTCCCCCGGGAGGTCTGCAATGTGTCTTCATTCTGTTATTCACTAGCTTTTCTTAAGTTCAGCCCGACCGGCCCTCTCCTTTTCTTCTGTTTTTATGTGGGGTTTTGATGTTGGATGTGATTTGTTGTTTTAAGTGCATTTCCCATAGTGGTCTGCAGAGATCTCATTCATCTCAGACTGGTTGCCTTATGCTTTGTGCTTTCTTCAGGGATGGGGTGGGGCAGGAGAATAGTCACACCAGATGATTCTTTAATGTCTTTGTTTTAATTTCTTCCTGAGGTACCTGCATATGGAATTTGAATTTCTGACTCCCAGATGTTTTATTCATTTGTGGGTGGCAGTACTTTTCCTGGTAGTGACTGTGTACCCGTTTAAGTCCCCTGCTCTGACTTGCACTGCTCTGTTCTCAGTCCATGCTATTCTCTTTTCTTATAAGTTGCCCATAAACGGCACTTCTCTAAGGCCCTATTGAATGGTCCTCTTTCCCCAGCCTGGAAAACCTGGAGGATTCTGGCCTTAGAATCATGTCTTCTCTTTCTGGAGTATCTGCTTAACAATACTCTTGGTCTTAGAGTATGTTGATCTCCTTCCTAGCCCTGTATATGTATTGCCTCAGTGATGGAACAGCTATGTAATGGTACAAGCTTTGGTGTTCGCTTCTTGTTTTTCCTCTTATAAGCATATTGAGGTTGTAGTCTCTGCTAGAGATGCTGAAAACTCATGGTCCTGAATCTTGATGTGCGACTTATTAGTGTTAGTCTTGTGGCTTTAGGTGAGAGGTATATGGAGAGATTCAGATCTTTAGACGCAGAAGCATTCACATATTTCTTAACATATAATGCTAATTTTATTGCTAAAATATATGACTTAAAGTGGGTACTATGGGCCTTTAATTTCTAGATGGAGTCCTCACATCAGTGAACCACCAAAGTCCTCTTCAAGCCATAGAGCCGGTTGTTACATCTGCTTACAAGAAACAGAGCTTGGTGCTTTCACCCTTTTCTACTCAAGAAGGTACAAGAGCTCTCACATCTATAAAATCTTTCAAGCAATAGTTATGTAAAGCGTTATGTTTACTTAAAGCTTCTTTCCTCCATTTTTGTTTCTGCTTTCATTAGAAATGGCAGGCTTGTCATTTCACATCGCTTCCCTGGACGAGAGTGGTGTTCTCAATGTGTGGGTAAGTGGGAGGTGCTGAGTGGAACCGGCTGGGAGGAGACAGCACCTGGCTTGGGGAATGGGTCAGGGGTAGAATAGAACAAGACAGTAAGACCCTTTGTTCTGTGAAGGGGTGTGGAGTTGTATGCCTGGCCTTGGCCTCTGTAAATGCATAAGGAAGACCATAAGAAGGCCTCACTCCTAAAGGATATGTTAGGACTTGTATAGTGAGCTACTAATGAGGTTACTGAGAGAGGAGAATAGTGAGATAAAAGAATGAATAAATTTAGGTCATTAGTTCTAAAGCAAATGAGTAGTCTTTTTATGAAACAATTATATTTTAGGCTCTAATAAAGCAATGTTATTTTATTATAGCTATGCTTTGCTTAGATTGGTTCTTAGTTTTAAAATGTATCAGTATCCATTTTTTCAATATTCTGTTTTTAGGTGGTTGTTGAATTACCAAAGGCAGATATCTCTGGTTCAATGAGTGATTTAGGTAACTATTGAAGTAAAAATTAATTAATTATTGTTTGCTAAAATGATTAGAGATTAAAGATAACACAACATGCTTTGAAAAATAAGTCATTAGCAACCTGAAAATGAACATCAGAGTTGTATGGCCATCTCACTAGCTAAAGTGGTTGAGTGACATCTAATGTGGGTGTCGTAAGTTCTGTCATGGTTGGCATTCATTCTGCTCTGTGTCATAAATTAAGGCAACTGTCTTCTTTTCCAGTATTCTTCAGGTGTCCATGTCCTAAGTCCTCCTTCAGTTGGGGCTTTCTTCTGTGGATTGTATTTACCCAGTGTACATGAGTTCACTAAGTGTGGCTCGCCTCGTGCCACTTGGAATGGGTGATGACACAGCATGCTAAAGTGTCCCATATGGAGCAGGAAAGATGGGGAAACAGTTCAGGATCCCCAAGGTGTGCTGTTTTCCGTGCCACTTGGCATGGCTTCCAGTACTAAGAGGCCCCAGACAATTCAGTTCTGATGGATCTTGGGGCTATTTTGTCTGCATCATAAGCTCAGCTTTCTTACCCTGAATTACAGCTGTTAGCTTTCTTTCTTTCTTTCTTTCTTTCTTTCTTTCTTTCTTTCTTTCTTTCTTTCTTTCTTTTTCTTTCTTCCTTCCTTCCTTCCTTCCTTCCCTTTTTTTTTTTTTTTTTTTTTTTTTTTTNTTTTTTTTGCTTTCTCAAGACAGGGTTTCTCTGTGGTTTTGGAGCCTGTCCTGGCACTAGCTCTTGTAGACCAGGCTGGTCTCGAACTCACAGAGATCCGCCTGCCTCTGCCTCCCAAGTGCTGGGATTAAAGGCGTGCGCCACCACCTCCCAGCAGCTGTTAATTTTATAATGACAGCTTGTCTCATCTTATTTGTTTCAAGGGTGTATCCCCTGATAGATTTGGAAAAAAATAGGAAAAAAAAATCCAGGATTGACACTGGCCTTGTTTCAGGTTCAGGTTCTCAGATTCAGAAGCAGGCTCTTCACCAAACAAGTGCTGATCACTTCTTGTTGAAGAGCCATTCAAATCGTTTTCCTGTGATTGTGGTTGAGACCAGCGGCAGCAGGCCTGATCTGTAGATGTGCCACCTCTGGGATGCCATCCATATTGTACAGTGAATGTAAGAGACAAGTCATGCAGTGCACTTGCAGTTGCCCTTCCTAGCAGTGAGGCGAATATTATTTCTACATGCTTTTAACTCAGCTGCACTCCAGGTTCTGGAAAGCATCTTGCCAAATATTTGGGTTTCATTATATTAAATCTCTAATTCTTCCCTCTGCAGTAATGTACAAAAATAGCTTTAAGCCAGACATTTGGCAGAGACAACTGAAGGGTCCATATTTGAGGAGAACAAAGGAAGGAATGGAAAACAAAGCCAGGTCTCCTGGGAGCTGTAGTTCCATGGTGTTTGAGTGGAAGTTAGAGTTTCTGCTTAACAGAAACTGAGCCTGGAGGAGCTCAAAATACCGGTGGCCATTCACCAAACTGGAAACTTGGTGGGTTTCTGATTGGCTTTGAATGACAATTGCCTTGGATATTTACAGCACAGGGTTTGGCATTTGGAACTAAGTATTCAATACATGTGATGCCAATTGTTCTCACCAGTCTGAAAATGTGTGCACATCTGGATCATGGCCCCATGGGGTTCTGATAATGACCTATAAATTCCGACTCTCCTCTTCAGCAAGGCACAGACACCTCCACCAGATTTAGAGGGAGTCCTTCCTGTATTTATATTTTGGCATTCCTTCTGGTTATGATACTTAAATAAGGAAGAGTGAATCCAGACAACTGTAGGTAGAATTGGGGTTAACTCGCATTAAGAGGTGTGTGTGTTTGTGGTTTGTCTGATTCTAGGTTTGATACCTGGAGGGAGGGTCAAATTGGTGCACAGTACTGCGATCCAGCTGGGCAACAGGTGAGACGTCCCCTGGGATTAAGCAAGTCCCTCATTCCACAAGGACTCTGTTTCCTGTTAAAAACATGTTCTGTTTTGCAATGAGGACTTATTCAGTTTTTGCTATATGAATTATATCAGTCAATGTAACAAATATATTTTTCAGATATAGGGCTAATAGATATTCGTAAAATGTTCTTAGCTTATAAATTAAGTCAAATATGACTGTCTTTCATCTAATTTTACTTTAGACTTAAAGTTAGTTAAACTTGATCAAGTCAAGTTTTAGGAACTGAAAACATTGAAATAAGTTTTATTTATAAATTTACATTTTTAGCTAGGCATTGCATACACCTATAATCCTAGCAAATTCTATTTGGTAGATAGAAGCAGGAAGATTAAGAGTTCAAGGCTAACTGGCTTTTTGAAGCCCTTTCTTTTTGGAGGGATACCTTGCTCAGCCTAGATATGGGGGGAGGGTCTTGGTCCTGCCTCAAAGCAATGTGCTAGACTTTGTTGACTCCCCATGGGAAGCCTTACCCTCTCTGAGGAGTGGGTGGGGGTGGAGTGAGGGGAAGGTGGAGGGAGTAGGAGGAGCGGAGGGAGTGGGAACTGGATAGGTATGTAAAATGAGAAAAGATCGTTTAAAAAATAAAAAGTTGAAAACAAAACAACAAAAAACAAAAAGAGATCAAGGCTATCCTTGACAATACAGTGAGTTTGCAACCAGCCGGGATATATGAGAACCTGTCTCAAATAGTTAAATAAACAAACAGAAACACCACAAAACAGCAAACATTAAAAAAATACAAAAAGAAAAAAAACAGCAGTATTTCTGCTTTTTACTTATAGAACTTACTACGAAGTACAGATTCTTAATGAATGTTCAGTATTAGTGTTCCATGTTCCTTATTGGTTCCCAAAGACATATATTTCTGCCATTTACTCAGTGAGGCTGTTAGTATGTGAATTACCCGTGAAACATCTTTGAGTCTGTGTCCTCTTTCTCACACAGAACACAGTCAATACAGTCATTCAAATCAACTTTCTTGACTGGAATATAATTATGAAAGGAGATAGTTCAAGTCATCAGATATGTTGCAGGGCCAGGCCATGCCTCCTTCCCATGCTGCGTACCGCTGCCGAGCTGCGTACCTTTGCACTAGATGCTCGCACCTCACGCCGTGCATTATATTTATTTTTAACTGTAACTTCCTCCAGGATGTAACTGTATACTCTTACAGGACTTAGCTATATACTCTCCAAAGGGAAGTAGTTAATGTATTTGATGCCAGATGTTCATACCTGTATTTTTGCAAGAATCTGTGGGAAAGGAGGGGTACAGGTAGACTGTATTATAAGGAGAGCCCTAACTCTGTAGCCTTCCCTACCTTGGGTAAACTGGGGTGTCTGGCTGGACTGATGCACCCGGTCCTTGTCCCTTTTCTGCCACCTGTGGACTGTGGATGTCCTGGAAATATGTCACCCTCAGTGTAGCAGCCATCTTGCCTTCAGTGATCCCAGCAAGCATGCCCGTGAAGCAGAATATTCCTTGTTGGCATGGTTATAAGAGTTATAAGAGTATGATGTGTTAGTATGAACATAGGCGTGTAGGAGCTTGAAGGAGGGAAGGGTTGTGTCCAGACAGATGGGAGCTTCTGGGGAAAGTGTTATGTGGTTCTTTGAGTGAGAATGGTCCCTATAGGCTCACATACTTGAATGCTTATACACCAACGAGGAGAACTGTTTAAGAAGGATTAGAAGGTGTGGCCTTGTTGGAGCAAGTGTGCCACTGGGTATGGGCTCTGAGATTACCTCTGCCTGCACTCTGTGGATCAGGATGTAAAGATCTCAACACCAGCTCCGGTATCATGCCTGCCTGCTTCCTGCCATGACCATGCACTACCCCTTTAAACTGTCAGCAAGCCCCCACTTTTATAAGAGTTACCTCGGTCATGGTTTCTCCTGACAGCAATAGAATACTGACTAGGACATGGTATTGGATTGATCCTCAAAAGCTTGGCAAAGGAGCATGTCATGGCTCTAAGGCAAAGATACCTGTGTGTAGACATACCAGCAAATCTGCAGTTGAGAAAGATGGGGTGAGCTGATGGCTGACCTTGACATGCCTGTGCTGTGCTGGCAGTCTAGACATTGTCTTGGAGGTGACAGGGTCTTATTCTAAAGAAGTGGAATGTCATTTTTGAGATGTAGGATAATCAACTTGGAAAAATTTGAATTTGAAGTTGGAGAAACTGGAGTCAAGGAGACCAGTTAGGAGGCCAATATAGTGTGACCTGTATGAAAACCAGCATAGCTGTGGAGAACTGGATGGAAATCAGTTGATGAGGGGAGCAGTGAGAGGGAGGAGCCTCAGCTGGTTTGACTACCGGGTAGTGCCGCTGGGGGAGATGTTTGTATGTCATGTGTGTAAGTGTCTTGTCTGCCTAGATATATGTGCACCACATGTATGTCTGGGCCATAAGAGGCGAGAAGAGAGCATCAGATCTTCTGGAGCTAGAGTTTCTGACAGTTGTGAGCTGCTCTATGAGTTTTGGGAACAGAATCCAGCTCTTTAAGAGCAGCAAATGCTCTTAATTGCTGAGCCATTTCTGTAGCTCCAAATATAGCTGTTTTTTGTTTTGCCTTTTTTTTTTAAGAAAAGAAAATCTCTTACTGCTAGGAACAAAAAGGGAAGTTAAGTTAGATAATAAGGTTTTGAACTAATGCTGACAACCAGTAGGTCAGGTTCTCAGGCCTTTCCTATAAGCCTGTGACTCAAGCCTTGTGCAATCACAGACACACGGGGCTTGCCTGAGTTAGAATTGAGACCCTTGCACAGTATTCTGGAATTCACTGCCCCTTGAGTGTGAGGAAAATAAAGTTTCACTCCCAGTTAAGGGAAAATGGGTACTTGGAAGATCAAGCTAGATGTGTATGGGACCTTACAAGTATCAGAGTCCCTGGAACCTTGAGATAAAGATGCAAGAACAGCTGCCTGATAGGAAGCTGGGAGCTATGGGATTTCCACAAGCCTTCTGCAAAAGATTAGTTCACAAACTTTATAGGAACCAGAAGCACGAGGAAGCACACTAGAGCTGTCATCAAGTGGGATTCATCAGTCAACTACTGATCACCGTGTCTCGGCATCAGGCCTGCTGCAGTTGTACAATACACTTTTCAAAGCAGTGCTGTAATTTCCAAATTTCAACCAGTGAGTGATTCAATAATAGATTCAACATAGTTGATAAAAGAATTGGGCAACAGTGATGGGTCTGCAGAAATGATTGAAAAAGAAATAGGAAGAGTAGTAGCTGGAATCATGGAAGAAGTGTGATAAAGCTTTCCTCACTGGATGATGTGTGGCAGTGCTAAGTGAGTGTAAGGTATTGCCATCATCCAGGTTTTGCAAAAGCCATGTGTTCATCTCTGCTGTTTATTTTACAGTCTTTCCCATAAAGATAGTGAATTCTGGGGGTCCACACAAACACTAAGTGTCAAATTTCTGCCTTCGGATCCTAATCACTTTGTTGTCGGCACCGACATGGTTAGTAGTGTTTTACATTTCATCCTTACCTCATAGATATCTTTATAGCAGATTAACTTACTATTTGCCTTTTTATAATGTCTGAATTATTTCATGAATATAGTTTTGTCCAGTCTTACTTCTAATACTTTTCTTTGGCCATTCTTGGTATTCTTTATTTAATAATTAGGGACTTATAAGCCACAGTACCAGACAAGATTGGAGAGTGTCTCCCAAGGTGTTCAGACCTCAGCAACATGGTATCAGACCAATAAAAGTTAATGTGATCGATTTTTCACCGTTTGAAGAAACCGTATTCTTGGTAAGAAGGTCACTTTTCATTGATATTAGGTGCCTATTGGACCCTCATAATAGTGTAATCTAGCAGAATAATTTAGAAAGGGTTGATCTCATAGTAATCTACAAATTTTTATCATTTGTTGGGCTCCAATGATCTAAAAAGGAGACATGGGATATTATTAACAGAAAACTAAATCGAATTAACTCAGAAAGTTAACTCTCTTAAGAAATACTTTGTTCAGTTTCAAAGTACTTAGAATTTAACAGGAAGATACCTGTGGTCATGGTAAGTAATCCAGTCCTGAGCGTTAACCCTCTGCTACAGAACAGTCATCTGTCACTTATGAGATCCTCGGACCTCTCACCTCATTACCTCACACTGTATTCTGTTCTTAAATGTGACACTGCCTCTCAACACTGTTACTCTGAGGACTTAAGTCTCTAGCGCAGGAATCAGTGGAGACAAACTTCATTCAGACTGTTGCAATGGTTTACCATCTGCCTGGCTAAACGTGCAATCCCAGAATATACAGAGCCTTTAAGACCTCTTGAAGAGAAGCCAGTTTTCAGTACTCAAGACTTTGTGTATTCGAGTCAGAAGTTGCACACTCAGATATGGTGCTCAGAGATTATTTGGCTTAGTTCTTGCCCTGTATCCCATATGATTGTGTTACTTCTCTGAAATTAGGGCTTAAATGTGTTTCTATATTATTTTATTTTAGGATTTGATTTCTCTTGTTGACATTTGATTTGAATATACATACAATTTTTTCTAATTTTATGAAGTACATCTTTTTTGAGTATGAGAAAGGATTAAAGAGTAAGGAAGAATTAATCCTCTCTTTATAGGCTAATAATTTGTTCTTCATTAACCCAGCCGAGTTTTGTTTTATGAAAATTTCAATCCAAAGGGAACGCATAGCCATACTGTCAGTATAAATAGAGCTGCTTAAAGGTGGCATTCTTTCTGTGGAGCTTGCCCCAGCACCCTGGGCTGGTGTCAGCTTCTAGGGTAAGGGCTTTTTGTAGGATTGATTTCATGTCTTTTTATTCAGAAAACAAAAGCAAGCCAAAATGATATTTTACAAACAGGGCAAGCGTTATAACACTCTGAGAAAATGTCCTGACTATTGAGATTTAATTTATAAAGAAAGAAAAATAGGGTTTCTGTACCACAATTGCAGGCTGGTTGCTCAGATGGAAGCATCAGATTGCACCAGCTGACGTCCGAGAGGCCTTTCATGCAGTGGGACAGCAGCACCAGTGGCCACTCTGTCACTAGCCTGCAGTGGTCCCCAACCAGGCCTGCTGTGTTCCTGGTCCAGGATGATGCATCCAGGGTCTATATCTGGGACCTTCTGGAGAATGACTTGGGTCCTGTGGCTCAGCAGTCCATCTCTCCAGACAGGTGAGTACAAGGCCCATCACCCTCATCTCTGGTCTTTCTGTGTGTGTGTGTGGTGGTGGTGGTGGTGGTGGTGGTTTGAGTAGGCGTGGCCCCCACAGTCTCATGTGTTTCAGTGCCTGGCCCAGAAGGATTGGTGCTATTAGAAGGTATGGCTTTGTTGGATTAGACGTGGCCCTGTTGGAGGAAGTGTGTCACTGTGGAGGCAGGCTTTGAGATCGTATTTCAAGCTAAAGCTAGTATGACACAAAGTTCACTTCCTGTTGCTGTGGGTCAAGATATAGAACCCTCAGCTCCTTCCCCAGCACCATGTCTGCCTGTGCACGGCCATGTGTCCCATCATGATGACAATGAACTGAACCTCTGAAACTGTAAACCAGCCCCAATTAAATGTATAAGAGTTGTTGTAGTCATGGTGTCTCTTCACAGCAATAAAACCCTAGCTAAGACAGCTGAGTTGGTCAAATTTGAATAAAATCCTCTGTGTCATAAGGATGCCCATTTATGAGTGAATATACCACAGACACTTATTCTCTGCACTCTGTCTGGTCTTTCTTAAATCACGGTTTTAAGTTTAAATTCAATACTACATTTATATATTATATAGTCAAAAAGTACTTTTTAAAGACTGCTGTAGGAAGTCTTACAGCCAGTGGTTTCCCACCCACTGGGGCGTGGCCTCTTATACTATATATGCTGATGTAGAGCTTGTGTCCAGCCTCTTTTCCGGCCGCTCTTTCTGCTTGCTGGATTCGGTTTCTGGTCTCCATTCAAGCAGAGGATTCTGATTTGTGAGTTTACCCCTAAATAAATATCCATCTATTTCTCAATTCTGAGCTAGTGTGGGATTTCTTTTAAGCGTCCTTCCACAAAAGGTAGTTTTAGTTAGAAGCCAAATAAAAAGATGCCCAGAACTCCTATATGCCCTTCTCAGATGCGCAGCCACTTTGCTGCCAACACCCACACCCTGGACCTTGCTGCTGTTGTTCCATACTGACCCATGGTGGTCATCCCATTCCACTCTCCATCAGCTTCTCTCCTAGTGCTCACTTAGGCAGTACTGTGAAACTCTCTACAGTGCAGTTGTCTTATATTTAGCCTCAGAAAGCACAGTGGATGGAGAGTAGTGGAATAGTCTCCCAGCATTATCGTTCAGGAAGAACCATTTTCTAGGAGTGTCATGCAGATTCAGCATATGTTTTGAGTGGTCTGCAACTTACTCCTACTTTCTCAGAGGACAGAACATATGAGAGTCTTTGTTCTTGTCAGGCCCTCCGGCTCTCTCTACCTGAGTCACACCAGTCCCCAGGCAGCCTTTCCACACGCACGTGAAAGAACCCTGCTGACGTGAATTGCCACCCATACTACTTTGTTTAAAAACTGTTTAAAGCATTTGTTTACTTATATTTATTTATTTGTGTGTATGTGCACACACAAGCATATATACTATTTGCTCATGTGGCGTTCAGAGGACAACTTGGTTCTTTCCTTTCACCATGTAAGATCCAGGAATAGAATTTAGGTTTTTGGACTTGGTAGCAAGTACCTTTACTGGCTGAGCCATCTTGCTGGCCCATTGCTTTGAAATAATTCTCTGCCTTTATTCCTTTATTTCAAAGTAGCAGTATTTATAGAAGATTTCATTTGGAAGAGTTCTCTCTTGATCCCAATTTGTTTAGTCTATATTTTGTTCTTCGAATTTTATAAATATATATTATGTATATGTGTATATGCCAGGGCCTTGGGGTTTTTAATTGAAAATAGATTTTTTTTCATGAAATCTATTCTGATTACAATTTTCCCTCCCCCAGCTCCTCCCAAATTTGACAAGTTTCTGGATTCACCCAAATCCACACTCTTTCTTTTTTCTCTCTCATTAGAATACAAAAGGCAATAATAATAGTAATAATAATGATAATAGTAATAATAATAAACAGTAAGATAGAAACAAACCAGAATAGGACAAAACAAACAAACTGAAAAAGCACAAGAAATGAACAGATGGTGGGACACATTCTCACATACAGAAAATCCATAAGACATAATGTATATGCAAAAGATCTTTTTTTAAAAAGATTTAAAAAAGTCTAGACAAAACATTGTGAGATGAAAACTTGGAAAATACCATTGAGCTTGCTTCGTGTTGGCTGTCTACTGCTGGGCTTGGGGCTAATCTTAAGTGTGGCTTGTGTGCTCAGTACAACTGTGCTGGAGAAAACATTTTCCCATTGTGAGTGGTTATCAACTGGAGATAGATTCTGGCTTAGGGATGGGGCCTTGTGTCTACTTCCTCTTTTAGCGCTGGAACTTATCTGGCTTAGACCTGAGTAGGTCTTGTGTGTGCTGCCACTGTCTCTGTAGTTCATATGTGTTTCAGTCGTGTTGTGCCCTAAATAAAGGTCTTGTTTCCTTGGTGTCCACCATACCCACTGGCTCTTCCAACTTGTCTGCCTTTTCTTCCCCAGGCTTCTCTGTGCCCTGAGGGAGGGATTTGATGGGGACATCCATTTAGGACTGAGTGTTCCAAACTCTCTTACTCTTTACACATTGTCCAATCATGAGTCTCTGTATTTGTTGCTATATACTGCAGAAGGAAGCTTCTCTGATTAGGGCTGAGCAATACACTGATCTGTGGATGTAGCAGAATGTCTTTAGAATTTTTAATTGCTACATTCCTTTAGCAGAACAGTAGTATTTGGCTTTTCCCTAATATCTGTCCTATCTAGTTTCAGGTTCTTGGCCCCTTGGGCAGTGTCGGGGATGGGTTCCCTTTCACAGAGTCTCAATTCCAGTCATATAGTGGTTGGTTACTCCTACAACTTTTGTGCCACTATTGCACCAGTGAATCTTTCAGGCAGGTCACCATTATAGACCACAAGGTGTGTAGCTGGGTTGATGTTTACATTTCTCCTCTGGTAGTGTGCAGAGTACCTTCCAATATCGTGAACATTAAAAGGCTCTAGCTGACTTTCCCATGTTTAGTATTATGGTATCATATGATATCATGCTTGACTTTTCCATGTTTAGTGAGTTATGTAACTGTTGTCTTTAGCAGTAGGGTCTTGCTGTCAGTTTATGGAGAGCAACCAATAGCCTTAGCAATAGCCTGGATTGTCTGGGGGTTTTCATGGGGTCCCTTTGGCCAACAGCTCAATTAGATATAACCCATTGCTGGCACTGGAGGTTAAATTTGGTGACAAGAGATGTCTGGTTAGGGCTTTGTTTCTTCCTTTATTTGGTGATTGCAATTTATATTTCTTTCACACATGTATGTTTTTAGAAGTTTCTACTGTACTAGGTTTTTATGTTACTGTGACTCTGCAAATGGCCCTTAGTTTTAGCTGTCCTTCCCCATATTTCTTCCCTTATCCCTTCTTCCCTCCTTTCTTGGTCAGTTCAGCTGAAGTTTAGGACAACTGAGGAATAAATTACATTGCTTTTTGAAAACGAGAGAGAATAAAAGCTACCAAAAGCAGGTAAATTCTGATAGAATGTAATGGATATATTGACAAGCTCTGAAAAAGTGGTAGGTAGATTGGTATTGTGCTAATTAAATATCTGTCAAGAGCACTGGCTATAATGGCATGCGTGCAATCCTAGCACTTGAAAATCTGAAACAGGTGGTTTGCAAGTTTGAGGCTAGCCGGGCTCATGGGGAATTCCTAACTAAATTGGGATACATAGCCTGACCATGTCTTAAAAGAAAAGGAAACAGAAAATATATCAAGATCTGAGCAGAGTGACTCATGCCCATCATCCCAGTACATGGAAGACTGAGATGGAAGGAGGATCACTAAACTCAGGGATTAGACAGCAGTCTGTGCATCATAGTGAGGCCCTGAAAAGAAACTTAAAAATCAACCGGTCGATTGCTCCAGCCTAGGTAAACATAGGAGTACATTTTACATCTGTAGTTTTCCAAGAGAAGCCCCAGGGAGGCCATGACAGAAGGACTGGGCACTTTCTGCTGGCAATAGGAAGGTCTGTGTGGGGACAGGGTTCCCTTCAGATTGGGTTTCTGAGACTCACTGCTGGAGGAGGTAAGGGTGGACCTGGACGCGTATCCTCAGCACGGCAGGGACAGTGTCATGGAGAGGGCACAGGCTTCTCCCTAGAGCACATAATGGAATGGGTGCTGCTTACAGGAGCTCGGGGCTCAGGGACAGGCCTCAGCTGAGAACAGATTGTGGGCCTCAACAGTTATTCAACTGTGGTAGAGATTGGTGACCTGAGATACTGAGAAACCCCCACCCTGGGCATCTTCTCACTGCCTGTGTGATTGGAGAGCCTGCTGAGGCACTTTGAAGGCCCCACTGTTAAGTATTCACTCCTGAAGGTAGGGAGGGCCATCAGGTGGGGAGGTGTCTGCAGATATACATCCTTTGAGGTGTCTTCCTGGATCTGCCTATCAGCAGATCCCTGAGATGCAGAAATTTTCATACATTTCTGTTGTAGTATTTTGTCTTAACAATTCTTCTGCTTCTCTTCTATTCCACACTTCCCTTGAATACAGATATTTGGAGAGACTCTGGTATCAAGAAGTCACACACTGTGTACTGACTTCCTAATTCATGTTCTTTCTCACCTGTAGGCTTGTGGCCATGACCATCATGGGGGATCCCGAGAAGGTCAGTGGTAGCTTTATGGCCCTGGTGTTGGCCAGGGCCTCTGGCACAGTCGACATCCAGTACCTGAAGAGGCGGTGGACCACCCCAGCGGCCGATGAGCACAGTCAGCTGCACGTGCTTCTTCACAAGTGAAGACTTAGTGTCAGGAGGATGACGAGTACCTAAGACTTGATTACAAGATGGATCCCTTGACTCTGTGTTGATGTGATTTGTGTACATAGGATATGTATATTCTGTACATAATTTGTTTTAGAAGAATGGTACTTTGGTATTCCCAGAAATAAATCACTATTTTTAATGGAAACAATGAACATTTTAGTGTATACTGAACTTCATAGGAAATACTGAGTAATGTCCAGAAAGCTCAACTAAGAGTATTTGCAGTTACTTTTGCAACAATTTAAAAATACTGTCACAATTATATTACTGGATTTTAAACAGCCTGTCCTGAAAATGTACTTTAATAATTACAATATTTTCTTAGCTATGCATAAAATAATGAACATACATCTAAAGTAAAGAAACAAAACAAAACAAAAACAACTGCTCACTTTGGAGATGACCTCCACCAGCCTTCTATTTTTAAAGTTTTCTTTAACACCAGCTCTTGGTGTGATTTAAATGGCACTCATAGAATTGAGTCAGACATATTTTATATTTTACAGTGTGCTTCCTTATGAAAACCATCTTCATATAGAAATAATACAAGTGAATACATTTTCTTGAATATGGAGCAATAGGAGAGGCATCAATGCATTGGTGCTGTTTCAACAATTTGTAAATGCCAGAAACTGGTTGGAGAGGCTAGAAGTCCAAAGTTCTACCTGCAGGATGGCACCATGCAGCTGTGTCTTACTTGGCAGAAGGCAAAGGACAGACAGAGGGCGCTAACACGCTCCCTTCCTCCTCCTGCAGCCTGCAGCAGCTCTAATCCATTCAGGACTCGTCCTCCCCAAAGGCACCATCTCCTTTCGGTTCAAGTTCCAGTTTGTGGATTGGAATACCACACATGTCAAAGCCACTCAGGAGAGTCTGAGGGTGAGCTCCTGGAAAATCCCCTATGTCTTGCTAGTCCATCTGTAGGGAATGCATGCAGCATATTTCGAGCTTTTTCTGCACTTTCCCAGTCAGAACTGGAATGTTTTGGGCCCAGAAGGTGGCTGGAAAACTTTGCTGCCTGCATCTGAGCCCATGGGAATATATGCTTATTTCCCCAGTGCGGCACAGCTGGATGCTCTGACTTCCTATCTCGGTGTCTGTCACCCCCAGCAACCCATCAAGCTTTGCGTCCTTTCTCACTGTGTTTATCATGAAATGACAGAGTAGCTCAGATCAGTTCATCCTATCTGTAGAAGCTCAGCTCTAAGGCTGTTCAGACTTATCTCAGTGTGTACTTGTACATGTGATACACAAGTAGATGCACAACAAGACACACATGCAGGCATGCACACGTACATGCACATGTAGCATGCCATGCTGACCCAGACAGATGCGATTGTAGTTGTCTGGTTTCTCTCCACAAGGTGGCACTGAGTCTTTATCCCCTGTCGTGCTGGCCACTGAATCACAGGAAACAGTGGACAACTGCAGAGATGGAGGAACACAGTGGCGGCCACTGCTTGGCAGGAAGGGAGAATGTGTGATGGAGGGCATGTTTATGTGATTGGCACAGTGCCACTGAGCAAGTGTGTGCGTAGCCAATCTGTGTTAAACAAAGAGCTGGAATCTCCTCTTTGCAGCTTCATAAAACTCATGACTCAGGATGTTGTTTATAGGTTTCTTTCTTAAAGTAGGAATCAGTACTCCTCTTTTTTCTGGATTTTATCCGTATCTTAGTGTCTGGGACTCTCAGATAACTGTGGCTATGGACAGTCATCTCCATCCTTTGCATGGCTCTTGGCTGGACGTGGATGGCTTCCTGGTTGTTGTGATGACTTTTGAGTTATGTGGCCCAAGCATAGCAGTGTTTGAGGTTTATTTATTTATTTTTGTCCTCCGGGGCTGTTCAGGCTGACTTGTACCGCAGAGAAGGTATGATGGACAGAAAAGGTGTAATGAGAAGGAGGGCCAGTACTGTAGTGGTTCTGTGGGCCTCTGGAAGGCTGGGTACATCTGAGGTCCTGCCTGAGTCAGGTGCTGAGACCAAGCAGGGTGGAGAGACTGTTCCTTGCCTGCTGTTGCTCCTGAGTAGCGTGCCTTTCCCTGTCACTTAATCTGTGCGGCTTCCACTCCCACAGTCCCACAGAGTATTTCCTTTCCAAGTTTCACTGCTGAATATTCTGAGTTATACAGAAATGCGTGATCACGGAGAAAGGAAAACAGGCCAAGCTATTGCCCCGTTCTCCCCTCTAGGGAACACAGCCCACAGTGTGTCTCCCCCTGCACCTCTGCACTGGCCTCTCTTGGCCTCCAATGACAGGGACAGTGAAGGACAGAGCATAACGGTGCTAGCCTGTGGTTCTCCCTCAGAAAATCTCCCCTTGCTGGAAACAGGACGGTCCTTCTTTAGAGTCTGGGAAGGTGACTTTGAGGGCCTGGCAAACCCAAGCAGGAGGTCGACTCAACCTGGGAGGGCTTTGCCATGTTTATTCCTCACTGTGAACAGGATTGAGAGTCCCCTCTGGTTGTGTTTGTGGGTGCAGTTCAGAGAGGATTACCTGAGGGGAAAACTTACTGTGGAATATGGGCCATGTTTTCCCCAGGGTTGAAGCTCTAGAAGCAGATGAGGGTCAACGTTTCCTTCTTTCTGCTTCCTGTCCCTCCATGATGGGACCCACTCTACTGAGTCACACCACTCTCCCCAGCACCATGGCCTGAGCCCTCAGAAATGATGACAAAACAAATCTTGCCTCTTCTTCAGCTGTTCTACCCCTAGTTTCTCTATAGTGTTTTGATCATGGTGATGTTAGAACAGATTAGCACAGGTGACCTGGGAGGCTGCTGGAGCAGTGTGACAGCAGAGAAAGCAGGCCACGAGAGGGCACCAAGGAGCCTGATGCAACACTAGGGAAGGGGTAAGAATAAAAGAACTTTCCAGAATTGGTGTAATGTATTTATTTTCCTTCCCCCCCCCTTGAGTAAGTTGTGTTAATCATAGTTCCACACAATTTGTGTGTATGCTGATGTATCACTCACAGCTCTTAGAAGTTCTAAGTGTGATTTTCCTGAGGTTTACAGCATCGCTGTTCTCATGCTGAAACCATTGCCCTTTCTCCCAGTACAGTTGTGCCTTTCTCCTGGCTAAGCTTCGGTGGTGGGGGAGAGCTCTATCGAAGTCTTGTCAGGTCTGACTGGGACTTGCTTCAGATTCTTCCCGTGACATCTAGGGTTCAGGCTGTTGGTTCGTGAGACCTTTGTTTTTCAACATCCTGCTTAGCACCCTGAGGTGAGCGCTGCCCCAGGAAGCAGGTACTTGTTTGAAGCACAGGCCTTTAGGTGGGGCTGGGGCTCTGTTGTTTGTTCAGGCCAGTCTCAGAGAAGCAATCTCTGTACCTCTTCACCTTCCAATCCCAATTCCTTCCACCGCCCAGCTGCATGGTATCACTGATGTCCTGGGAAGATGGAGCGAAGGTCCTGGTACAGTTCCTCCCCTCACACTAGCTTCTGTGGGCACCCGGTCTACAGGTGCTGTCTCTCCAGACTTTGGCCTGGGTGGTCTCAGCACACTGATGACTCGAGGCATATGTGTCCCTGGGCCTCGGTGAGCTTATCATAAGGGGAAGCTTAGTCGTAGCTCCACACACAGAAATTCCCTCTTTGGTATTCAAGTGTGTTCACAAGGAAGAAACCAGCGGACAGACAAACCAGCTAGCAGATGAAATGCCCTGGTAGAAGCAGCATGCAGTATGGCCTAGCAGTCACATGGGGGCAGCAGCAGCAGCCTGAGCTCTGGCCAGCCTCGACCTCAGTTCATGCCTAGGTGATTGATTGCAAACACAAGAAGCAGTAGGCTGGCAAACTCTCACAACAATGCAATCGTTGTGCATACATTCAAGGAGAGGATTCTCCACATTGATCAAGAGGAGAAATCATTTTTTATTTTTAAATTTTTTTATATGCAACAAAGTCATGTGATGAAATGTCACCTCTTAGCACACTAGCACACCCTTCTTACTTTTTATTTTTAGGGGAAACTGTTCCAGCACTACTGGGTGTGCAAAGGCAGCTGAGATGCACTGAGTCACAGTGAACACAGACACGGAGAGACATGCTACAAAGTGGCCGTGTGCTGACATGGGGCTCTAAGGAGAGCGAGCAGGACTCTCTCTCATCTGTGTGTGGCTTCTTCCCGGAGGAAAGCTGTGAGAATGGGGAGACCAGCACACAGACCAGCACATTTTAGCAGAAACAGGCCTTAGGCGGTCCCCAAGAAGCCCCTCAAAGGAACTTCCAAAAAGAACTTTCACTTTGGTTGACCTGTGCTTGTGTCCAGTGTTGTTAGGTCAGAACCTGAGCCCTGGCAGCCCTGACAAGCAGACTCGGCCACCTCTCTCCGGTAGGTCAATTAAACATGACAATGAAAAGGAAATTTATCCAGAGGTGCCACATCATGAAAAGGAACCAATAAAGAGGTTCAGTGACCTCCCAAATCCATCTTTGTGGCCCTGACATGAGACTTACATAGCAAGATGTATATAGATACATACACATAGACATATATGAACACACACACACACACACACACACACACACACAAGCAATGGGTTTACCCATCACTGGCCATCATTGTCTCAGCTCCCAAATCTCCTGCAAGTGGTGCTTTGACAAGTTGTCAGAACTTTGGGAAATCTCTTCGGGATACAAGTTCCTCTGGCTGGCATCAGGCTGCTCTCTTAGCCTTTTCCCAGCATGAAATGCCAGTTCCTTGAGGATCATTCTCTCAGCAGTCTGGACAGCTGAAGGGGAGCAAATATGTCTCTTTAGAAAAGCTTCAGTCCTTACTCACCTGTAAATGGGACATCTGCATCACACCTCCTTCCCCCAAGTCTCAGGGACATTACAGAAAAGGGCAGAAAGATTTTAAGAGCCAGAGGGTGGACCACTGCACCCCTGGACTCACAGAGGTCACCGTCACACTTCAGAACATCAAGCCACTAAACAGTTGAGCATTGAGAGTGGAGGTGCTCACAAGCCCCGACTCCTGGCTGAGGCGCTGTCAACAGGTGATGGCTGCTAGGGGAGGGGGAGTCAGTTTTCCTTAGGGGTGTGGCACCAGGTAGGTATACCATGCCCCAGTAGCTGGCCCCACACCCATATATGTATGGGTGTCATTAATTCAACTCTGAGGACATGAGGACAGCCTTCACTAGATACCAAGTCTGCCAGCATTCAACTTGAATGTCACATGTTCAGGAATGAGAAATAAATCTCTTCTATGGTAATTAAAACTACTTTTGCACCTGTTTGCATCTGTGGCGTGTGTGTGTGTGTGTGTGTACGTACACCCAAGTATGTGCAAGTGTGCATGCCATAGCACATATATAGAAGGCAGTTGTAAGAATCAGTTCTCTCCTTCCACTGTGTAGGTTCTGGGCATCAGACTTAAGTCGTCAGTTTTGGCAGCAAGTGCCTTTATTCACTGTGCCATCTTGCTGACCCCATTTCTATTTTTTATAATCCATCGAAGTCAAAATGTACTGGAGCAAACTTTTTTTCTTCCTTTTATTTTATTTTTTTATTATTTAATTAAAAATTTCCACCTCCTCCCATTTCCCTCCGGCTCCCCCATTCCGCTTCCCCTCCCTCTCCAGTCCAAAGAGCAGTTGGGATTCCCTGCCCTGTGAGAAGTCCAAGGTCCTCCCACCCCCCCATCCAGGGCTATGAAGGTGAGCATCCAAACAGACTAGGCTCCCACAAAGTCATTACATGCAGTAGGATCAAAACCCAGTGCCATTGTCCTTGGCTTCTCAGTCAGCCCTCCTTGTCAGCCACGTTCAGGGAGTCCGGTTTGATCACATTCTCCATCATCCAGCTGGCCTTGGTGAGCTCCCATTAGATCAGCCCCACTGTCTCAGTGGGTGGGCGCACCCCTCGCGGTCCTAACTTCCTTGTGGAGCAAGCTTTTTTAAGACACAAGTTTTTGTTTGGATCCTCATTACACTGTATTTGCCCAGCAGCACTGCTGTACAGGTGAGGACAGTGTCTCTACTGACGGACCAGGAGGAAGCCATGGGATGCTTTGCTGTCCTCTGTGGTGAGGGATGCACACAACCACAAGATGGTCATTTAGGGCTAATGACTAGTGAACTGCTCAAAAGGTGGGGCTTTTACCTAGCAATCAACCAGCTTGCTAGCTCTTGAGCTTGTGATCCTCCTGCCTCTGCTTCCTTCAGCAAATCCTACCTGCATGTGCCACCACAACGGGCACTAGCTCTTGAACTCAACATCAGTAAGGCACCCTGGGCGATGACAACCCTAGCTCTTGGGGGCCACCCTTTGACAGTCCAGGCAGTTGAGAACAGTCTGCTGTGCACTGTGGAGAGATGTGGATATATACCCCGCTCTTGGGGGCCGCCCTTTGACAGTCCAGGCGGTTGAGAACAGTCTGCTGTGCACTGTGGAGAGATGTGGATATATACCCTGCTCTTGGGGGCCACCCTCTGACAATCCAGGCTTTGCCTGTTCAGCTCCTTCATTTAGAATGCTTCTAACACTTGACAAGTGTCACCAGGGACCAAACCTTTTCTGGTCACATGTATTTTAATGTTATGTATATGCTTAGAGTTTGAGTTTCAACTCCAGGCTGCAAATTAAAGTACTGATGTCATCTTCAAAAATGACATGGCAGGGTCATCCACACCACTTCCTCCTCCTCTGCAGCCGGGGCTGACTTCTGTTTTCAAAGTGTCGTGTTGGTTCTAAGTTGTAGCCAGGACAAAGCTTCAGGTTCTGTTTTTACCTGTCCATCTAACTTCTGTTACTATCTAACTACCATCTGTCTGTCCATATTGACCATCGTGTAGCCTTATCCATTATCTGTCTGTCCTGTGCATGTCCATCTCTTGTCAATTAACTATATCTCAGCACTTAGTTATATATCTGTCACTCCGTCTCTCATATATGTCTGTTATTTATTTGAGCTTCAGAGAGTGGGAAGCTCCTGGGGGCCGAGCTGCAGCCTTAGCCTGGTGCAGCATGTGAGAGCCTGTACTCAGGCCGTGTGTCTCCCGTGTCTGAGTAGATCCAAGACTATGATCACAGTGCTCCACTCAGGCCATGTGTCTCCCGTGTCTGAGCAGGTCCTGACTGTGATCACAGTGCTCCACTCAGGCCGTGTGTCTCCCGTGTCTGAGTAGATCCAGACTATGATCACAGTGCTCCACTCAGGCTGTGTGTCTCCCGTGTCTGAGCAGGTCCTGACTGTGATCACGGTGCTGCTCTGGTAAGAATTTTTTTCTTTTCTGTGTTTGACTCTCCCAATGTCTTTTTGTTTTTAATAGACCGAATTACACGAATACAATTAGTTTCTATATCTAACTACTTGTAATTTTCTATTTTAAAACCTTAAAAAAACAAATACTTGAGGAAAAATAAAATAGCATAAAGTAAGTAATCATATTATGACTTTTAGGGGTTGTGCTGAGGTAGCACGCAGCCCAAGGCTAAAGCCCTGAGTCTGACCTCAAGCTGAGGCCTTTGTGGGGCAGCCTTTTGCATCATTTTCATCAGAGTGGAAAGTAGGATGCTGGGCCTTGTGACCGTTTCCTTCCTCCAGTCAGTGTCTACCCACCTGCGTCTTTCTGCCCGGACTCTGGTATCCCTGCCGTAGCTCCATTCTGTTTAACCTAACCAGTCATGGGCACATCTCTTTCCTATTGGCTTTGTAAATTCCATGTGGGTAGAAGTCATTTAATTACCACCCCACCCAACCACTCTGTGCAACCACTTCACCTTTAAGCCCCATTTCTGCACCGTTTCCTAAGGTAATCTGTCTTATTTCAAAAGCTATTTGTTCACTGCCGCGCCATCTAAGAAACCCAAGTATACTAGCCATCTTCCTCAAAGCATAGCACGTTCCCAAGTTTTGCTGTACTGCAAATTGAAATCTGGAAATGTACCTTTTAGAGTCTTTATTTTGATCACAGGACCAGTATGGCAGTGGTTGCTCGCTGCATTGAGTCCAGTCTGTGGATGATGTGTTCCAGGGAGTGGGTGCTGACTGCAGGGATTGGCTCTGCTGTACTTGCTATTAAATGCCTCAGGAAGAATCACTTGTCTGCATATTTGTGGCACTGATGACCTGGGAGGACCAGCAACACTGCTATCCATGGTAACACCCATGGAGTCAGATGTGTCTGTAAGGGAAGCCTGTGAGTGGGCAGGATATTGTACATGAGGCCAGATGTTTCTTCCTGGGCTCCTTATAACTCACTCCAGCTGTAGCAGAGACAGCTGTTATCCACAAGAAAGCACATACAGTAGAGCCAGAGGCAGGTGGTACTGAAACCGGGTAAAAGGAGGTGCCACTGGGCTTGTTCCTCTCCGACGCTGCTCACTGGTAAGTGTGGTTTCTATCTCTTGCATCTTAGTCAACAGGGCCTGACCCACACTGGGGAATCTAGCATCTCAGGAGCACAAAGATGTGTAAATAGCTTTCAGAGAATCTTGTGAAGGAGCTTCCACAGTTTTCAGTGCTGGACATGAGAATGTATACGGCTGCCAGCTTGTATTTGGCTCCCATTCTCTTAAAGCCATTTGTCATCCTAACTGGATCAGGGTGACATCTCATTGTGGTTTTGATTTCATTTCCCTGATGACTAGTGAAGTTGTTTGCTTTAGACCAGGCTGCCTTGAACTCACAGAGATCCGCCTGCCTCTGCCTCCCTAGTGCTGGGATTAAAGGCGTGCGCCACCACCGCCCTGCTTCTGTTGCCGTATTTAATAGGCTCATTATCAGCACCGTGCTGCTGCATGAGCGCCGCTGACCGCTTTAGTTTACCAGTTCTTTCCCCTGTGTAGGCTGCCTCGTCACTGTTGATTGTTTGTTTTGCAGTAGAGAAGCTTTTGGTTTGATGTAATCCTGTGCCTATTTTTGCTCTTGTGTCCTGGGCTCTTATCCAGAAAATCTGTGCCCACTCCATCGACCTGAAACATTTCCCCAGTGTCCTTTCCTAGTGACTTCATAGTTTCAGATCTTACATTTAAGTCTTTAATCCATATAAGTTGATTTTTTTCTTAGATGCCTTAAATTTTTCTCACGGGGATGAGAGGCTGGGGAGACGTTTAAATAGCTAAAACAAAATTTGTGAACCCTGAGCCCTATTATAAAGAAGTGTGCACACCTGCATAATACCAAGTGTAGGGACTTCCTCAGCAGTGTTTGAACCAGCAGCACGTTGGGGCCCTCATCCCGCTAGCTCCCCTCTCAGAACTTTCAGGCCCTGAATCGGGGAGGCCATGGCTTCAGTGCTTCCACACCTGCTGCCTCTCAGGGTCCTCCTCCTCAGGTTGGGCATGGGACATGCCTCCATGCCTGGGTCAGTTCTGGAGGCAATGCTGGACAGTGCTGTCTGACCTCACTTGGCTCAGTCCTTAGGAGTGCTTCATTGAAGAATTGAACTGACCCCCCCCCCCCGTTATCTGAATTACTTTCTCACAGTGATTAGAATTAAGTGTTTTTTTCCCAACATTATTAAACAGTATCTAAAGTTATAAAATAAATAAAAATGCTCATATTCTTACTTGAGTGTGAGTATTGTTGTGATATGAGTGGCGGGCTATGTTCCCGGCACCTGGCCGCCCACACGGCTAGCTTTACCCGAAATAATTACACAGAAACTGTATTCTTTTAAACACTGCCTGGCCCATTAGTTTCAGCCTCTTAACCCATTTCTAATAATCTATGTAGCACCACGAGGTGCACTTACCAGGAAAGATCTTAACCTGCATCTGTCTGGAGTGGGAGAACCATGGCGACTCACTGACTCAGCTTCTTTCTCCCAGCATTCTGTTCTGTTTACTCCACCCACCTAAGGGTGGGCCTATCAAATGGGCTAAGGCAGTTTCTTTATTAATTAACCAATGAAAGCAACAGATTAGAAAGAAGTCACTCCCACATCAGAGTATAAATTCTTATGCATTAAGAGCTTGTTAAAATCAGGATACTACAATATTTTTTAAGTTATACTTATTTTTTCAAATATATGTAATCATAATATTTGCACAATAGAGATAATTGGATCATTGCAGATAATTAAAAAAAATGAAAGAAAAGTACAGTCTTACCATCCAAAGAGAAATATGCTTCTTATTATTACATTTTATTATCTTTTATATATGTTAATATACATACATCCATAAAAATAAAATCAGGATAGCATATCTAAATAGTAAGTATGTTGTTAGATTTGCTCAGTTTGCTATTGTTAAGACATTCTGACCTTTTCGGTGATATCCATCCTCTCTTTCCAGGTCTAGAGGGCTCTGCCCATGCCTGCATCACATTTTCTGAAAGTTGTCTCTTTCCTCACATGACACTGGGTATTCTGAGCTGCAGACACCAAGGACTTCTTCATGTTTGTAGGAAAGAGATAATTACATGTTATCAAGGAAGTCAATGCATAGGTCCTGATGAAGCATTTCTTTTCTTAAACTCCCTGCCACAACTGCACATACCATGTCCCAGCTGCTCGGTTTCTCTGGAAGCAGTGGACTTCCCGTGGCTCCTCAGAAGCAATGAGTTTCACTGTTAAGCCTGCCTGGTGCTTCAGCTCATAGCCTCATCCAGTTGGGTTAGTTGGCCCTGACAGAGAAGGGGTTCACTGAGTGCTTGCAGGAATGAGCTTTGTATTCTCAACTGTGTGATAACATCCCACTTCTTCTTCTGCCCTGTCTGATAAAGATTTTTCTTGAATCTGCTCTGAGCAGGTACTGAGCTAAGTGTTGGGGAACCAAGGACGGGTAAGAAATTGTGCTGGCCTTGTGGTGTGGGTGGTAAGCCAACTCCAGCATAAATCAGAGGACCTGCCTACAGAAGTATTTTGTTTGACCTTTGCAATGTTTTATAAACGTTTGAATAGTTTCCATGGGACACAACCCTGAGTTCTCCACAGGTCTCCCATACCCTGCCCGAATCCCACTGGAGCTGGTGACCTATGAAGTCTGCTGTGATTGCAGTCTAAACACCATCCCCTGAGACGCCACAAGCAGAGGGCTGGCTCACTGGAGGTTGAAGGTCAGACATGGAAATAAACATGCATGGTAGGCCCTAACTCTGGCATTGCCTGGGGGACTTGGGAGGCTTCAGCAGGCAAACCATCCTGGGAATGTTTCAGTAAAATCGGAATAGAGCATATCCATACTTAGCTTGTGAAATCTGACCTGTGCTGTGGGATTCCTAAATGATCCTGTCAGTGGCCTCTGTATACAGCGTGTCTGCCTATTGTTACAAGAAGTATGTGTTGTACATTCTGAGATAAATACTGGGCATATGCAACTTTATTTTTTGTTTTGTTTTATTCTCATATATTAGAGATATAGAAGTTTCATTTACTGTAGATTAACAAAACCTTCCATGTAATTCCCAAACAAAATCTGAAAACCAGAAACAGCTACAGTACCAGTTCTCAACCTGTGTGTCCCAGCCCCTTTGGGGGTTGAATGACTCTTTCTTAGGGGCCACATATCAGATACCCTGCATATTAGATATTTTTAGTACAATTCATAACAGTAGCAAAATTATAATTATGGAATAGCAACGAAAATAGTCTTATGATTAGGGTCACCACAACATGAGTCACTGTATTTTTTTTAATCCCTGAGCCTTGGGAGGGGATGTGAGATGCATATTCCCTTAGAGATTAGGCATTTTGCAATCATTTGATTTCTGTACTTTGGCCAGTTGTGGATCTCTGTGTTAATCACCATCTACTGCAAATACAAGCTTCTTGGATGAGGGCTGAGAGACAAATTGATCTTTTCTAGCAATAAGCAACTGAGTCTCACCAAATCATAAGTAACCAACTACTCAAACTATGTTCAGGCAAAGTGTGGGTGTGCTACAGCACATTGAACTCTCCCTGTCCCTCATTCCTGCCTTCTGAACAATGACTTCCTTTTCTTTCTTCTTTATTTTTTTTTACTTTTTCAATTGATTTTTATTGAGCTCTACATTTTTCTTTGCTCCCCTCCCTACCTCTCCCCTCCCTTTCAACCCTCCCTCAAGGTCCCCATGCTCCCAATTTACTTAGGAGATCGTGTCTTTTTCTACTTCCCATGTAGATTAGATCTATGTAAGTCTCTCTTAGGGTCCTCATTGTTGTCTAGCTTCTCTGGGATTGTGATTTGTAGGGTGGTTTTCTTTGCTTTGTGTTTAAAAACCACTTATGCGTGAGCACATATGATGATTGTCTTTCTGTGTCTGGGTTACCTCACTCAAAATAATGTTTTCTAGGTCCATCCATTTTCCTGCAAAATTCAAGATGTTATTATTATTATTATTATTATTATTATTATTATTTTTGCTGTGTAGTACTCCATTGTGTAAATGTACCATATTTTCCTTACCCATTCTTCAGTTGAGGGGCATTTAGGTTGTTTCCAGGTTCTGGCTATGACAAACAATGCTGCTATGAACATAGTTGAGCACATGTCCTTGTGGCACGATTGAGCATCCTTTGGATATATACCCAAAAGTGGTATTACTGGGTCTTGAGGAAGGTTGTTTCCTAATTTTCTGAGAAATCACCACACTGACATCCAGTGGGGTTGTACCAGCTTGCACTCCCACCAGCAATGCAGGAGTGTTCCCTTTACCCCACAACCTCTCCAGCATAAGTTGTCATCGGTGTTTTTGATCTTGGCCATTCTTTCAGGTGTAAGATGGAATCTCAGAGTTGTTTTGATTTGGATTTCCTTGATGACTAAGGATGTTGAACATTTCCTTAAGTGTCTTTCAGCCATTTTAGATTCCTCTGTTTAGGTCTGCACTCCAGTTTTTTTTATTGGATTATGTGATTTTTTGGTGAGCAATTTCTTGAGTTCTTTGTATATTTTGGAGATCCGACCTCTGTCTGATGTGGGGTTAGTGAAGATCTTTTCCCATTCTGTAGGCTGTCGTGAGGCACTGTATTAAAGGGCCACAACATTGGGAAGGGTGAGAACCGCTGCTCTCCAGGGAAAGCCTCACTGTTGCTGGTCTGCATGGGATTCCCAGCACAACCACTCCAGCACGTGTCTGATGTGTGCAACCCTCAGGGAATCTTTCCTCATGCTGCCTTAGACAGGGCCTCTGCTGCCATCCCTCCAGTAGGAGTCTCTGTATTTGCTGCCAATGCTGTCTGGAGTCTCCTGTCACCCAGCATCCCGTGGATGAGCCGATTTCCTCTACCCTGCACTGTGAGTTCATCACTAATTTCATATTAGCTTTTTCAGGAAAAGCAGCATAATAGTAATATGTTCAAAACATTACCCTCCATGACTATCCAGAGTGGGAATACCTCCCCGTCCAGATGGAAGGCACATTTGCATCACACAACACACATCTCAGCTTTTATTTCTACTTTTTGTATCTGATTTGCTGGGTGTTAAGTCATGAACCACAGCTCTGGTTTGCCACCATCTGTGCTCCCCACAGCCCTCTACCTCTCTTAGGTGTTTAGTGTTTCTAACGATGTGAATTGTTCATGACTCTCCTCAGTATCTCCCATCAGCACCTTGCCTGTTGCTGTCAAAAGTGAATGTTTCCTTTTGTCTTCCTTTCCTCCAGACTTGATGCCCACAGTCACTTCAGACCAGGCCCCAGCATTCCTTCCAGAAAAATCTCGGCCTGTCCTTGTAGGAATTCTGATTTCTTGTTTTCAAAGAACATTCTTCTGCTATCTCAATGCCTTCTGGAGGTTGTTCCTGAGAATCTGACCTCCTTGGTATTCAAAGAACAGAACACTAGAACAAGCATCATCAGCCCTAGGAGTCATTGGTATAGGTCCTTACGAATAGTAGTTACTGTAGTTGCTGGGAACGAAGCACATTGGGTAGCCATCAGCTCTCACAGATGTTCAATGGCAAAGACATAGTCTCTCATATTAATTTGTCACACAGCCCTTTTCATCTTTAAAAAGTTTGTGACCTATTTTGAGATTTGTTGAAAAACTGAGGAATGTTTGCTCTGTATAGTTCTATTGATTGTGTACCCAGACCACAAATTACTTGCATACCCCTCCTCTTAATTTTAGTGCTTCAAACTGAAGATGCTTTCAGAGTGTTGAATAACAATGCTGCTCTATGTGGCGACCCAAATGCAGAAGTCCCAAGCTGAACCCAGCAGAGGGCCTAACCCAGCCTGCAGTGCCTCACATGCATGTCCGTGAATACCACACCCCTGCATGATTTCTGCTGTTTGAATCCCGAGCTGTACCTCGATTCTAGAAATATCAGGACATCAGTACTGAGGCAGAGAAGCGCTGGCACCATGTTACTTTGTGTTGTCTTACCTAGAGTTTTGGGTCCCAGCCTCTTGCTGACTGACAGTCCAAACTCAAAACATATTTGTTTCCCATAGTCTGCTGATTCCTGGTTAGAATTCCATTCTGTGCATTTTTGCCTGCTGGCTTTGAGTGCTAACCCTAGACCATGGGGTATCTAGTACCATCCATGGATCTAAACTTCACACACTAGATAACTAAAGTGCTTGGGATGTTTAAATTCACCCAACTCTCTGTGTACCAATTAAGTAGAGGGGGCTACTACCTTCCCTTGCTTTTTGTGTGAGTATTCAAGAATAAAATCTCTGAAAATGCTTTCAGAATTCAATCTTGCCAATAAGGGCAGGCTTACTCCCTCCATCGTGTTCATCCTTGTGGTCAACACTTTACAATGTGCTGTGGAATTGTGCAAGGAGGCCCCTAACATGTATCTGGTTTATGTGGGGTGACGTCATAGCTCCCCTGTCTTCCAGCAGAGTATAATCTAGGACAAAGCAAACCCAGGGGCATGGGAAAACCAGCAAAGACTGAGAACACTGGATACAGATAAAAATAACTGCATTCTCTTCTGCATTCTCAGAACGGCATTGATTTCTTTCCAGTGATGTGCAGATGCCATGGTGGCACCCACTGGATCCTTCTATTATTGTAAGAAGTGGCTTTTGCCTTCCCCATTATAAAGAAAAGAGGTGTCTATTCATGTGCCCCCCCCAGCCACTTGTCTTAGTTAGGGTTACTATTGCTGAGATGAAACACCATGACCAAAAGCAAGTTGGGGAGGGAAGGAAAGGGTTTAATTTTGCTCTCATTTTCATATATCAGTTCATCAAAAGCAGTGAGGGAAGGAACTCAAGTAGGGCAGGAACCTGAAGGTAGGAGCTGCTGCAGAGGCCATGGAGGGATGCTGCTTATATTGGCTTGTTCAACCTGCTTTCTTTCTTTTTTAAGTTTTTACTTAAAAGTTTTTTCTTTTCATTTTATATACCAACCACAGTCCTCCCTCCCTCTTTTTCTCCTGCCCTCCCACCTTTTCCTGCCTAACCCCATCCACTCCTCAGAAAGGATAAGGCCTCCTATAGGAAGTGTACAAAGTCTGTCATATCAAGTTGAGGCAGAACGAAGCCCTTCCCTTGTATCAAGGCTGAGCAAGGTATCCTTCCTTAGCGAATGGGCTCCAAAAAGCCAGTTCATGCACTGGGGATAAATCCTGGTCCCACTGACAGTGGTCCCACAGATTGCCCAAGCCACACAACTGTCACCCATATTCAGGGGTCTTAGTTTGGTCTTATGTAGGTACACCAGCTATCAGTCCAGAGTCAGGGAGCTTTGGCTATCTCAGGTCAGCTGTCTCTATGGGTTTCCCCATCATGATCTTGACCCCTTTTCTCATATAATCCCTCCTACCTCTCTTCCACTGTACTCCGGAAGCTCGGCCCAGTGCTTAGCTGTGGATTTCTGCATCTGCTTCCATCAGTTACTGGATGAAGGTTCTATGATAACAATTAGGGTGGTCAACAGTCTGATTACAGGGGAAGGCCAGTTCAGGCACCCTCTCCACTATTGCTGGGAGTCTTAGTTGGGGTCATCCTGTGGATTCCTGGGAGTTTTCCTAGCACCAGATTTCTCCCTAACCCTATAATGGCTCCCTCTATCAAGATATCTCTTTCCTTGCTCCCCCTCTCTGCCCCTCCCCCAACTCAACCATATTCTCCTCACCCTTCCCCTTCACCCCCCCCATGCACTCCCAATTTACTTATCAGCCAACTTTCTTAATTGCACCTAGGAGCACTAGCCCAGGATGGTCCCACCTACAATGGGCTGGGCCCTCCCCCATTGACCACTAATTAAGAAGGGTTAAAACCGGTCTCACTGAACATAGCAGACAAGGAGGACTACTGAGACCTCAAGAACAATGGCAATGGGTTTTTGATCCTACTGCACCTATTGGTTTTGTGGGAGCCTAGGCAGTTTGGATGCTCACCTTACTAGACCTGGATGGAGGTGGGTGGTCCTTGGACTTCCCACAGGGCAGGGAACCCTGATTGCTCTTTGGGCTGCCGAGGGAGGGGGGACTTGATTGGGGGAGGGAGAGGGAAAGGGGAGGCGGTGGTGGGGAAGAGACAGAAATCTTTAATTAATTAAGAAAGAAAGAAAGAAATTAAAAAAAATAAAAAAATAAAAACCTTGCTAGTGCGAATGAGAAAAAAATAAAAGAAGATTCCTTACAATGACTCTTACAGAGGCATTTTCTGAATTGAGGTTTCCTCCTTTCAGGTAACTTGAGCTTGTGTCCACTGCACAATCAACTAGGTGTGTCTTTCAGACTTCCCTACCCCCCCTTGTGTCCACTGCACAATCAGCTAGGTGTGTCTTTCAGACCTCCCTACCCCTCCATGACAAACAAACCCATTATTTGTGCTTAGCTTATGCAGATGTTGCTTGCAGGCTCTTCTCTGAATGGAATGTCTGTGTTCTAACAGTAGCAGTCATTCAAGGCTGACAATGCTGACTGCCCTTCAGAAGCAGATGTGCTAAACATACCCAGGTGAGAAGATTCCATAGAGAATTGATCACCTTTGTCTTGATAATACTGGAGACACAAGAGAAATCCAGGTCTAATTTTGGAGATATCCTCCACATATCATCCATGGGCTATTTATGAACACCTGGGGAGAAGGCTCTTGAAGGAAAGTAAAAGAAAGTGGAGGAGAAAAAGACATGGTGGAGTTGGGTGGTCAGGTGTCAGAGGCAGGCAGATCTCTGTGACTTTGAGGCTTGTCTACAATGGGTCCAAAGAAGGACCTGTCACATAGCAGAGGGTAGATAAGAAATAAGGATTGATTGAAAATGTGTTAGCTAGTAATAAGCCTGAGCTACTGGCTGAGCATTTATAGTTAATAATAAGTCTTTAAGTGGTTATTTAGGAACGGCTACTGGGACACAGAGAAACTCCCTCTTCATTTCAAAGTAGTTTGGATTTGCATTTCCTTGTTGGCTAAGGATGTTGAGCTTTTCTGTGATTCTCAGCCATTTGACTTTCCTCTATTGGGAATTCTCTGTTTAGATCTGTATCCCAGTATTTTTTTTAAACTGGTTTATTTGATTTCTTGATATGTAGTTTCTTGAGTTATTTATATATTTTGGATATTAGTCTTCTCTTAGATGTGTAGTTGATAAAAATTCTTTCCCATTCTATAGTCTGTCACTTTGTCCAAATGACAGTGTCCTTTTCCATGTAGAAGCTTCTCAGTTTCATGAGGTTCCACTTATTAATTGTTGGTCTCAGTGCCTTCACTAATGGTGTTTTGTTCAGAAAGTCTTCTCCTGTGTGATGAGTTTAAGGCTATTGCCCTCTTTTCTTCTATCAGGTTCAGTGTATCTGGTTTTTGGTTGAGGTCTTTGATCCATTTGGAATTGGATTTTGTGCAGGGTGATAAATATGGATCAATTTTGAGTCTTCTTCATGCAGTTATCCAGTTTGACTAGCACCATTTGTTGAAGATGCTTTCTTTTATTTTTTCCCCAGTGTGTATTTCTGGGTTCCTTCTCAAAAATCAGGTGTCCATAGATGTTGGAACTTATGTCTGAGTCTTCAATTGAATTCCATTGGTCAATATGTCTGTTTTTGTGCCAGTATCATGCTGTTTTTATTACTATTGCTTTATAGTTCAACTTGAATTCAAGGATGGTTATATCTCTAGCAGTTCCTTTATTTTTCAGGATTGTTTTAGCTGTCCTAGGTTTTTGTTTGTTTGTTTCTATGTGTTGTGAAAATTGTCTTTTCAAAACCAGGGAATAATTGTGTTGAAATTTTGATGTGGATTACATTGAATCTGTAGATTGCTTTTGGTAGGGTGGCTATTTTTACTATGTTAATCCTACCTATCCATTAACATGGGAGATCCTTCCATCTTCTGATATCTTCTTCAATTTCTTTCTGAAAAGACTTGATGTTTTATCATACAAGTCTTTCACTTGTTTGGTTAGAGTTACTCCAAGATATTTTATATTATTTGAGGCTATTGAGAAAGATATTATTTCCCTGCTTTCTTAGTCCATTTGTCATTTGAATATAGGAAGGTTACTGATCTTTGTGAGCTAATTTTGTATTCAGCTACTTTGTTGAAAGTGTTTATCAGCTGGAGGAGCTTCCTGGTAGAATTTTTAGAGTAAATTATGTATATTGTCATATACATCTGCATCTATCATATCATCTGCAAATAAAGATACTTTAACTTCTTCCTTTCCAATTTGGATCTCTTTGATGTCCTTCAGTTGTCTTATTTCTCTAACTAGAACTTCAAGTACTATATTGAATAAATATGGAGAGAATGGAAAACCTCATCTTGTTCTGGATTTTATTGGAATTTCTTTGAGGTTTTCTCCATTTAAGTTCATGTTAGCTGTGGGCTTGCTGTAAACTGCCTTTACTTTGTTCATTTATGTCCCTTGAACATTGGTTCTCAACCTGCTGGTCATGGAACCTTCAGTGGTCTCATGTCAGATATCCTGCATATCAGATATTTACATTACAATTCATAACATTAACTACAGTTATGAAGTAGCAACAAAATTATTTTATAGTTGGGGGTTACCACAACATGGGGAACTGTATTAAAGGCTTGCAGCATTAGGAAGTTTGAAAACTACTGCCCTAGAGAGATTATGTATCCCTAATATCTCCAGGATTTTTATCATAAAGGGGTGTTGACTTTTGTCAAAAGCTTTATCTGCATTTAGTGAGATGATCCTGTGGGTTTCTTCTTTCAGTTTATTTATATGGTGGATTACATTGAAATACTTTTGTATATTGAACCATCCCTGCATCTCTGGTGAATTATATTTTTGCTGTGTTCTTGGATTTGGTTTGCAAGAATTTTATTAAGTATTTTTGCACCTATGCTCATAAGAAAAAAGTAGTTTGTAATTTTCTTTCTTTTTTGAGTCTTTATGTGGTTTAGGTATAAAGGAAACTATGGACTCACAATGAACTGGGCAATGTTCCTTCTGTTTCTATTTTGTGGAATAATTTGGGGAGTATTGGCATTAGCTCCTCTTTGAAAGCTTGGTAGAATTCTGTGCTAAAAAACCAGTTGGCCCTGAGATTTTCTTTTGCTTATGAGACTTTTAATGACTGCTTCTGTTTCACAAGGGATTATAAGTATGATTAAATTGCTTATCTGATCTTGATTTGGTATGCAATATGTATAGAGAAAATTATCCACTTCTTTTAGACCTTCCAATTTTGTGGAGTGTGGGTTTTTAAAGTATGTCCTTACGGTTATTAGGATTTCCCCAGTGTCTGCTGTTACATTCCACTTATCATTTCTAATTTTGTTAATTCTAATATTCTCTCTTAGTCTTTTAGTTAATTTGGATTGGGTTTGTTAATCTTATTAATTTTCTCAGAGAACTAACTCAGTGTTTCATTGATCCTTTGTATTTTCTTTGTTTCTTTTATTGATTTCAGTCTGAGTTTGATAATTCCTTGCTGTCTAGTCCTTTTGGGTGTGATTTCTTCTGTTTGTTTTGGAGCTTTCAGCTGTCCAGTTAAGTTGTTAGTATGCTATCTCCTAGTTTTTATGTGGGCACTCAGTGCTGTGAACTTGCCTCTTAGAACAGCCTTCATTGTGTCTAGTAAGTTTCACTACTCTGTATATTCATTTCATTCAATTCTGGAAATTCTTTACTTTCTTTCTTAGTTTCTGCTTTAACCCATTTTTCATTCAGTAGAGAGTTAGTTGTTTATGTTTCCATGAGTTTGTAAGCTTTGGTTGTTGTTGTTGTTGCTATCCAGCTTTAATCTTTGGTGGTCAGATAGGATGCAGGGTGTTATTTTGATTTTCTTATGTCTTTTGAGACTTGCTTGTGTCTGAGTATATAGTCTGCATTGGAGAATGTTCCCTGTGGTGCTGAGAAAGTATATTTTTGTGTTTGGTTGAAATGTTCTGTAAATATCTGTTGGATCCATTTGGTTGATGACATATTAACACCATCATTTCTCTCTTTAGTTTTTGTATAGATGACCTGTCTATTGGTGAAAGTGGGGTTTTTGAAGTCTTCCACTATCAGTGTGTGAGGATCAATATGTCATTTAAGTTATAGTAGTGTTTCTTTTATGGACTTGGGTGCCCTTGTGTCGGGGCACAGATATTTAGAATTGCAGTATCCTCTTGTTTAATATTTCCTTTGAGATTTTACTGTCCTTTCCTATTTCTTCTGATTATTTTGATTTGAAGTCTGTTTTTGTCAGATAATAAAACAGCTACACCAGCTTGTTTCTTAGGTCCATTTGCTTGTAATATCTCTTCCCAACCTTTTACATTTAGGTGATATCTATCCTTGATGTTGAGGTATGTTTCTTGGATTCATCAGAAGTATGGATTCTGTTTTTATATCTGTTCTGTTAGTCTGTGTCTTTTTATGAGGTACTTGAGACCTTTGACATTGAGAGATATCAATGACTAGTGTTTGCTGATTTCTGTTATTTTGGTTTTTTTGTTTTGCTCTCTCTCTCTCTCTCTCTCTCTCTCTCTCTCTCTCTCTCTCTCTGTGTGTGTGTGTGTGTGTGTGTGTGTGTGTATGCTTTTCTTTTTTTGACTTTGCTGGCCTGGGGTTATTTATTTCACGTTTTCTTGGATGTAGTTAACCTATTAGGTTGGAATTTACCTTCTAGAGCCATCTGTAGGGTTAGTTTTGAGATAGATACTGCTTAAAATTGGTTTATCATGGAGTGTCTTATTTTCTTCATCCACGGTGATTGAAAGTTTTGCTGGGTATTGTAGTCTGGGCTGGTCTTTTAGAGTACACAGTGTACCTGTCCAGGCACTTCTGGCTTTTAGAGTCTCTATTGAGATATCTGGTGTAATTCTAATAGGTCAACCTTCATATGTTACTTGGTCTTTCCCTCAAAACTTTTAATATTCTTTTTTTGCTCTGTACATTTATTGTTTTGACCATTATGTGCTGAGGGTCCTTCCTTTTCTGGCCCAGTATATTTGGTATTCTGTAACCTTCTTATAACTTGATAGGCATCTCCTTTTTAAGGTTAGAAAAATGATCTTCTATGATTTTTCTGAAAATATTTTTTGTGCATCTGACCTGTGTTTATTCTTCTTTCTTTGTTACTATTATTCTTTTCCTTTAAAAACTATCTTTTCTCATTTTATATGCCAAATACATTTCCCACTCTGTTCCCTCCTCCTGCTCCTTCTACTTTCCCACCTCCACACTCTACCACACCCCCATCCACTCCTTAGAGAGGGTAAGGTTTTCCATGAGGAGTTAACAAAGTCTAGCACATTGCTTTTAGGCAGGACCAAGGCCCTCCCCACTAAATCTAGGCTTAGCAAGGTATTCCTTCTGGGAGAATGGGTCCCAAAAAGACAGAACAGGCAGTAGGGATAAATCCTGGTCCATTGCCCCAGTCTGCCCCAGCCATAAAATTGTCACCCACATTCAGAGGGCCTATTTTGGTCCTATGCTGGTTCCTTTGCTGTCAGGCTGGAGTTAGAAGGTTTCCATTAGCTTAGGAAACCTCCAGTGGGTGTTCCCATTATGGTTTTGACCTCTTTACTCATATTCTCACTCTTCCCACTCTTAAAATAGACTTTGGGAGCTCAGCCCAATTCTCCCCCATGGTTCTCTGTATCTGCTTCTGTCAGTTTCTGGATGAAGGTTCTATGGTGACAAGGTAGTTATAAACCAGACTGCTAATGAAGGCCAGGGTTGAGTTCAGATTCCCACCGTGCCTTAGCTATCCCTTAACACTTAAATACCCCTGAACCCATCATCTTTAGAATAACGGGATTTGGAACAAGATAGAAATTAAAAAAAAAAAAGCCAGAATGGGTAATTTCATTGATTCTTAGGTTCATTTGAGACTCCAATAGAAAGGAAACTCAGTTTTGTCTTTGAGGAAGGACAACTAGACCAGTCATTCATTGGACACTAGAAAGAAAAAAACCAAGAAATTAAGGATCTGGCTGGAGAGATGATTCAGGGGTTAAGAAGATTGGCTGCTCTTCCAGAGGTCCTGAGTTCAATTCCCAGCAACCTCATGGTGTCTCACAGCCATCGATAATGAGATCTGATGCCCTCATGCAGGCAGAACACTATACATAATAAATAAACGAATCTTTAAAAAAATTAAGGATCGAAGTCATGGGTTTAGTTAAAAGTTAAGGAAACTTGTCATAATGAACTTAAAAGCCAGCCTTTTATGACAAAAAGTACTTGCACATGCATGTGCATATTGATCTGCACATGCACATGTATGTTTACATTCACCCACATACACACAAGCATGCGCATATTAATCCACATGTGCACATGCATACACATATTCATGTGCATGCGCACATGTAGTGCACACACATGCATATATGTATGAGCATATCCACCTGTATACAAACACGTATGTGCATATTCAATGACATGCACATATCTGTGGGTATATTCAGCCACATGCACACATACCTATGCATATTCATCCACTTGTGCACGCAAATGTGCATATTTTTCCATTGCACAAGTCCATATATGAGGAATAAGCATAATTATCACTGAACAGGGAGTAGGGTGCAAATGAAAGAGAGCATCTGTACACTATCCCAGGAAGTCACTTTCCATCAATGCTGCCGTCGCGGAGGATAACTAGAGGGATGCAATAAGTAAGGACGTTCTCACTCACAAGGACTACCATGGAGCTGGGTTGACTCAGTCAGTAAAGCACTTGGCACACAAACACTCACATAACAAGTGAGCATGGAGACAGGCGGTGCAAGTTGTGGGCAACGTGGAAAGGAGCTTGAGAGCCTGGTGGCAGGGATATCAGGTTTCTAATGCTGGGAAGCACATGTGTGCTTATACACGTACATATGTGCTCCTGTGTTCATTAATACTACTGGATCCAAAAAATAAACTGTATGTATTGAAAGAAACTTTTTCTTGGTTCCAGATATCAACAGTCCAGTTCAAGCAGAATTCTATTCATAATGGGGAATGGGTGAGTTACCCAGTCAATGAAAATACTGCAGTTGTGGTAAATTGTGGTAAATTGTGGTAAATAATTGTGGGTAAATGTGGGCAAGACCCTTGAGAGCCTGGTGCCAGGGACAGCTCAGTCAGTCCACTGCAGCCAGCCATTTCTACCTCTTGACTCTTGGTTACTGCCAGGGCACTGGACTCTGCAGACCTGCTGTGAACATGGACATATACCACCCCAGCTCGAGGAGTCACTTCCCGTTGTTCCCACAGAAGCTTTCAGCTGCCTAAGTCATGTGATGGTCCCCTAGCCAAAGGATGCAGAAAAGAATGGCCTAACCCTGCTCTCACCCTGGTTCTGGGGAAGCAGACTACAAAACATGATCCTTACACCTTAGGGTGATGGCATGCATGACTGCGTGCTTCTGTGTTAGGTGTGAAGGACTCTGCCCTGGGTGATGTTTCCTTGACCATTTACAGGGGGAGGGGTGGGCAGGCTGAGAATCTGTTTGTAGGGAAGGTGCATGTCCAGACATGACAGCTGGGCAAAGGGCAGACCCGTGTCTGCGGACTTTGGAGCCAAAGACTCTCCCATCTCATGCTTCTACAGATGTGGTGTCCACTTAGTACTCCTGCTACTTTGCTCTGCAGGGGTGACCCAGCCCTGCTTGGCTGACCCAGGACTCTCCAAGGAAGTAGGCGGCTGGTAGTTAGCTTTCAGTGGGTGGGAGGAGAAGGCTTGAGCATCCTCTCTGGTGGACTGACAACACCCGCAGCACTCCAAACACCCGACTGTGGGCTTGTTCGTCTTGAGTTTTCTGAACTACAAACATGGCACGTTAAACAGTGTTCATGAAAGCAAATCTAGGCTCACATGTGGAAAGAGAACAGTGGGAATCTTCTGCAAACTGCTGCGATCCTTTTGTCTTTAAATTTGTTGTTAGTAGGTAGGATGTTAGTAAAACAGAGCAGGAAAACACTGGTGTGCCATAGCTTTCTTCTTTTGCTCTGTTTGGACTGTGGGAGCAATGTGCAAACTGTCGTGAACTTGCCCATGGAGAGAGCCATGTGGAGTCCACCAGAGCCAGCCACGGCTCACTCACCCCAGAGGAGCGACATCTTTGGCCAGCTGTCCCTTCAGGCTATGTCTGTCTACATCTGTGAGAGTGGTCTAGTTGGAGGCCACAGGAACTGAGTCCAACCCAGACAGACCACAGAATTATGAGTGATAGAGCAATTGTTTGATTTGCTTGTTTCGGTACAGTGTGTTTTGCATCAACATGTAACCGATACACAGTGGTCTTACACATTTCAGTAGGCTGAGATGCACCTTTGAGCACCTTTATTTTCTAGTCATGACAGATCCGAGGATCCCAAGACTCACCACAGTTTAGTTAGCTATGATTTATTCAATTATGAGGCACACAAAACAGACATTCTTTTCAACAAATGATGTCTTAGTTTGAACAGACTCCTTGGAGAGTCTCCAAAGCATTTTTCCCAGCAAGATTCTACTTCATATAATACTATTTTAAAAGTTCCTTAATGGCTCAGAATGCCAGGGTGCCTACCACCCAGCCTTATGCCTTGAGTTTGATCGCTAGAGTCCACTTGACTGAAGGAGAGATCCTATTCTGTTCTGTCCTCTGACCTCCACACGTGGCCCAGGGCACATGAACATCTCCACACATACACACCCCAAAACAAATAAATAAATACAAAAATCAAAAATGCTCATACATGCTTTAAGTGAAGATTTGAGTTGTAACAAAATTCATTTCCGCGAATGCCAAGGGCATTTACATTTAAAGTATACTGTATTTAAACACACATTTCTTGAATGCTCATGTCCTTCTTGTTCAAGGGCAATACTATCTTTGGTTGTTGGCTTTGTTAGTGTGCAGACACTATCTGTGGTAGTTAACACTGATGGTCAACTTGATAGGGTCTGGATTCACCTAGAATATAAGCTTCTGAGTGTGTGAGTGATTCCCCACACTAGGTTAGGTGACACTCCCCAACTACTAAACCAATAAGAAGAACAGAGCTGAGCAGATGGCTCATCCCTCTCTGCTTCTTGACTGGGTACAGTGTGGCTAACTGCATAGCTCTAGTTCCCACTGCCTCTGGCTCCTGTTGCAGGGCTTCTCCACCATATACCCCCAAACTGTGAGCCAAAATAAACCCTTTCTTCTAGAAGTCGCTTTTCCGGTTGTCTCAGAACACTAGGAAAAGTGACTAATGCACTATTTGTTGGCAGCCATTGCTCTCCCCAGGTGAACTGGCCCCCAGCCTTTCTGCCTGACTTGGGTCTCTTACAGAGAGAGCACATCTCACATTCTGCCCTGTCTGAGTTACCTTTAATTAGCTTCTGATTCCTCCCAGGAAATAATAAAAGGGACCTGGAAGGCTGTCAGTGCTTTACCCTAGGAAAAAGCCAGGGAAGAATACACAGACTGGTTAGAAGAAAAAATATTTTACGCAGTTAAGCAGTTGACTGGAATTTGTGGTGTCGTGGATAAAACTGATAGAGTGGGGTGTCACTGGACAGATACAGTATTTCAGAAACAGCTTTTAGAATAAACAGATTTACCAGGACAGAGTGATTGGTGTCCGTTAGCAACTATTTAATCAGAGCATTTGTTACAAAAGATAGGCAAGCCTTCAGGCTGTGTTGTGATTTGTCAGACCCAACTCCACAGGGTCTCATAAGGATATGCAGGACCCACTGTCTGTTTCTCCTCTCCTAGCACCTGCTCATCCCCTCTGATATCACCACAAGCACACTAAGGTGAGACCCACAGCCACATTTTTCAAATGGATCTGGTGTGAGGTGCTAGCTTATAGCTTATAGATTTCTACCCCTACAATCAATGCTAGGAGTCCTTTTGTCTCCTTTCTCTGCTTCCTGTCTGCTATTTCTCTCTCAAGTGCCAGACTGCATTCTGAGGTCTACAGAACAGTTTCCCTAGGTATTCTGAAGACTTTTCTAACTCAGCTTCCCTAAAGAACCTGTGGTCTTCTCTGAGACACGTTAGGTGAACTGCTGCCCACTCACGGGATCACGGAGAAGGGAAGAGCCTTCAGACTTCTCTCATCTCACGCCCAGTCCTGACGAAGCCCCGTCTTCGCGCTCACCCCGTCTCCACAGACATGTCTGAATCTGGACGCCTCTCTATAGACTCTACGGCATCAAGAGTTTATTATTAACCACTTTTCTTAAAGTCTTGTAAAAGTCCAGATTCCCAGGCATGATCCCTTGCGTGGCTCGTGTCCGTGGCTTGCTTGCATCTTCACCATGTGCCACGTGTTTGCGACCATTCACTCAACATGGCGGGTTCTGTTGTTGCACTTCTCTGATGAGCCTTCAGCTTCACAGGCCTACCCCACCCTCAGAAGGCCGCAGTTCAGGAGGAACAACTGGCACGGGTTCTCATGCAGCTGCCTCTGCAGCAGTTCAGAAGTCTTTCCTGTCCCTGTCATGTGCTCTCCTGTGTATGGGAATGACACTTCCTGTGGGCTTCTAAGTGTCTATCAGATTGTCCCATTTAGAATGTACATTTATTGGTGCAGCTCTGTACAAAACTCCTGGGAGGCTTTATCTGGAAACCTGTCTGGATCAGAGCAAAGAAGCCTAAGAGACAGGATGCCCCCTGGTGGAGATTTGGCTGTAACTAGATGAACTATATGAAGCACCTGTCCTAGGGGAAGGTCAGGGCTTCTAGGTTCCAAGGCTTTACACTGTCTCCCTGCGTTGCAAGTCCTGGTCCCTGGTGCTCACACCCAGCAGATCCTGCAAGAGGATTCAGCAGCCACTGTAGCCGGCGGCCCCAGACGTTGAGCATCGAGCGCTCCTTGGCTAGTAACTCCATCTGGCCTTCTAGTTCTGTTAGTTACTTTTCTCACTACTTTGGCAAAAAACTTAGAGAGATGGTTTCTTTTGGCGCTCATTTTAAGGTAATGTATAAGTGAAGTGAGGGCGGGGGTGGGGTGAAGAGGTCATGGCAGCAAGATGGTGAGGCAGCTGGTTACTCTGTGTCCATCGTCAGGAAGCAAGAGAGATGAATACTAGGCCTTTTCATTTTTCTTTTTATTCAGCCCAGGACTCCAAGCCACAGCATGGTGATGCTCACATTTAAGGAGGGGTTCTTTCCTCAGTCAGCCCAGTGGCTCCCTCACTGGGAGGTGAGGTGGTGGTGGCCAGAGGGTGGTCGTCTAGTTGATTCTGGGTGAGTCCTGTCGTCATAGTCTGTGCAATAGCGGGTGAGGTGTGTGAGGGAGAAGGCTGTCTGCCCTCAGTTTAGGAATCCGAGTAGTCAGTGATCAGTCTTGTTGGTGTTTTGGTTCCCCAACTTTACTTGGAGGGCAAAGCCAGCTGGCAAAAGCTTTGGTATGCAGATTCTAGTTGGAAGCTGCCTGCCCGGTGTGCCTTCTCTGTTCCCCTCAGGGGTGTGCTACCAGCCAGCGCAGGAGCTGCTTTAAGAAGGAGCAGCTCAGAGAACTGTGCCTCCTCTCAAGCCCTGGGTTTTCCTGAAGCTTAGACCAACATTTGCCATGTTTCCTCAGCTTCTACATCTACCCTGTCCCTGCTTCCAGGCCATCTACAGCTCAGCAGATGTCTTTCTGCCTCAGGAATCAATTACTGTCCCAGCAAGACTTTCTTTTCTTTTTTTTTTTTTTTTTTCAATATTTGCACAAGGCTTTAGATTTTTCCTCAGGCTCTTTATTCAACAAGCTGAGTTTTTTTCTAATAATTTTTTATTACTTTATAAATAATACCATTCAAAGTTTTCACTTCCTCCCCTCCTCCCACTTTTCTCCCACTCCCCCACTCACCATTCCCCCCTCCCCCTCTAATCCTGAGAGAGGGCCAGATACCCTGCCCTGTGGGAAGTCCAAGGCCCTTCCCTCTACCTCCAGGCTTAGGAAAGTACACATCCAAATAGAATAGGATCCCAAAAAGCCAGTACATGCAGTAGAGACAAATCCCAGTGCCATCATCATTGGCTTCTCAGTCTGCCCCAATTGTCAGCCACATTCAGAGGGTCCAGTTTGATCCTAGGCTTGTTCAGTCCCTGTCCAGCTGGAGTTGGTGAGTTCCCATTAGCTCAGGCACACTGTCTCAGTGTGTGGACCAACCCTTCTTGGTCCTGACTTCCTCCAGCAAGACTTTCTGCTGAGCCCCCTCATGAAACACTTTCAAGACCATACTCTATAGGCAACATTCAGTTGCCTTGACTACCAAAAGATATTACTCCTCCAATTTTTAAAATACTCGCTAAAAATTTAAGTCTTAAAACTTGCTTTCTGTTAATAGCAAAAAGAACAAATTTCCTGGGTATCTTAAGAGAGAGACAAAGTTGCTAGCTTGTTAACCTGAAATATTTTCAAAACGCAAACATGGAAAGAAAAGTGTTTGTTGACCTAGATTCCAGGTCCTAGAATCTCGGTACAGTTGAGCTAGCTGGCATTTTGATGGCCAGTGGAGCATGAGATGTCTGCATCTGCCCCCATCTCATGATTTGCATTATTTATGAGTTCTTTTCCATGTCTCTCTCACAGTATTGTGTGCCTGGGAAGTCTGGAGTGAAGCAGTGAGTTTCGGACAAGTCTGTAATCTGTTTCCACTCATTGTTGGGGAAGGAGGAGCTGAAAAGAGTGAAAAACCCATACCACCCAGATATGAGAGCCGAGTGACCTCAGGAGCCAGGCTAGTAGCAACGGCCCGCTGCCTATGGCATGGCTGTGCTGGGGCGTGTGAGAGATCACTCAGTCAAATTTCTAGCCCGCTACCCAAAACTGCCTTTCATTTTTAAAGTTTTCTTTATGTTGCCAGTACTTTGTCTGTATATGTGTGCAGATGAATATGCCTGATGCCTGAAGAGGCCAGAAGAGGGTGTCAATCCCTGGGATTGGAGTTCCAGGTGGCTGCGAGCCACTGTGTTGGTGCTGGAAATTGAAACTCAGGTCTGCGGAAAGAGAAGCCAGTGCTCTTAACCACTGAGCTTCCTTAGCTTCCAGAGCTAGTTTTCTTTCTTTTTGTCATGGTCTCTTTTTTCTTTGTTATTGTTGCATACATGTATAGATACACAAATGTAGAAAACAACCTACTCAGTCCATTAGTGTTATTTATACGCACACAGTTTCAAGGCTAACCACTTGGAATTGGATCACCATCTAGGGGGTCAAACCTGGAGATGACTGATTCTCCCTCTCTCAGAAGTCCTTAGTTGCCTATAGCCCTTTGTCTAGGTGTGGTGTTCGGTGACATTAGCTTGTCTATTGGTGTTATCGTCCAATCTTTTACACAGCCGTATTGCTGTGGTATCATGAGTGTGGCGTCCCTGTCATTTAACAGACACAGCTTCACAGCAGACATCCTCTGGTACTTACAGCTCTCCCGCCACCCCTCTCTGACTTTTCCAGAGCCTTGGGTGTGTAAGTTGTGCTGTATATTTACCCATTGGGGCCGGGTGCCCCACGATCACTTGTTTCCTGTACGGTCTCTATCTGCTGCCAGGAGGTGATTTGATGAGGAGTGAAAGCTAAATTTACCTGTGGGTAAAAGGATAAATATTTAGGATGCAGTTAGGAATTATGTTGTTTTGGTGAAGTGCTGGTAGCGGGTTCTCTTTTAAGATCCATGTACTCACTATCCCTGGGTGTTTGGGTAGGTTTCCATTATCAGGTATTATGATGTCCCCCATTTTGAGTGATCCTTAAGTCCAGCTGTTGGTTGCCAGGAAGATAAGAGTATCACCTTAAGGAATATCTTGCCATGCTAGCCATGAACTGGGTTTTCTTAAAAGATGCCAGAATGCCAGTTGTTGCATATACCCCCGGAATAAATCACCACCATCAAAACTTCCATTGTTCAGATTTAGATCCGGGGTGGATTTCTTATTGCAGATTTCCCATAACCTCATGTTTTGATGATATTTTACAAATCTTTCTTTGCTTGACAACTTCAGAAATCACATTTTCAAATGGACTCTTGGAGGACAAAACTCCCAGGAATGTTTCAGCCTGGTCTCAAATGTCACACTTGAATTCTTGCTACTTATACTTCAAACTATGGGCAGTAATAGTTCCTGTATTTTCCTCTTTTATGGTCCATTCATTTCTTGTTCCAAATACTTGTTGAGCAGTTGCTTTATGGTAGACACGGAGCTCAAAAGCAGGGAAGCGGGCTGAATTGCAAGTGTCTACAGGGACAAAAGAGCAGAAGTCTTGTGACCATCATGGGCCTAGTCTTGGGGTTTTGAAAACAGGTCCCAGGCTGGTGAGATAGTTCAACAGCTAGAGCACTTGTTATGCAAGCCTGACCACCCAAGTTTGCTCTCTGGGGCTCATGTAAAGGGGGAGGGAGAGAATGGACTTTACAAAGTTGTCCTCTGGTCCTCTGGCCTCCACATGGCATGTGTGTTACTTGCACATATCGTTCACACACACACACACACACACACACACCAGTTATTAAAAAAACAAACCAAAGTTTGGAAATTATTATGCTGACAAGATGACTCAGTGGGCAAATACTCCTGCTTTATTCGTTGGTGATATGAGTTCTGTTTCTGGAACCCATGTGGTGGAGGGAGAGAACTGACTCCTTGTACATCGTCTGAACTTCACATACACACTGTGTCACAACCTCCCCTCCCTGATGCCAGAAAATAAATTTAAAAAGAAGAGAGTGTCCTGGAAATGCTGAGTCTTGGGCAATGTAGACTAAGTGCCCAGCTGCTGGAGGGTAGATGGTTTCCACCACCTTCCTCTGAGACTGAGACAAAGGTATCACCATCATAGATTTACCTAGGGTCCAGGGAGTATGCCTGTCTGGTGCAGGTTTTCTCCGCTTATTTCTGCCTCTTAATCATAGGTTGAGGCCCAGTGATTTCAGACCTGTTATGAGCTAGTCTTACAGAGTCAAGATCACTGCTGGAGAGATTTGAGGTTGGGAAAGCTCACTTCTGGCTTTTTGTATTGTAATAGGACTGGATTCAGAGTCAATCACTGAAATCCTCTGATCTTTCCTTTGAAATGTTTCCAAGTAAATTGATAGAAAGGATGGAACTATGGCAAGTTAATGACCTTCACGGTCCCCTGACCTGCTCAGAGCACTTGAGGGGACCATCTTCCTACAAGTCAGGAAAGCAGAAACTCAGCAGAGCTTTCTCATTAGCCCTACGCACAACAAAGCAAGAAGACTTTTGGTACTCCTGCAGTATGGACGCTTTTCAGGTTGGCAGTGGGTCTGGGAAGCCTGACTCTGCTGCCTGCTGCCTGTGGCTGTAAGAAAATCCACAAAACTTTCAGGTTACTTTCTGGTGTGTGGAGTGGAATGTGTGTGCTGGGTTCTGCCCTGAGGGGAGGATGTCTGCTTTTGGGCATCCTGACCAGTTTCAGCACTCAACAAACACAGCTCCCTTTTTGGCACAGGCTTTCTGGCATGCTCCTGATGAAACTGTGTATCTTATCATAGCCAAATAAGATATGCCTCCATTCTTTCCACACCACCTGCTTCATTGCTGAAATTGCTGTGTTTCTGTTTTGGAACAGGCATATTTTCAGCAGGGGGAATGAGCACTTTTACGACGTGCTCAGGGGTGGGGGTTGGCCTACCCGCCATGGCGAGAGATGCCTCTCTAGAGAACGGCTGCGTCCAGACAACAGTTTTCACTAGCGGGCCTGCCAGTGCCTAGGCACTCTCATTGTGCTGGTGTCTCTGGGCCTCATCAAACGTTCTGACTTCCAAGTGGGTGTTGTCACAACCGCTTACCCAGGAAGTGCTCTGTTCTCAGCACTGGCTTGTGGACATGACTGTGCGGGGCTTAGACTACTGCATGTGTGAGACCCAGGATCCCTTTTCCTCTGTGTTTATGTAGGTGTGTGATCTTACTTCTGACTTCATTGGGTAGCCATGGCCAGGCCTTAGCCTCATCATGTAGGGCGGGTTTGACTTTCAGAACCATTTCAGGTCACCCCTGGCTCAGACCTCTGAAGCACAAGAAAACCTGCTGGCAGGGAAGTCCACTCCTGAGCTTTCATTTCCTCTACCCCACCATGCTTGGAGGGTAGGATGAACAAAGGATTGACAGTTATGTTGTGTTTAGTCAAAACTTCCCAAGCAACAAGGCCCACGGCAACAAGGATGCTGTCTCAATCTCTACCTAAATACACCGCTGGCTGGACAGCTACCAGTGGGTGGCAGGAAGGCTGGAAAGTGTCTTAATTAGGGTTTCTATTGCTGTGAAGAGTCATGACTAAGTAATTCTTTTTTTTTTTTTTTTTGTTTTTTTGTTTTTTTGTTTTTCGAGACAGGGTTTCTTTGTGGTTTTGGAGCCTGTCCTGGAACTAGCTCTTGTAGACCAGGCTGGTCTCGAACTCACAGAGATCTGCCTGCCTCTGCCTTCCGAGTGCTGGGATTAAAGGCGTGCACCACCACCGCCTGGCTTTTTTTGTTTAGGAAAATATTTAATTGGGGCTTGCTACAGATTCAGAGGTTTAGTCCATATTATCATGGCAGGGAGCATGGCAGCAGGCAGGCAGGCATGGTGCTGGACAAGGAACAAAGAGTTCTACATCTGGATTAGTAGGCAGAAGGAAAAAAGAGACATTGGGCCTGGCTTGAGCACTTCAAACCTCAAAGCCCAGCCCCAGTGACACACTTCCTCCAACATGGCACACCTCCTAATTCCTGTCAAGTAGTGCTACTCCCTAACGAGCAAGCATCCAAACATATGAGCTATGTGAGTATTCCTATTCAAACCACCACAGAAAACCACAGAGAGAGAGAGTTCCTGAGGCACCTGCTCCTCTGGACTGACCATACTCAGTTTCAGAGCCTAGGCTATCTGGCTTTGGTTGTCTCTTCCATGGGGGAGACATTCTTCATGAGGTGGCCCATAATGAAGAGAAGCACCCCACTTTCTCTGCTGTTCCCTTTCTCCACAGGTGCTGACTGACAGCCTATGCCTAGCAACTGTTTTGTGCATTTTCTTTTCTTTCTAGAGAGGCCTCTTGTTTCCTCACAAAGCTTTCTGATTCCATTATTGACCACAGATGCTGGCTCTTGTCCTACTAACGTCTTGGCTGCCTCTGAATGTTCTGCTCTGATAGTGTAAATGGTATCATAGTATAAAGTGACTTACTCAGAAAGTTGAGAAGACCAAGTGGCACACGTTGTGCTTCCTTTGAGTAGCAGCGTCTGTTTTACTTCTTACAGAAAAACTTTTATCTTGTCAAACTTGTTAAGTAACAAAGCTTCCTCTCAGGGTCAGCAAAGAGAAACAGTGAGACAGAACTCAGGTGAAGTATTCTCTTTATTTCTTGATCCTCCTGAGATGTCCTCCTTTCTCCGGGAAACTCCTCTGCCTCTTGGGTTCATTTTGCTCCACTCTGTGCTGGAGCCTTGGGGGTGGGGGTCGGACATATATCTGATTATCGTCTTCCATTCATGACTAAGTATAGGGCCATCAGGCCACAGCACCAATCATTTGGTCTTAGGACCTTAACTCATTGAGACTCTGCAGCACAACTCTCACTGCAAAAAAGAAATTTCCTTTCACGGTGCTGATACCAGCAGGAATCTATGTGTAGGAAGCATGGTGTTCAGAAGGCAATCTGACAAACACATCACATTTATCTAACAAAATAACAGTTGTGGCCTTTCTGCTAGAGCCTATGACCTCACTAGCCACGAGCTTTTACCCTGGCTCACAGTACCAGATGTGTTTCCTCCTTATGATCCAGCCTGAAATTCGATTGGAAAGCGGTTGGTTGTACCAATTACACTCATGCCACTATTATTCCAGTGGGCACATATCACTGATGGAGGAAGGTCATTGAGCAATAAAGAAACTGCTTGGCTGGCCCTGATAGGTTAAAGCATAGGTGGGAGGAGTAAACAGAATAGAATTCTGGGCGGAAGAGGAAGTGAGGTCAGACTCTGCTCTGCTCCCAGAGAGACTCAACAGCTCTGCTCTCTGGAGCAGAGACGCCATGCTCCGCTCTCCCGATAGCTCTGCTCTCTGAGGCACACGCGATGAAGCTCTGACCCAACATGGACATAGGTTAGAATCTTCCCGGTAAGCGCACCTTGGGGTGCTTACACACATTACTAGAAATGGGCTAGTCCAGATGCGAGAGTTAGCCGAGAAGAGGATAGATAGAAATGGGCCAAGCGGTGTTTAACTGAATACAGTTTGTGTGTTGTTATTTTGGGCATGAGCTAGCAGGCGGCTGGGGTGCTGGGGACGCAGCCCCACCGCTCTTATTTCTACGTATCACATGGAATATTAATACTGTAGCCTTTAGGGTTCATGTCTAGCAGAAGTTCCAACAGGTCACATGGTGCCTTCCAGCACTGAAAGCCAGGATACCAGGGAAAGATCAAAATCAGGAGTCAAATCCCCCCCCCCCATCTTGGCTTCTTTAAAGAAAAATAAATATGAAAAATGATGTTTCCAATTAAGGCAACATTAACACTGTGATTTAAAATGATTTAACCATGGTCTAACAATCCTTAACTTCTGTCTCAGTGCCTCAGGAGGAAAATGTCACATCAGTGAGAGCTCCTGGAAGTATTATTGAATTTGGAGAGTTACAGCCTGTGTCCCAACCAGTTTCAACCACTGGTCTTCAATAAGGCAACTTTATAGTCAAGTTAATAGTGGAAAGTGGAAAAACATTTATTCAGTGTGGTCACATTGGGCAGGGTGACAAAGAGACACTTTGAACCCCTCAAATCCATCTTTGGGATCTGAAGTGAGGTTCAAGTTTCAACAGAGGCCTGAAGATAAGCACAGCTAAGCAGTCCCTGTCACAGTGTGGTCCCTACCACCACTGACCCTTCATGGTCTGGGCTTCAGTCTCACCCTGTAGATGCTTTGACAAGTTGTTAGGATTGTGTGAAATATCTTCCCTGGAAACAAGTTCATGAGGACTTCTCTTGTTGGTGAGTTGTAGGCACCCAGATTGAGTTGGTTCACTTTCACGGATGTGTATCATAAACAGGTGTCCCTCCCTCCTCACCATGGGCTGTAAGTGGCAGAGTCTCTTCTGTTGGTCACCTGCTGAAACTAGCCAATCATTTTATTTCTGGATGCTGTGTGTGTGTGTGTCTGTGGTGTGTGTATGCGTGTGTGTTTGTGTGTTTATGTGTTTTCAAACAGAATATTACTCTGTAATCCAGGAAGGCTTGTACTAATCACCATCCTCCTGCCTCAGCCTCTTAGGAGTCTTCTTACATCACACATGTGAAACACACACATATACTACACATACCAAAAGCCAACCAACCAATAACAGCAACCAAAAACCCAAGACAAGAAGGGAGTCTGGCAAACTGGGACTCACAGAACCTTGACTAGCCAGTCTCTGTGTTGTCGATACAGGTAGGAATAGTGAGAAGCAGGAAAAGGCTTCTGCTGAGCTGTTTTCTGCTGTTAAAGGCACTGGAATGCCTGTGGAGACACATAGTATTCTCTAGTTTCCTAGTCCTGTAGAGGCTGGCAGAGATCTGGTACCCTGCTAGTTCTCTGGCTGCTGGGGAGTCACATTAAGCAGCCTGTCCTCGACTTTTGTTGCCGCTCTCTGCCAGGCACACTAACCATAGCCTTTTTGTATTCTGTGAATAACAAGTTTTCCTTTCTTCCCTTCTTCATGTTTGATATGTCTGGGAATGAGTTCTCAGAGATCTTTCCTCCTTTCAGTCAGTCCTTGGTCAGTGATTGCCTCATGGAGAGGAGACATGAATATCAGATTAGAGTCAGTGAAACTGTCTAGGTGACTATGCTTGATGGCAGTGGTGGCTGTGGTGGTGTGTGTGTGTGCCTGTGTGCGTGCGTGTGTGCGTGTGTGTATGTGTGTATGCGTGCATGTGTGCGCGTGAGCTCGTGTGCGCGCGAGTGTGTATTTCTTATCTCAAGAGGCTACAATTAAAGGGAGAACCATAGTATCCTGAAGACCAGCACCCACCACCCTGTCTGGGCACAGGTAGTCAGGATTGGTACATTTATTTACACTATCCTATTTTTCTTGTTTGGCCCATGAAGCAGGTAAAATATTACGAAGAATTCACTTTCTGATGTAATTACAGATGCCTTCCATCTTTGAAAATCAGGGAAACAATTTTGGTCCTATAGTGTCTGAGGTGGGGCCTGGTCACTGCCATGAGGAGAACCAAGGGAACCAGGAGGAGCTGCTAAGGCACCACCCCAACAGGAAGTGGGGGAGACACCCAGTCTAATTATAGTCTTGAAAGAGAGAAGCATATTTTACGTATTTCCTCTCTCTTAAGAAGTTTCAGAACGTGACTTCTTCCATCTATCAGGTTTGAGTGTCTATCTGAAGACTGGATGACGGTACTGGGAGTCACAGCAGGGGCTGAGAACAAGCAGCGGAAGCAGGTGCTATGATAAGAAACACAGACATGTCTTGGACACACGTACTCCAGATGCCAGCCTGGAGTACATCAGCATCTGCACCATTCTCTAAGAGGACCTTGGTGTCCTCTAAGGCGGGGAAGCCTCTGGCTTCTGGAGCTTGGTTGTTATTTCAGAGAGATTCTCAAGTCTGCTGTGACTCAGATGACTACAGCCCCAGCCTCAGTACAGAGGGTCACTTCCACTCTCCCTCTCTGAATTCCCGACAATCAGCATTTTGTGATTCTCACAACTGCTAGATGATGAGACCTTATTATCAGCCTTCCTAGATTCTCGCCTTTTGGGGTGAAGACCAGATTTCTCTGGAGCTCTGAATATAGTGCTGGACAGAACACACTGTTCTTTTGGTGCATGCTGTTGATGAAAAGGTCATGGAATATGTCTCACTGGGTCTCAGAGTGTGGGGAGTTACCTGCTTGGTCCCAATGTTTATGTTTACCTAGCATTCAGCTATCAAGGGAAATCAAGATAACTTGGCAAGTCACTTTTGTGGACTTACTAATTGTTCAATAAATTCTGACATTGTCAAAGTTCACACAGGTATTCCTATGTTTCTGATATAACATGCTCAGGACAGCAAAGTTTCATAGGTCTTCTCTTCTTCCAGTCAAGCTCTTCGGCTGGAGCAAGCACTGAACCATTTGGTCTGGGGGTGATATGTCTAAGACAAGTAGGGCTGCTGCTTCCATAGGAAAGATGTCGCACAGGAAAGGTCGCACACACATGCTGCTCTCCACTTACTGAGAATGTCTCTCCTGTGTGGCCATCTGAGTGTAAGAAAACAGGATAAACAACAGGGGAGGAGAAGAGTTTGGGTCACAATGGAGTGGGCAAGAGGTCCTGGATAGAACTAGGGTTTATACCCAAGTGTGAGAAGCTGATATTTTGAAGGAGAGAAATCTAGACCAACTCCACAAAAGCAGTCTCCTCTGAGCACAGATGTCACCAGAGTGTTAGATGGATGTTTTTATGGAGACCACCTTGGTCCTACCCAACCCTGTGAGGCTACCTACTTCTCTGAGTTTGTAAAGAACTCAAGACTTCTTCTGATAAAAATGCAAGCTCTGTAGCACTGAAAACTGTCCCAGACCCTTTCTCCTTTAAGAGGCTTGTTCTTTAGGAGTTGTTGCCAGTATTGGAGCTCATTGTAACTTTGTGAAATAAGCCTTTGGTGCCTGTGCCTTTTGGCATGGAACACTCACTCTTGGGAACTGGCTGCTGCTGGGAGAGGGGGAGCCTCTTTACATGGAAAATGAAGTTTAGAGGGAGACACCTGTGTGATGGACGTTGACACCAAATTACGTAGGTTTTTGTTGTTACTGTTTTGTTTTGATGAGGCAGAGCCTCACTATGTAGCTCTGGAATTCAATATGTAGACCAGGATGGCCTTGAGAGATCGACCCGCCTCCAGAGAGCTGAGATCAAAGGTGTGCACCACCATGCTTAGCTTTTGGTCACACACACTGTAAAGAAAGCCCCTGCCATGAGAGAGCCAAACCTACCAGTGCAGAGGTGACACTGAGGAAGTTAAGAGGATTCAGGAGGGATAGTGTGGGAGCATGGTACAGGGATGACATGAGAACCAGTTCCCATGGAGAACCAGTGAGGACCAGAAAGGGCTCTGGGAAGAAGCCCTATAACCTACAAAATGAAAATTTCAGTATTAAATTGGGAAATAACACCAGGGAACACAATGAAAAGCAGAACTAAAAGATAAAGGTTTTTAAAAAAATTCACAGTCACAACACCTGACTTTTGGGCATTATGGGAATTCAAAAGAGAAAATGGAGGGGTGGGGATACAGAAGAATTGTAAGAAAAGTCCCAGAATTAAAGGACATATGTCTCCAAGTTCAAACTCACCAAATGCCCAGGAAGTGAGTAGAAAGGGTCCAAGGAAGGGACATGGAAACCACGGGCAAAGAGATAGTCTTCAAGGTCTGGGGGAGGTAAAAAGAAAATAAGACAAATTGTCAATTATCAATATTCAACTGTAGATTAAAGTTATTTAGGCCTCACGAGATGGCTCAGTTGGTAAAGTGTTTCCCACACAACTGGGAGGACCTGAGCTATACTCCCAGAATCCTCATGTAAAAGCCAGGGATGATGGGAATGGTTTGCAATCCTGCTGTTTCCTAGCCAGCCCGTCATCTGGGCGATCTGAATCAATGAGCTCCAGATCAATTGACAGACCCTGTCTCAATGAAACAAAGTGGATCGTTTCTAAGGAATGATGCTCAAGGTTGACCTCTGCCTCCACATACATACGTATACAACCCCACTTTGTACCCCATCACATGAACATGCAAACACACACACATGCATATGTATGTACGTATGTATGTGTGCGTGTGTGTGTGTGTGTGTGTGTGTGTGTGAGAGAGAGAGAGAGAGAGAGAGAGAGAGAGAGTTCATACACACAAGTCATTTTATATATTTGTAATCTCATGTAGTGTTTTCTCTGAGGAACCCTGTTGTAGAAAGTTGCTTGAGGAAGTACCCAAGAAAAACAAGACTGTAAATATATGAGAATGAATCATGAGTTTGGGGAATAACGTTACTCATTCTGTTTCTGGACAAAGACAAGGCAATGCTCTGAGTGAGTGCCAGAGCAAACTGAGGACCCAGGTGCTCCTGGGAGAAAAAAAAAGGTTTATAATGTGTTTAAAGCATGGGAAAGTTAATATCCATACGTAATTGTGTTTTAAGGTTGTTGTGGGTATGTGACAAAGGCCTGTGTTTGTGGGCTGAATTACCAAGGTTGGTCTCCTATGTATTTCCCTTCCCATTGATAGGTGTTTTAAGAAGGGACACATTTTATGTTTTGTATGAGCATGCTCGCTTTAAGAGCCATAGACCATTTAACAAAAACCCCAACATCAGGTATAAGAATCCTTCTTTGGAGTTGTTGGCCAGCCCTGAAAACATACACATATGAGTAACATTATACAGACTGAGCAGGTTATATTTAGGTATTTAGTGTACACACACACAGCAATAGTTAATAAAAAATAAGAGACCATGAATTTTAAAGGAGAGTTATGGGAGGGTTGAAGGGGAAATAATGTAATTATATTATAATCTCAAAAAATTTAAAAAAGTGCAGAAAAATCACAGTGAATGGGGTCTCATTTAACCACTAGACGGTGAGGATTACCTGGCCGAACTGGGGCAAGCTCCTCTCTGCCAAGACAATGGCATCTTATGGGCCCTCATCAAAGGAGAAATTGGGTCTTAGCAATGCCTTGCTTCCCAGGTTTGAAGGATTTCTTATATTTGCTCTTGGGCTTGGGCTTTTCAAGCTGCTTTCTGATTTGTATAGGGAGAACCACAAACATAGGAGATCCAAATGGGAGTGTCTGGTTGGATCAAGAGTGAAGTGAATGTGCCAAAGCCAAACCTCTCTCATAACTGGAGAGCAGGATGCCTTGCAGGAGCCTCAAAGCCGTCATGTGTTCTGACAGACTTTGCCCTTGTAGGAAAGAGCCTTCAGAAATGGGCCATTGAGTCCTCTTGGGCTCCAAACCATGAGCTGTGAGAGAAAAGAACAGGTTAATTTTTGTTCTGCATGTGTCACGGTGAGGGTAGCTTTGCTTTGTGACCATATGGCTGGTGTGTACTCTTATCCCCCAAGCCTGCATCCTGATGAGCTATGAAGGCATTTGTGGATGGGATATGTTCTCCCACAGGTTGACTTTAGTGTAAACATAGGGCCTTGATCACTCCATGGAGAGAGCCTAAAAGAACAGACTGGGATTCCATGAAGAAACGGTTGCTGTCTGGAACATAAAGACTCCATCTACCGGCCTGTCCTCCTGGCTAACCTCAGGATGACAACTGTAGGAGCCACTTAGTTAATCTGAAGCCAATCCTGAATTGCTGTCTCTGTAGCAGATTTGTTCACAGTGGATTATGACGATGAATTAATATGAAATCATCTTGCAGGTAGTGGGTAAACAAGTGGGAAGGATTATGTGTGCTGGATTGAATTCTGTAGCTGATGCTGAAGGGTTACACACATCTTGTTGCTTTGCCTTGGTTTATACAGCCAAAACTCAGAGAGCTCCACACATTTTTGAGGCCCATGGCTATAGAGCCACTGCTTTGGGGGAATCTGAAATCTGTGTTTGGGGCCAGGTTGTTCTCTGCCCAGCATTTTGTCACTGACTGCCATGGCACCAGCCTCCTCTGACAAGGCCCCAGTCTGAAGATATTCTGCAGATATGCCTCAGAGAAAGTTATAATTTTAAACCATGGGTGGGAGTGAGCCGGCCTCATCGCATTGAAGGAGGCAGCGGTGGGGAGGGGCCCCACTTCTTGTAGCAGGCCTCTGGCTTGGGCTTTATGGAGATGTCCGTTTTGAGTGATTTTACAGCTGTTAATGCAGGCTCAGTTCCACTTTAGTAAATTATTTTATAAACAGCTTATGTGCGTTCAAAAGTGATTTACAATCCTCAAAATAGGACATGCTAATCCAAAAATCCACATCAGAAAACTCTGGGAAAGTATTCAAATAATATTTGAGCAGAGCAGTAAACATTTGTTTTTAAGGCCAGGATGCCATGTAATGAAAAAAGTGGGCTTTGCTAGGGTGGATGGGGACTTCCTTTCCCCCTGAGCCCCTTTTATTATTGGTCTTCTATAACGTGGCTCCCAGAACATTCGTTCATGGTGGTATTTGATGTCCTTGAATGTCTCTGCTCGAGGTGAGCACTCCGCAGGCTGAACCACAGCTCTGGCTCACGTGTGACAACTGAGCTTTTTGATGGTGGTGACTCTGAGTCTCAATTTCCCCCTTGGTAAAGTGCGGATTGAGTGGATGCCTGAGGACCTGTCAGGTCAAGACAAATTCCTGTGTATTCTCAGCTACTAGGAGGCGAGTTCTCAGTGTCGCTGCTAATGATATTACTGATATATCAGAGGAAGTGGACAAACTGTTCTTGGGCTGTGAGCCTAGTGGTTAAGAATGAAGAGCTGAGCTAGAGACAGTGATTGACTGTAGGTAACAGAACTAGACGAGCGTTCTCGACAGGTCCTGTGAAATAGTCGTTAGCAGTCTGCTGAGGAAAGTATATAGTGTTCTGTGTGAATGGTGAGTCTGGACCTGGAAGCTGGTCCTTAGGCCATGCCATAGCTGTCCTCGAGTCTTATCCCTAAAGGCTGCTGAGTGGAGCCAGATTAAACTTCCTAGGCCTTTTTTGCCTTCCCTTTACCAGCCTCAGGAGACTGCAAGATGAGGTAGGCAAGGGTGCCAGGGCCGGGCAGCCATGCAGAGCTGCATGATGCCTAGTGTAGCTTCTGCAGGGCCAGAGGTGGAAGTCTTGTCAGGGGCCTCCCAGTTTCTGCTTGTCCAGGGCACACAAGACAGGTCCACTGGCTTACACTCTTCAGTGTTGTAAATGTCATTATTTCTGAAGAGAGATTACTCACAAGCACAGAGTAAAGCACAGTTCTCTTTGAGCTGGAGCCAGGGTAGGAGCCAGAGAGTTATATCCCCAGAACAGTTGTAAGGGGAGGCTCCCACTGTCTTCCTCCATAGCTAACATTTTCTTTAAAAGCGGGCCACGGTTGGTTATTATTTTCACTCAGATGTTCAGATGTCTCTTTTCTCTTCTGGGCTCCAGATCTTTAAATTAGTTAAACAATACCAGGGGGGATGTTTACCATCTGCCAGGCACTCATAAAACCAGGACGACCATAGTTAGCTTTCACAGAACTCACACTGTGCTGGGCACAGGGACACCTGTTTTGTGAGCCGGTCTCCTCTGACACCGTGAGCAGTTGCTTTAAAGCAACCTGAACTTTTCTTTTCTCCCACTCTCTTCTCCCCCCTTTTTGGTCGTCTTTGTTGACCCAGCCGTTGGAGAGACTCTTCTGTTGGCCTGTAAAGGGTCTGCATGCACCGCCTGATTTTATTTTCCACCATCCATCCTCTGGTGTTCGAACCCTCAGGCTTTCTGATGTATTGGGTCTTAGTCCTGAATGGATGTTATACTGCAATTCTCTTTTCTGGAGCCATCCCAAGGAAGCCACATTCTGAAGATAGGCTGTTTCTTTGGGGGACACATGGGACACTCCAAGGAGGGGAACCCGTAGTGTAGTCACCCGACAGTCATTGGCTAGGGCCATATGGACCTGCCTGTGCTGGCTGCTGTTCACAATATGTCACCCACCAGACCCTTGGGTTAAAGCTGAATGCTGTTCCTCCATCCCGCACCACTCACCCTGCTGGCCTTTGCTGTGCTTCCTCTGCCTCCCCAGAGACACTTGGAATTGTCCCATGGGGGAGTCATGCCTTCACTGATGACTGCTCACGTTCCGAACTTCTCACTGCTCTCACCCTGAGACAAAGTCCTTGGTCCTCAAGTTGTGAGAGAAGTTGGAATTTATATATTTCCAGTGAAGATTAATAATTCATTAGACACTTAAGTAGAAAAGCAAAGTGCCAATTAATCAGGCCTCCACGCAGACACACTTCCAGCCACCAGTCTGCAGGGACTGGCCATGCTTTTACACTGTCACCCCGGGAAGTAGGTCAGTGCTGCGGAAGCACAGCCGCTCCTGCGCTAGCATCTGTTCTCTCTAATCGCCGCTCGCATCTCTGGGTCTTACAATCATCTTTATTAGCTGTCCCAGCTGGGATTTATGTTGCCAGGAATAAAGGACCAAGAGTGGGAAGGGTTATCCATGAAAGATTCAGGTCATGCAGTACAGGGTGGGGGATCTGGCTGACTCAACTTCCTTGCCCATAGAGCCTCAGTGCTGGGAGCCATGCGACTACCAGATTTTAGAACGCCAGGAAGGAGACTCAGAGGGTGCATGTCTTAGAACTCTCTCCAGGGCTTGATGCCTGGGAAATATACCCTGTTCATGACTCCCCTGATGCCAGGTATAGCCCAACTCTACAAGCCTGTACCAGGGGAGTTCACAGCTCAGACTGGGTCCTATGTACAGTTTGTGTTTGGGAGAGGCCAGATTTAATTTTGGGCATGGAGTAGTTGGGCCAGGCAGGACCTGCTCAGGACTTGTAAGGCAAGGCGTCCCACTCAGTCTTGACTTTCAACAGGTACCATTGAATGCTTACCCATTTTCTCCAAAGAGAGATTTGGCTTTAATTAGACCTACCAGGTGAAGGTGGAAACTAGGAGGCCTACTAAGGTCATCACTTTGTGACAAGGGGTTAGAAGACAGAACCAGCCCAGCCACAGCACCCCAACTCCTGTGGCTGTTATAAACCTCATGCTCTTGAAGCCTAAAATGCTTACTATTGCCTATTCACATATGCTTGCTGACTCCTGGCAAGCCAGTGCCAGCTCATCCTGATGTGTCATGTGACAGCTGCAGCCTGTGTCCTGTCTTAGAGGTGCCACAATGCGAAGGCACTGCAGAACACCAGGGATTTCCTGACTTGTTTCCGTTTCTCACAGGGCCTGCTGGCCATTGGTGCCTCGTGCTTCCTTTTCTGCACCTCACCCCTGACTCGGCTGGGTCCTTCTCTTACCTGCTTGCTTGCCTCACTTTGCTTGACCGAATGAGTGGTCACTCTGCCCTCTCACTGGATGCTTCAGTCAGGGTCTGACTTGCCCAGTGGGCTCAGTATAGGGTAGGGCACCTGATCACAGGATGCCCACTAGGTAAGGACAGAGGGTGGGACTGTGCTCCAAAGGTAGAAGACTGCTTGCCAAGCACGCATGAGTGTATGGTCCTCAGCACTGCAAAGAGTTTACTAAATTATATATAAAAAGCTAGTTGGAGAACTACTGAACAGATTCCTGCAAAGTGAGGACTGGCACCCTGGAAGGTAGCCATGACTGGGCCACCATCTGAGAACTGAGGCCAGAGGTGGCCTGCAGAAGTCCCCTTTGTTGTTTTCTCTCAGAGTTTTCTGAGCAGTGGTGACCCAAATCACTCATTCACATTGTGTCTGAACATTTACCTCTCCCCAAATCAGCCTCAGACAACTGCCTTCTTCAGTGTCCCATTTGACTCTTCTGGGCAAATGTAAGGAACCCTCATTCACTGCTGTTGGGAATGAAAGCTGATACAGCACTCTGGAAGTCAGCACTAAGAATTCTCAAAAAACTAAAAATAAATCTAATATATGATCCAGCTATATCACTCATTGGCATATGTATAAAGGGTTCAACTACTCCACGGATAGTTGTTTAGCCATGCTTGTTATGGTAAAAAGTAAACCGGCACTGTTCCCTGAGTGGCCTATTGGCCTCAAGGGGCAGCAAGTCCCAGGCAGGGAGCTGCGTGATGGCTGAGAGACCTTGGCAGGGCAGCCATGCAGAGTTAGGTTGGATATTTATTTACTGGGTTATGGAGGGGAAAGGGAAAGGGGGGAAGGGGAGAAGGGAGAAGAGCAGAGAGTGGGGGAGAAGTGGGGAGAAGGGAGAGAGACAGAAAGGAGGGGACCCAGGCTGCAAGCTGAAGGAAGATCCACTTGCCTCAGTGGATGGGGAGGGAGTGGGCAGGGCTTGTCTCTTAAAGGGACAGGACAGAACATTACTTTCCCTTCTCTTTTGTATAATAAAAAGGTGAGAGGTTAGGCATAACAGGTTAAAGGAATTGGAACGGTGGATTCTCAAGACTGTTTCATGCTTATTTGTGGGCATCTTTTTTTGGGGGGGGAAACTTGAGAAAGCTAGGTGCTGGTCACATCCTGGGGTAGCTGGTCTCTTTGTTCATGTATGGTGTTTGTGGTATGGAAATATCTGGTGTCTCCTACACCTATTTAAGGTATTGACAGAACATAAGATAAAGTTAAGTTTAGGAAAAAAAATTTCAGACCAGGGAATTGAGAGGGATGTATCTGACCTATTTAAGGTGGACCCTTCAATTTGGCTCCCTAGAACTCACAAGAATTCTTTGGGTTTATGAAAATTTAAACAGCAGCATATTTATGTCAGAGTGACTATGACAGATATTTTTTGCATAATGAAAAGTATCTTTAAGACTATGAAATGCAGCATTTGAGAGCATGAGAGAGAATTTTGATAGTGTGCACTTGTCCTCACACCTTTATAACTTACAGGTACACAACTTAATAACTTGTATTTGTATTTTGTTGAAATCTGTTTGGTGAGGTTGTCCTTTTAAACTGACAAAACCTCTTATTTGTCAAACTGCATCAGAGATCTTTGAGAAGAATAAAATTTTACTTGAGTTATTGATTAAAAAATGACAGAGAACTTATTTGGTTGGTACCTAGAGCTACTCCTCAGGATCCTCCATGGTTGCTGAAGGTCGTATTTGCTTTTTGCTGTTTACTGCAGGGCCTGCCAGGCTCCAGAAGATCCTGTGGGCTAAGAAATCTGTAGGAAGACAAGCTTACCTTGACTTGAGCAGCTAGGCTGTCGACTCCAGCAATTCTGTCCACTGTCTGGAGATCTTCAGTTTAGATGAAAGGCAGTTTTTCCCAGTGGTCAGTGCTTGGCAACTGAAGTGAATTGCAGATGGATGTTGTTCTGTGCCCATTTGTCTTCTGTCTTTTTTGGAGGAAGTAGAATGCTGCTGCTAGGAGCCAATCTGTCTTTTTTGGTTATGAAAAGTCTTTTAATGATTAAATATTTAAATACCATATTCCCTAGATCTCTGAGCAGTTGAGGGGTGTTTACTGGGTATAGATGTTATAGTTATAGTATAGAATCTGCCTGGAGACCTAGGTCCAAGCTTGACTGCACTGGCTCTCAACAGGTAAAGTAGGGTTGGATTAAGAGACTTAAAAGTACATACCAATTTAAAACATGAAACTTATTGCTTTGTTAGTCTGGATGAGATATAATGGGTAGACAATTATAACATTTAACCGTAAACATAGGTATATTTAATTTACATTATGCACATACACACAGAGTAAACAAGAATTGGGCAAAGTGGATGCTCTTGCTGGGCCCTACCAAAGGCATGCCACTGTGTGAAACACACATGTAGCAGAGTCAACACTGGGGAACCAGGCAAGGAATACCTCAGTAAAGATGGTGGGACTTGGTCACCTGACCTGGCTTTCAGTTAAGATGGTGGTGAAGTCACCTGACCTCAGTCAAAATGGTGGTGGTCGCATGTTGTATGGAGAAGCCACATTTTTTTGAGCTACAGGAGTTTTAAACACAATAACCAGAGAGACCTAGAGGTGTGATCTGCCCAGTTGCTGAGCCACCAAACCACAAGCTGCGGGTGAGGAGCAAAAGCTGGAATTGAAAACAGCTGGCTTGCGGATCTGACTAACATAGTCAGTTTCTGTGGGATCAGCGATAGCTGTAGCAGGGATAGTATGTAAAGAAGTGGAGCCAGTGGGACACCAGCAGAGCATTCACAGGTGGGTGGCTGATAGTTTGAGGGTTTATACCATAGCTGAAAATGTGAAAACCTGCAAAACCAGCAAATGGACACCGCAAGGCCTGCAGAATAGCATCCTCTATCTACAGGCAGGGTGTTAAAGCTTGACTGCCTCTGCTCTGGGTGACTCGGACGCCAGAGGCTAGATAGAGGCTGCTCTGGGCGATGTCTCACGGTGGGGACCACTTACGAGTGGTCCAAAAGAAAAGAAAAAGGAAGAAAAAAAGAAAAATCTGTGCAGTGCTAGCATGGGAAGACCAGCCTGGTTATTCTGGCTGTGTTTTTAGCTATGGGAAGCAGCCAGAGATGAATGTCAGCAAAGGGCTCAACCGTAGCTGTGAAAGCTATAGTTGGCTGACTGGAAGGGGAAAATTCACCACCGAAGCTACTGGTGTGAGTAGAGGTTGGTGTTCAGGCAGATAGAATGCAGAACTGTTGTAAAGAAACCTGGTTCCCTAGCCCAGGGTTCCACACATTCTCAGCTGGCCCACCCACTGGTGGGACAGAATGTGGAGAGAGCCTGGACAAGTCATAAGCACCAATGTTATGGTCAAAAGTAAAACAGTGCCATTTCCCAAGTGGCCCATGGGCCATGAAGGGTAGCAGATCCCAGGTTGGGAGCCATGTGGTGGGTGAGAGTCCTCCGTGGGGCAGCCAGTCCCACAAGGAGCTGCAGGCAGCTGTGACAGGTGAGAGACAGAGACCTATTAGGCACACCATGCAGAGAAAGTGGGTATTTATTTAGTGGGTTATGGAGGGGAAAGTGGGGAAGGGGAGAAGGGAGAAGAGCAGAGAGGCACAGAGAGAGAGAGAGAGAGAGAGAGAGAGAGAGAGAGACACTCAGAGAGAGAGAGAGAGAGAGAGAAACAGAGAAAAAGAGGGGAGAAGGGAGAGAGGCAGAAGCTACCTCTTCGGGAGAGAGACAGAAAAGAGGGAACTCAGGCTGCAAGCAGAAGGAAGATCTTCTTGCCTCAGTGGATGGGGAGGGGATGGGTAGGGCTTGTCTCTTAAAGGGACAGGACAGACCACTACAATGCTCATTTCTGTAATATCCAGAAAACTGGAACAGCCTAACCATCCATCAACAGATGAGTGGAAAATGAAAATGTGGTCAAGTACACAATGGCTTACTATTAATCACCATTATATAACAAAGAATGAAATCATGAAATTTGTAGGATGGACCTAGAAATTATAACAGAGTAAAATCTTCAGGTATAAGTACACAAAATGGAGCAACTGCAGAAACCAGGAAAGTCAAGGAGACTGTCGTGGTTGGGGCTTGGGAGGGGATCTTTGATACAGGGGCTATGGAAAAATGGAGATGGGGCTCTACCTGTGGAGGGGAGAAGGGGATCAATATAGATGGAGGGAGGAGGTACAAACAACATCAATATTGTTTGATAAAACCTCTATGAAACTTGCTATTTTCTGTTTACCTAAAACCATACATAATACATGTAAGATATAAGTGTATGCATATCTATATATCTATATAGATCTACACCTTTATCCATATATATTTGTTTATAAGACAGGGTTTCCCTGTGTAACAGCCATAACTGTCCTGGAATTCACTCTGTAGACCGGGATGGCCTCAAACTCACAGAGATCCCAGTGTCAGTATTAAAGACAATGCCATCACTGCCTGGCCTTATGTATATGTCTTAAAGGAAGCTATGCCATTAGGGAACATTGCAACAGTGTTCCCCACAAAAATCATAAACTCACAAATACCACAGTATTGTGTTTGGGAATGGTTGACCATGGTTGCCCCTCTCGGAGGTAAAGCCCCATAGCTGAAGACACTGTATACTTTAGGATATAGGACTTCAATTATTTGAGCTGGATCTGACATGAAAGCCTTCTTTCTGTGCTCTATCTTTCATGGTACCAGAAAATACTATGCAAGTTGTCAAGGGAGGGGACAGTTAAGAATCCTGCCCAACTGTGACATCTAAGAACCACAAAAATGGCAGGTAGGTGGTGAAGCACACCTTTAATCCCAGCTCTTGAGCAGTGCCAGAGAAAACCTTGCAGACATGGCTAGTTGTGGTCAGGTGCTCCTCAGTCAGGATTGCCAAGACCATCCAATGAGAAACAACAGCCTCTTCAGCTTGGTGCAGGGAACACTGGGTGTCCATAGGCCAAAGAATGATGCTGGCCCTACTGAGCTTGTTGTGACCTAGAGACTTCTCTAGGATCCCCTCTAGACACAGCCTCATTCTGCATCCTGGGGCAGGGACTATTGCACAAGTTCTTGATGCACAGGCTGGCCAAAGCAACTATTGACTCTTAGTTTAAATGCAGGTTCATTAAGACCTAAAATGTGTAGGTATTTATTTTCAGAAGTAAACAAAGAGCATTCCTTTTCCTAACCATTGTTCCCTAATGCTGTGGCTCCCTTGACACTAAGGAAATTCATATGTTACAATGAGGAGAGTGAGAGAGAAGACAGGCCACAGCCCTGATTGTGCATATGGAAGTTCTGTGGGCACACACTTAACAGTATGTTTCTTGATGAACTGGGTCTTTATGTCTCTGAAAGGGAGAAGATGTCAAGCCTAGGAAGGGGAACCAGTGCCAGGAAGATGTCTATACTGTAAAGAGATGCCATGTTGGTTAGTGGTGTAGTCTGTGAGCACAACGATGAGAACCCTCTGTGTAGAATAAGCCATGATCTCCCCTTCTGCAGTTTATCTGATCAAAAGTGTCCTTCATTATATAATATCATTGCTAGGTGAGTAACTACATCATGTAATTTGTGCTGATTATTCATGGTTTACTTGGCAGAGTTAATTGCTGTGAGGAATGCAGTGGTGGAAGTCTCAGGCTTCAGGCTGAGCAAGCAGTTTCCATGCTGGTAGATGTTCCTAGGTGACACAGTATAGCAAGCTGGTACGTCTATGTATGGATGGTCCTGATCTCATTTCTGAGGGTTCAGTGGCACATTGCTGAGGGCATGTGGTTGTCAGAGGTGACACATAGGACATAGTCCTTGGAATCACCTTTTTCACGTGGGCTCCAATGCCAGAGTCTTTATTCTATATTCTCAGTAACTATTTATTCACTATTTAATAATTAAATATTAGATTATTTTCAGTTTTTAAGTATTTTTGCAATGACAATGTTTAAATTGGAATATTAAATTAGAAAAGATTTCCAGAAATAAAATTCAAAGTATATGTATACTTTGAAGTTTATTTAAAAATTTAGAGTAAATAAACTTGGGAACTAATATGTTGTATGACACAATAGATATTATATTATGATAATTTATTGTACTAAAGCCACCAAATGGTTTTTCATCATACAGTGCATAGCTTGAACTTAATGTCACTGTCACTGTGTACACATCATTTTTATGGCCATCAGAGCATCTACGTTTAATTTTTTGCATCATTTTCCTTATTCTTCTTGCCTTTGCCAGTTTTTGGTAAAATGGTTATCAACAACTCCATTCTTGGACACACGGTGGCTCTAGAGCTGCAAGACAGGTCCTCACGGTGACCAAGTCATAGGGCACATTTGCAAGATGCCCGGGTCAAGGTTTCTCCCCTGTTCTGGAATGTCAGTCACTTTTGCCTCTGTATAGGAGTTATCAGAATGAGATCTTCTAGGGAGGCCAGGGTGTCTATCAGAGGTCATGACTTGTTTCATTGGACCCAGAGTCTTGTGGAGTCTGTGTCATCCCTGATGATCTTCACTGGTTCCAGTGACTTGGTCTAGCTGCCCATACTGTCCTGTAAATGCAGCCCTGACCCACCGGGCTCCCAACAGTCTTGCTGGGTGTGGCTGCTTTGCTCCAGGGGTATTGGCATCCACAAGGATCTCATGTGTTGAATCTGGACAGGGCCGCTGAGAAGCCGGGCCTGGTTTGGGATTGAACTCCTGACACACCCACCACCCCATGCTACTCTGTAGAGTCCTGTTTGCTGTTTGGACTTGTGTCTGCTTTCTCTTTTGCCTTTGGGCCCTTAGTCCCTTGACTAACAGTATCTTGTGCTCTGCTGTTACTGAGCGTGTCTGGCAAAGCCTCTTAACCCTTTGGGTCGCTCCCATGATCGCATCTTCCTCACAGCCCCTCAGGGCCGTGTCCCCTGGACTACTGCCCCAGCCCTGCCCATCTGCTGCCTTCCTCTCTCCCTGTAGGATTCTCAGGTTCATCTCCCTGACAAAGCAGAGCCCAGGAGAGGGAGGAAGCAGACGAGGGAGTGAAGGGCCAGGGGATAATGAATTGGAGGCTCCAGGGTGAGCAGGCTCTATGACGAGTAGGTCTCAGGTACCTGAGTTCAGGATGCACGTCACCACTCTCATACACTGGACCTGGACGGACCTACTGCTCCTGTTGATGTAAGAATGTGTCCTCTGGTGTCACAGAAAGGTCTACTCTTGCAATAGAAAACCAGCATATGACAGGCTACGGCACGGGCTTTAAAGCTGAAAGGAGAGTAATTATTTTATGGCTAAAAACCTCACAGTTTACATATTTTACTTATAAGCACATTATTTCAGTCACAATAGCTAGGATTTTGAAGGGGCATTGCATTTTTGTGCTTTTTGGAGATTTTACATAAAACTTTGCATGTAAGAATATGAAAACCCCGACTTTTAAAAGGACTCTGCTCTGTAATTATCCTCCAGTGTGTTATCTTCAGCTCCAGCTGTTCAACAGAAGCAGCTTTTGAAAAAGTTCTGAACAGCCCTGGGGAGCAAGTGTCCTTCCTGCAGAAGATATTGTCTTCAGCAACCAGGTGACCACCTGCCGACAGGGGCGCTTGCTCTACTTCCCTTGTTAATTCTCCTGAGAATACAAAGGAAGGGCGTGTCCCTTTTCTTTTCATCTAAAAAGAACACATTTCTATATAAAAGATGTCCCAAATCCTTTGTATGGTCCAAGTCCGCCTGTAGCAAGCTCTGCGGGGCCTGCTGGCAGTGATGCTGACAGTGTGAAGAGCTGTGACCTCCACCAGGCTGCCTCTTCCACCTTGTCCCTGTTTCCCTGTAATGGAAGAGGGAGGCTGCCCCGCATCCAGGCGAAGGCTCTACGTTAGACCGGAATTAGAGGAGAAATCTGTAGCGATAATGCTCGGTGTCCCTTTCATTGAGAGACACGAATCTTCTAGTGAACACTGTCCAAGCAGCCTAGGAAGAAATGAAAGTACTAACTGGGCTAACTACCATGTTCATAGCACCTCTATGTGTAGCAGGGGGCAGCCTTCTGCCAATCCAGGCCCCGGGCCCCAAGCTTACCCAGCAATGAGTGCCCTCAATTCTGTGTTCCGCCAGTAGCTCATAGTGGGCAAATACTCAGGGAAACATAAATACAGTTGTTGAAAAATATTCCAGCTCTGAGCTAGACACTGGAGGATACAACTCTGAGCCTAGATACTCTGAGCACTGAGGCAGGAGAATGGAGACTTGAAAAACCAGCCTGGACTGCATAGTGAGACTTGGTCCCTGTGTCCACAAGGGAAAGATCTCTGCTCTCGCTTGCCTGAACAAGGCTGGCTAAGAACCTGTATGCAGCTTGACCTAATTTCCGTGAGTTAAAAGAGGGACGGAATTATCTCTGACATGAAAGGCCTGGGGCCAGCATCCAGTTCCCAATGGCTACCTCTGGGGTTGGCAGTCTCAGGGCGTTCCATTTTCTGTGTGACAACTGCCCCCAAATCTGAAGTTTCCTATCTCTCTTATGAAGTTCCTATCATTTGAAGCAGCTGATTAGAAATGTCTGGCTTGGTGAGAAAGGAAAGCCTGTGCCTTCTCACAGATGGAGAAGGTTCTCACTGTGGTTCCCAGCTTCCCAGCTGTCCCAGCGGACTGACTCCTGGGGGCCTATCCACAGAGCTGCCCTGCTTTGAGCACCTCATCCCAAGCATCCCTAATTAGGCAGGACAGCTGTGATCCTAGCGGGCCCTGCAGAGCCCTCTTCTCTCTTCCTGCTGCCTTCTCTGAGGAGGTTCCCCAGTTGCTCTTCTATGTTCGTGATTACATAGCAGCAGTGTGCTGAGTATGTAGCAGAAACATTTTATCTGCCTAGTGGCTAAGAGTCAGACTACAAAAGAACCCACAGATAGGCACACACATGCACAGATATATACCTGAGCACACCCACACACACACTTATGTGTGCATCCATTCACAAACACCCACCTACAAATGAGCAAACACACTTGCATATATATGTACTTTAAGTACACTAAGCACACATATAACAACTGAATGTACATCTAACACTAACACACACACACACACACACACACTTCAGTGTCCTCTGTTGACCAGGCTCAGGTTCTGTAGGGCTGAGGGAGGGGATTAAGGCTGCAGGGTAGAAATAGCCAGGTATGCTGGGCACATCCTCATGGCTGCCACTTACACATCTCGGCTACCTCAGACCCACCTTCTGACATGAATTATAGACAGCATGGTCCTGAGTCAGGGTGCTCAAGGGGTGTAGCGCACACAGCTGCGTTCTAGGACCTCACCATCACTCAAAGCAAGCTCTCACATGGAATGAAGTTAGGTTTATTGCAGTATATACACAGCTCAGTTCCACTCTGTGGTGCAGTTTGTAGATATTTCACATAGAACACAGAAGATCACATGCTGACCATGTGGTTATCACACCTCTGCTACTGGTCAGTTCCGGTGGGGACCAGTTCGTGAGCAGCCCAGCTCTTCACCAGGGAACAGCCCTAGGCCCAGCTCTGTCTGCTGTCAGCAATGCTGGGCTGTGGTGACAGTGTCCCTACACACTGGAATGCTCCATGTGTGATCAGTAACTGCTTAGTGGATGGTGACTGCTTGTGTTCACAGGTCCCGCATGTCTCTTTGGGGTCATGGCAGGGTGACCTCATCAGGTTGTTGATAGGATGCCTTCAGATATGAAAAAACTTTGCTTCTTTAGAACTGCTGTATTGAGCAGTGATAATGCAGGACGAAGCAAGGCAAGGCTCACACCAGGGCTTGTAGCACCAACCTACTGCCACTGCCAACAGCCTTTTTGGGGTACCTGACCTAGGCCATTTTCTCCCTACGACCTGTCTCTAGCCTTGCAGCCCCAGGAGGTAGCAGGTTAGTGGTGTTTTCTAGATTATCTGAGCTATCCATCCAATACAGTTGCAGTCAAGATGGGGCTTGCTAGGAGTTGATGGAACCAGAACTCCAGGGGCAGTCTTGTGGGACAGACATTCAAGCCAGAAGTCTGGCCACTGGGTCTCAGGTAGTCTCTGGATGCTCACTTCTCTGCTGTCCCAGAGCCCCATGTACCGGCTTTATTTCTAGAGAGCTGGAAAGTGGGGTCCTTTACTTTTGTGGCTTCCAGACCCTGAGACCTCTGGCTCTGCCACAGTTGTTGAGGTCATTGGCATTCATGTTGGCTGGGGTCTATATGCCACAGGAACCACAGGAAAAACACTTTGCAGCTCTTGTCCTTGGTGTGTGTTGTACATGTGCATGTTGTGTATGTGTGTTGTGTATGTGTGTACTGTGTGTGTGTTGCGTGTGTGAGTGTGTGTGGCAGGGTTACATGGACTGTGCCAGAACACCAGGTCCAGAACCTACAGCCTTTGCACTGGGCCAGGGCAGCTTTTCAGGGTCTCTGGGCACCACAGGGACAAGCATCCTCACTCTTCAGCTGCTTCTTCATCATGTCATGGGACTCCCCCAGGTCTGCCTGTCCACAGTTGCAAATAACAGGAAAAATAAGGATTATTATTGGCAAATATTGGATAGGAGAACTTGATGCCATCTTATATTTTGATAAAACAATTTTCTTTTTAAACAACTTTAAGATAATGATTTTCTTCAAAAAGAATACAGTTTTCTGTTGCCTAGAGAACACCCTGGCCTGTACGGAGAGTCACCAGGGCCTTCATCCTGATGGGCGAGCCTGGAATCCAGAGCTGCTCACCCCTTGTAGGAAGCAGTAAATGCTAAGTGATCAGGAAGATGTGAGCTCCTGGCGTGGCCACTGAACTATAAATATGGTCCCTGACTTATCTTTTGGTCACTACCAAGTGGTCCAGGGAGTAGCAAGGGTATGACTGTCCAGATGCAGAGGCCCATCCCACAGGACAGGACTCAAGGCCATGGGGACCAGGAAGCTTCTAGGACTTCTAGGATGAGAAGGCTGCTCTCAACTGATTTCTGTCGTCTGTCATGAATTGAGGAGAAATTTCACAGACATCCACGGGCATGCACTGGGTGCCACTGGATGGTGATGCTCAGCTGGTTCTGGACCCGGTTTCCCTGACAAGTAGGGAACCAGAAACTTCTTCCTTGTCTTCTTCAGAGGTACCAGGCTCCAGTTTTGATGTTCAGGGCCACTTGGCTTTCTTTGAAAGTAGATCTGCCTATGTGGCCAAGCCATATTATGAAGAGGATGGCTTAAAGGCTGGAGTTTGATGATAATAATTAGTGTTTCAGTCGAGTTACACATGAGGGTCAGAGTAAGGACTGGGGCTGACCCAGTAAGGCATCAGACACTGGGCAGCAGAGGAAGTCATCAGACACATGTGTCAAACCCAGCAGCATCGTCAGTTCCATTGGAGGGACGCAGCTAAATGACCGAGGTCTCTGTCTGTAGGAAGGACTGGGTGCGGGAGCCACGGTGTATCTGTAGGGCACTTTCTGAGCCATTCCGGGACATGGACCAACTATGCAGCCGGTAGTCCCTGCTTCCAGGTTGGGTCAGACACAGGCTTCGCCACCTTCTTTTCAATTCACACTGTACCTAGGGAGGAGGGTGTTAATGAAGGGTCAGCTTGGAATGCAGGAACTCATGTATCCTCTAAAAAGACAGCATGGATTCACCCACTAGACAGCAAACAGCTGGTATGGCTTTAGAACTCTTCTCTGTAGTCACAGGGTGGGTGCTCTGGCCCACCCCCATTCCTTAGAAAGGTGTTGGGTAAGTGAGGAGATGCAGGAAGAGCAGAGAGCTATAGGACATGGGCCCAGGTTTGTTGAGTATGAGTGGCCGACTCCAGGAGGATATGGTGATGCAGCAAGGGGTTGGAAGGACAGGGGTGCACAGAAAAGGGTGCCTTACAGGTATTGGGGATTCTGATGTAGTATGGGGGTATGTCTTGCCTCAGCACAACCCCATGGCTCCTGTAGGACCTTCATCAACATCTTTCCCCTTTAAAGACTCCAAGTGAAGAAAGTGTATTGGAAGGGGACATGGATGTTGGCTTTGTAAAAGCCTTCCTTAGTGACTAGAAGAAGGAGCTGGTCATCAGGTGAGGGCCACACAGGGAGAGTTAGCAATACCTAGGGTAGGTAGATTCTGGGAACTGAAGGGTGAATGGAAGGGATGGTTACATAAGGAGAACCAGGCTCTGCCTTTGTCTTGGGACAAAGTGATGCATCTCTCAATGAGACCCAGCCCTTCCCACCAACACCATAACTTCTTGGACTCAGTGTGTGTTGAAGATAATAAGATGCTGACCATAAAGGGGACATTGGTGGAGGACAGAGGCTAAATTTTGCTGGAAGGGGTGAAAGCCTTCCTAAGTGGGGCTTTGGGGACAGCACGTTTGGCTTTTTGTGTGAGGCAGAGCTGGGCAGAGGTAAGTGATGAAGCCACTCCTGACCCCATCAGTGCTCAGGTCCAGTTGACAAAGGACTTACCTCACTGTTCAGGAAGCAGTATAGCACTGCTACCACCAGGCCCTGCAAAGAGACAGAGTGTCAGAGATGCCCGCAGTTTTCAGTGCCCACAGCGCTTCCCGCACTTACCTGAAAGGAACCAACACAGAGCTCAAACAGGATCTGGTACGTGGAAGAGATGCCAATGGGGAAGGCAGCAAACACCATGTAATGGACACCAAAGAGTGGGATTAGCAGCAGGGTGGACTTGGCAAGCCTCCTGTAGAAGGAGAAGAGCATGATGCTTTGTGATTCTCACTTCTCCCACTCTGGACCATGGGAACTGTCCGAGGCTGACGTGGTCGGGGAAGAGGTGCATAACACTTCTTGTACCCAGTGAACCCTTCTCTTTGCTCATTTGGGTAGAATTTGCAAATGTCGTTATGTAAATTTACTAATGAAGAACAGGTTCTTACAGGGTGTGTTGTGTGTCTCTCAGCTTTCAGGGGACTTATTGTCCTTTGTCACCAGTGGGCCACAGTAGTCTTGAACAGGTAAATTCTGGTAGGGCTGGGCTATTGTTCAGTGACAAAGCCTACTATGAGCAGGACCCTGGATTCCATTCTTAGCACTGGGAGGGGCATTCAAGAGGCATCCCTCCAACACACAGGGGTCCTCCTTTACTGATATAGGACCAGACAAAATGGATCAGATTTTTCCTAGCAGCTGAATTATCTCAGCCAAAGTCTCCCAGACTTCTGCACTGGAACCATGTGGAGGTCTTATCATAACTCAGGCCTCATCAGCATTCTGGAACAGGGAACAGCAGGGAAACAGCCTAAAAATCTGCTTTCTGCCCAGTTCCTAGTGACTTTGAGAAGCACTGCTCTGTGCCTATGACATGTGAGGCTTGCTGGTCTCATCGTGTCCCACCAGCCCCACACTAGGGACCAGGTGTCTAGCTTAACATCTCCAGGTGCCTCCAAGTGCGCAGGAGGGAGTGTACAGCTATGTGGGAGCCCTCTCCTGGTTGCTGAGGCTCACCAAGCACACAGTCCATCTCCTCCTGATTCAGCTAGGGGACACAGGAGACTCCTCCTGCTCCCTGTCCCTCTTGCTCCTCTCACCACTTCCAAACACAGGGGGAAAAGAAATTTGCTCTAACTTATTTTAAAGGTATCTTCTTCAAGTTCACATGGAACAGGGTATTTGGATTAATCTTAGACCAACTTGACACAAGCTAGGGTTATCTGAAAGAATGAAGCCTCAATTGAGAAAATGCCTCCATAAGATCCATCTGTACAGGATTTTCTTAGTTAGTGATCGATGGAGGAGGGCCCAGCTCATTGTGGATGGGACCACTCCCAGGATCCTGGTTCTGGGTTCTAGAAGAAAGCAGTCTGGACAATCCCTGAGAACAAGCCAGGAAGCAGCACCTCTCCATGGCTTCTGCATCAGCTCCTGCCTCCAGGATCCTGCCCTGTTCGAGTTCGTGTCCTGACTTCTTTCAGTGATGAAATGAAGTGTAATTTGGAAGTGTAAATAGAAGAAGCTCCTATCCAACTTGCTTTTTGGTCATGCTGTTTCATCTTAGCAATAGTAACCCTAACTAAGACACAGGGTGTGCAAGCTCTAGAAGTGTGTTCCCTATTTTATAACCTGCAGAAGTCTGGTCCTTTCTGTGAGGGTCACGGATGCAAGTGGTAGGTGTCTCTACCACAGACATTACTGCCTTGTAAATGTGCACTCTCAAGGATCTGTGCCCAAGTCCTCCAGCATCAGCGTGGAGGCTCACTAGGCTCCTGAGCACTATTCCTTTAGCTGAGGTTATCAGGAAGCTGCTAGGTCCTGACATTTGCATGGCCTATCTACTCCTCTGTCCCTAGGGAGGTGCTGTGGGAGAGAAAGGCCTTTAGTCCTTCTTTGCTACAACCCAAGGGGCGAAGCACAACCCTCTGCAGCCCTTCTCATCACCCTGGAAAGCACAGACTTCATTACCCCATATAATTCTGTTTCCAAAATAAAAGCATCCATCTCAAGACCTTCTTAACAAACACTCCCCAGAAACCCAGAGAAAAGGTCAGCACAGACACTAAACAAGATTTGCTGAAAGACCAAATTCAATTGAAGGGCGGCTAAGAATGCCCACCCTACTTTTCAAGGCTGCAGGGGGATGCATGAGGCCCAGCATGAGGCACCATGTGGACAGCCTGCACTGTGTTATGTGTAGACCATTTCTTCCACAAATAGAAACTCATTCCTTGTATTTTGTGCACAGCATGGCACAACTGAATCTGAAATGCCCACCTAATCATTTCTTGATTCTTCTGTGCTAGGCACTGAATGTCTCTCAAGGATTAATTTAATTGTCTCTCAAACCTAACAACAGGCCCCATTCCATTTTCAAGGGAGGAGAGAGAACATAGGGAAGGTCCACACTGTGGCTCAGCACCCACATGGATGCTGCTTTTTTAAATTTTTATTTATTTATTTTTTGGGTGGGAAGGAACCTGGGTGCAGGCGTTAAGTTCCATCTGCCTGGGAGCGGGTGACTTGGCCAGGGATATGTAACTCTTAACCAGTTCAGCTGCATCTGAGCCTGGACTCCCGAGTCTTTTCTTTGTGAATGACAGGTAATGTATGGATTCCTTGGATAATCATAAATAAGCTGGAGACATTCCTGACCTCTGCCTTGTGTCCTTCACATGAGACATAACTTTTAATATAATTGCTAAGGCAGGGCCAGGCACAAGGTGCCAGCAATGGCTGTGTGACTCAGCCCCAGAGTCTGGGAGGGAAGACAGATTATATGAAGAATAATGTGTGGTCAAAGGGAATGACAAGCTGTGGCAATGGAGAAGGACACACATGTAAGGAACACCTCATTACAAAGCTCTAGCATGCTGTCAAACACGGGAGAAGATTCCCATTTTCATTTTTAGCACTGTCATCACATCAGCATGGCATCTTGGTTCCTCTGAGTGCTGGGATGGCAGACGTTGGTGTCAGTGCGAGCTGTGCCTTAGACCTTCTGTAGTTGAGCACTGGCTTCTGTTCGCTACATGCTTTGATGTATATTTTTCATGCTGTACCAGAGGATACTCACTTGTACTGTGATTGATCATTGCCACCGACATCTGGGGAGGTTAGCTTCTGAAGTAAGATCCTTATAATACTGATGAAGAGGACAAAATTGACCTGCACAGAGACCACAAAGGATGACTTGATCTGTGGGTGACTTCAATCTTATCCCTTACCACCCACATACAGGATTTGATGACTATCTACCACAGGCACTATACCTGCCCACTGCACCAAAGAAGACCTCATGTAGGCATTGAGGACACTACTGCATAAAACTGTGGTTATCTGAGATGCATGACAGACTGTTATGACCTCCTGCAGGCCTAGATTCTGCTCGTCTCTCCTCAGAGCCCACCCTTCCCCGGGAACTGCCCTGGAAGTGATGGGACCCAGTGAAGTATGGCGGTTGCACTCTCTGCACAGTGTGGGTGCATAGCAGAAGAGCAGGGCCGAGCTTCTCCGGGGGAAGCTACTTACTACAATAGAAATTAGGATGGGCATCCGAATGACCCACCAGGGGATGCTCTGGTCGTTTGTGTCCCAACAGCTGTTAGAGAGAAAGAAACTGGTGTCACAGCGAATCGACCTACAAACCAAGGAGAGCCGGCCAGCTGAGGACTGACCTCTCACATGGGGCTTGCAGAGCCAACCTTCCCCCTTTCATCTCATCTGTCAATCAGACTCGGACACCCAGTCACCTCCAATTAGATCTAACTGTTGTGCGTGTAGAGTGAAGCAGCTTTCCCCAGTGAGCCGACCTGACAGTCTGCTAATGGGGAGGTGGGCCGACATGTAGCTCCAGGATTGCCATGTCTCAAAGCTGTGATTTTTAACACAAGGCACAGACGCTCACTTCACCTGATGTCCTAAGGCTTTTCTCTGTTCTGAAAATGTATTTCTCCCCAGTTGTTTGTATCTGTGTTGAAAGGAAAAATTAAAAATATGCCTTGAACGTGGCTGAAGCGGGCCTGATTTCCACTAAGGTTTATCTCCAGCAGAAGCATGACTATGTAAGGCTTCCTGCTTTGGTATCTACAGCCCACAGTGGATGTTAGCTGTTCCAGCAAGGGCAGAGTTCCACAGCCATGGGCCCTAGACTGGCAATGTGTTATGGGCAGCTGATCTGGCTCATCCTACAGGAACCCACAAAACATAGAGCCCGCAGCTAACACTGCCTGTGTTGTCAGTCCTGCTTGCCCAAGGGTGACTGGGCCAGCTAACACAACTGCGGAAACATCTCTGGGGTGGGGGAAAGTCACAGGCTAAAGAAATGGATTGGTTTAGGCCATCCACTCATAGAGTGTGGTATGTCCTTCAGCGCACAATTGATACCTTGGGGTCTTTTGTGGGATACATTTAGGCTAGGAATGCATGTGTCACTGGACTCAGAAGTTCTCAAAGGAGAGCCACTCACAGAGGCCATGTGGGCAGCTACGCAGCCTGATCTCAATGTTTTTCATTGTTGTTGTTTTTTTTTTCCAGAAAACCTTCTTGTACCCGCTTGACACAATATCACTCATTCTGCCTGGTTTGTCCCAATTCCAGCTGAACTGCAGGCCTGGCTTGATCCTCACCTTGATCCTGGCTTGATCATGTGGATCATCTTCCAAATACCGAAACGTGTAGTGAGTGTTGTCCATGACCACCCACATGCCTGTTTTCTATTCACAGAGTGCTAACTGCTGCCTAGAAATGCCTTGACTGGCTCAAAGTGTTTCCTATCTCTAATTGTGTTTCTTTAGTTTCCAGATAGTCAACCGGCACTGGGAGGCCTTGTTTCACAGCACACAGCACTCACCCTGTGTCTTCTAACGAGAGGCGGGTTGCTGTCCATGCGCCTATACACACACTGGGGATGCCTGTGGAGAGACCCCATCAGATCGGCTCAGTCTCGTTAATGAGGAGCAGCACCCCTACAAATCTGGTACTCTTCTCAAGAGTCAGAACTCCAAAAAAGAATCTGCAACCCAAGGGCTATATGGAAGCGCTTGCTTAATGCTTTTGTCAATATGCGAAGGTTTATTCTTACACCTTATTAGGCAGCAAAGATAACTATGTTTGAAAGTTGAGGATCTGAACAGGTCTGAAACCTGTCTACTGAAGACAGTGGGCAGGTAAGAGGGAGACATGCTCACGGGTCCCATGACGCCCCCAAGCCACACAGGCTTCCTTCTCTTCCCTGCTCTGGGAAGAGCTGGGCTCCTGCCAGCAGGTAGATGTGTCATCAGCCTGCTCCTCTCTGATCTCATTGTCGATATGAGCTGACTGGGAAAAGGGATAGGAACAGGAGCTCAGTTTCAGTTAAAAAGGGGGTGTGAATGGAGGTAGAATGGACCCCCCCAGTGTCTCCAAGGCAACCACTTAGTATACCCCCTGGAAGTCTGAGCAGAGGCCTATGAGCTTCATTAACCAAATGAGATGGGAATCAGGATGGGGAGTATGAAACCCTTACCCCATCCAATCAGAAGGTAGGCCAGGAAGCACCTGCTGGGAGGAAGGATGGCCACCAGGAGGGTGTGCAGGTAGAGCCCCTCCACCAGAAGCCAGTAGAAGTTAGCCATGATACAGTACTGGAAGAACACCAGGCTGAGTTTGCAGCCGACCTGGAACCAGAGACAGCGAGAGAATGTGCCAGTCGGTAAAAATAGTTATGGTAGGCAGGGCTACTCTCTGTTTGGATAACTTGTAAAGCAAAGCCACAGTGCTGACTTGAAGGGATGTTGTTAATTTCTTGTCCTGGCAGAGGCAAAAAATGTGTTATACTGAGGCAGAGGCCGTTATATATACAATGCCAGGGACCATCTGCTGGGAGCCTCTAACTCTGAGGAAGAAGTAGAGGCAGTGAGTTCCCGCGAGCCAGTGACTGGCCACCTTCCTAGATACCAGGCTCAGACATACCTCCTCCTACTTGGTCCTCCTTCCTGCTGTGTTGTTACTGCTGGTCCCTCGGACATGCCCTTACCTCAGTTCTTCCTTCACTGCCCTTTCAAGAGGCTAACTATCTCTAGGACATGCAGTGGAGGAGAGCACTTGCTGGCTGAAGTGATGAGTGGAATGTTTGTCTTAGGGTTTCTATTGCTGTGATAAAACACCGTGACCAAAAGTGGTTCAAGGAGGAAGGGGTTTATTTTGTCTTACAACTCTCAAGTCATATTTCATCCCTGAGAGAAGTCAGGGCAGGAGCTCAAGTCAGGAACCTGGAGGCAGGAGTTCAGGCAGAAGCCAGGAAGAGTGCTGCTTACTGGCTTGCTCCTCATGGAGCTGGACCAGTACACATCAATCATCAATCATCAATCAAGAAAATGACCACAGGCCAGGTATTCCACTTGCCAAGCGACTCTAGCTTGTGCCAAGTTGACATAAAGCTAGTGAGAAGAATGCTATGCACACTTGAGGTGTGTACGGGGAAGGGCCAGGACACCTGGAGGCTGTCAGTGGCTGGATGCTGGGGAAAGGGTCACCTCTGGCCAGTGAATCTGCAGCTTCCTGACCCAACTTCCACATCTGAACAAAGTATCAACACTAGAAAAGGTTGACAGACTGTGGTCATTTTCTTAATAGATAACAGGACTGTGGGCCATAGCTAGGTTCCTAGACTTAAAAAAATGACAACCTTTAATTTAATATGCCATCTCTTACCCCAATGAAGACCATTTTAAAACTCCTAGGAAAAAAAGTTCATTTGCATATTTCTCTTGTTTTACTCTATTTCCAACTCTAACTAATTCTTTTTTTTTTTTTTTTGGTTTTTCGAGACAGGGTTTCTCTGCGGCTTTGGAGCCTGTCCTGGAACTAGCTCTTGTAGACCAGGCTGGTCTCGAACTCACAGAGATCCGCCTGCCTCTGCCTCCTGAGTGCTAGGATTAAAGGCATGCGCCACCAACGCCCGGCTTCTAATTAATTCTTTTACAATCTTTTCACATATATGTGTGTGATGTAGCCATACCCACCCACACACAGATGCTGATTTGTGCTCACCCATATGAGTGAGCACAATATACCACATATATGAGTACATTTCACATGCATTTGAATACATACCCATTCTATACATGAAATACATCCAGCCTGCATATACCTATCCCTAATACAAGACTCTCAAACACATGCATTTCTGCTTATCATAGATATTCATCTTTCTAGATACATAGACGAGAATGGAGTTGAAAGTGATATCCTTTTTTTCTTTTTAGAAGCAGCAATTTTCTATTTGCTTATGAAATTGAAATCCCTGTTTATATGAAGGGAGTGCAAAGGCTGAAATATACTGATTATGTATTTACACCATACACAGGGCGGATGCACTTACAGGAAATATGGAAGCCTTACCAGATGGCCATGAGGGGCTTGACCTCAACACGCTGAACCTTACCCATGCCTCAGCCTGTCCCACAATACTATAGTCTTCTGTTTGCTGCCCCCTTTTTCTCCAAATGGAAGTAAGGTACAGAAAAACTTCCATTTCTAGGAGTAACCAGAGACTTCTTACTGTTCATCTTCACCACCAGTGAGATTCCAGCAGGTTCTGCTCCTATTGTGGGATCCTGAGCACAAATGTCACAACCACCCAGCCATGAAAATGAAAAACAAAGATCTACAGTTTTATATCTGGTTATGATTCATTGGGATAGTGGGTGAAACAAATTGAAAATCATCGAGAATCTGGTAGGTGATGACATTTTAAATGTATCTTGCTTTTTGACATTTGATAAAGCCTATCCTACCTTAACACACAAAATGAGTAAATTACAAGTGTATTAAAGACATAAATGAACAAAATTGAAAATAAATATTTCTAAATCAGAATAGGAAGCCTGAAAGCCAAACATAAACATAATGCTAAAAGGCTAGAAGACAATTTTGAGCTTATAGCTTACAAAAATACTGAAAACTTCTAGGAAGCAAAATACCACTAAAATGCAATTGACAAATGGTGGCTCTGAAAATGCATTTGCAACAGAAACATAAAAGGCTCATTTCAGTAAACAACGATAATAGGCAAACTTGTCAAGGAAAGATAACACCATTTTTGGTGGTAGGGGCTGTCTGAGAGAATCCCAGGAAGGCTGCTCTTGGCAGTGTCTTTGAAAGAAATACTGGGCACCAAGGAGAGAACATCATGTCATAGCTCTCCTGGTGCATTTTAAAAACCAATCAATTAATTTGCTTACAATTTGAAATGAATCTGCCTTTGTAATTTGTAAGTTGGTGGTTTGAAAGAAATGGCTCCCAAAGGGAGTGTGTGGTTTGGTTGGAGGAGGTATGACCTTTTTGAATATATTACTGCGGGGGTGGGCTTTGAGGTATCCTATGCTCAAGATATTCCTATTCTCTTCTGATCAAGACGTTGATGTGGGAAGTCCTTCTGTATATGTGTTGCTTTTGTTGGTTAATGATCAAAGAAGCTACTTCAGCCTGTGATAGGGCAGAGTAGAGGTAGGTGGGAAAACTAAACTGAATGCTGGGAGAAAGAAGGTGGAGTCAATGAGAAACCATGGAGCTGCTACAGGAGACATATGCAGGAGATAGATGCCATATAGAACCTTACTGGTAGACCACAACCATGTGGCAATACAGAGATTAATAGAAATGGGTTAATTTAAGATATAAGAGCTAGCTAGTATATACTTAAGCTATTGGCCAAGCAGTATTGCAAATAATATTGTTTCTGTGCGGTTATTTCAGGTCTAGGTGACCGGAAACAAATGAGCAGCTTCTACCTACAAGCTGTAGCCAGGCCCATGTCTGCCTGCATCCTACCACACTCCCAGCCACCATGCTTCCTACCATGATGATAATGGACTGTAAGCTGCCACCTCAGTTAAATACTTTCTTTATATGAGTTGCTGTGGTCATGGTGTCTCTTCACAGCAATAGGTACCTTACTAAGACAGTAAGGTACTAGCCCCCAGATGATGGTATGAGGAAGTGTTTTGCTTGGTAATGAGGATGTGATTTAGAAGACAGTTCTTTATCTATGACCCTTATGAGATACCGATGGGTAGTGCTTTGGTTCTGGATTTTGGCTTCCAGAACAGTAAGCAAGTGTCTGGGTTATCATGACTGTCCAGGCTGCTGAGATTCTCTGAGCTGCCTGCTCCACTTCACCTGTGAGTTGTACCTCACAGAAAGACATTGGTGTGTGGAAGAGTATGCCTGGAGAGACAACAGACACATGCAAAACCAAGACCGTGTCTGTGCTGGGGAGCCAGTCAGATGAATTGTGCTGTACCTTATGGTGGCTATAACATGATCTAGATGGCAGAGAACAGGGCACAGCTGACTTGAGGGCATCTATGTAAGAGAAGGCACAGAAGTGTGCTTGTGACCATTCCATGTTCTTATTAAACCATGTTCTTACCTCCTTCCCTTTGCTCATTGCTAACTAATGTGATCTGTGAGGACCACAGGCCTGAGTGACAGGGGTCTTCTGACTTCACCTTCCACAACACTAGCCACTGAACCACATAACACTGGAGTACATGGGGGTCTGCTGCTGCCCTGCTAGGTCAGTGCAAGGATAGCAGGGAAGAATTAAGAGGGCCAGGCAAATCAATAGCGGGCTCCTGAGAGATCGAAGCTCTGTCTGGGAGCCTCTGCTTGTGTAATAGACATGTGCATATTCATGTGTCTGGGGTGCATGTGTATAAGTGCACAAAATATACTTGTGATGCATGTACACATGCGTTTGGACATCTTGTACATGTCTATATCTTCACACATTTTTGTAAATGTGTTCAGGCACAGGTTTTGTATTTGCTCGACATGTATGTGGGTAATATCCCTCACTGTTTTCTTCTCATTTCCTACCTTCTGGGTCTTCTGACGCCAGCTATGTGGGGTGAGGATCTCTAGCCAGGATTCCAGCCTGGATCACTGCTCTGCTCTCTCCTCATTGCCACAGAACCTGTCTGTCCAGGTGGCTGTCTGGGTCTTGCTGTAGTGTTTACAGCTGTGGCTTATCCACTCCCCTCATCCAGGCAGGCAGGACTCGGGCTGAGCTTAGGCTTCTTAGGATCTGCAGACCCCAAAAGAAACCTGCTCTGCTCTCATGATAAACTGTTTAGCTGCATGCAAACTGCCCAGAAGTGGAGGAGCCTGTGCAGCCTTCAACCACATGGAAGAGCTAGCTGTTCTGCCAGCCTCCCCTGGCCAGGAAGAGGTCTCTTCATGCATGGACTGGTTCTGCTGCCTGGAAAAAGCAATTTGTCACATCGTGGGGAGCATTCCTGGTGGGTTGCTTTGGAGAATAATGTTGATTTAGCAAAGTACAGCCAGGAATAAAATGGAAAAAAAATGAAACTGGAAAGAAAATTGTTTCCTATTGCTCATTCTGCAATCTGACTCTATTTTGCTAATATGTTCAGTACTTTATCATTCTTTAGACAGCCCTGTCTTTTCCCTCCGTTCTTCCCTCCATGCTGTGCTTTGCCTTCCTTCTTTGTCCTCCTGTCTGTCTCCTCTTGGTAGGAATCCCAGGGCCATGGGGTATTGGGCACAGCTGGATACTCTGCTCCCCGGAGAAAAGCTCAGGAAACAGACAGGAGGAACCTGTCCCCATCTTCAACTTTCATTCAGCCCTTGGCACTGGCCTGAGGATGCTAGTGTCAGGGCTTGGGTGAGTATCAGGCATTCAGGCTGACTCCTCAGTACTTTGGGGAAAGTGCAAGATTTCCTCAACCCGGGCTCATCTTTTGTGATGCAGGTAAATCCTGGTTCATCAAGCACTTACAAACAGGACAGGGAAGCAGAGCAGCGCTAGAAGAAACTCAACACTGCCACGGGAGGTGGAGAGGGCAGAGCAGGGTGGTGCCACTGCCACTGCTTTACCCCTTCCCACTTCGGGGGTGCCTGCCACCTTTTCTCTGCCCCTCCTCAAGGAGAGTTCAGGCTTTTGGGGTCTCAGCATCAAGGTAGAGTTGAGCTTAGGTGCTTCAGAAGAGTAGGTATTGGGTTATCTCTGGGGATCAATTTCTTTTTTAAAAAAGTTTTATTCAATTAACACTTTTTACTTATTTTACATACAGTTTCCCCTCCCTCCTCTTCTCCTGTTCCCTCCCCATACCTCCCATCTACCTCCTTTCCCATCCACTTCCCCTTAATCTCCATTCAGAAAGGGGCTAAGGAATGAAAGCTGCCCAGAGCGGCTCTGAGCATTGCAGTGAGGGGATTCGCAACATCTTGGTGTTTACCACTGGAACACAGGTAGCAAGACAAAAGCTTCAGAGACAGCAAGGTATGCCTGGGGGCAGACTTTTCCAGGTGGTGCATTCTGTTTTTGGTTTGCTATTATAACATATTCTTTTTTACAGCCCACTCTGTATCATGAGCCTGAAGAACACACTTTAGGAAGATGGTAATATGGCTATACAACTACAAGGCACTTTGCTGTGTCAAAAGTAAACTAATTAACATCTGTTGAGGATCAAAGGGTGTTATCTGATGTGTCTACTTGCAGGCAGCAGTGGGAAGCAGTTGAGTGTCCTGTCTCTTTAAGTTACTGAGGCCACGAATTAGGAATAACACACCAGATTTCCAAACGTGGAGCCTTACATGCTAGCAGAGAAAAGCCTGGGAATACTTGATTGCAGGAAGCTCTCAAATACCTGTCCAATTGAATAGGTAGCAAATTACCATGACTAACGCCACAATCAAAGCCAAGACAGAATGGCCTGGCATGGGAGAGAGACCCCGCCATACTGCAGACGCCATCATCAGCATGGTCCGTTCTTGTATGAAAGATGTAGATTGAGTGCGTTCCCCTGGCACTGTCCAGGTTTATACCACATGGGCCTATTTCTCCAGAAAATGAGTAATATTTCTGATCCCTTAGCATTTGGGTAATTAGGACAAGTGTACCTCATCTACAAAAGGACTTGTTACCTGTTACTGCACTCATCTCAGTAACGGTCACCAGGGCCTGCTGCCCTTGAGTTCCCCAGCCCCCACAGTGGCTAGATACCACCCAGAATTCTTGTGGGCCTTCCTGGTCTTGGTTGCAGACACAGGACTGAAGCCATTCCTTTCTGCCTTGCTCAGGCTGGAGAAGGGCTAGGCCACTGCTGTCCCTTAGAGAGGAAAGCGCTTGGCAGGCACTAGGGTCTGCCCTGTACACATGGCTCTTAGGGAAGTCTTACCCAGGAGGCTGCCTGGTCGTGGCAGCGCAGTGTACCTGAGCTGGAATAGAGCACGCTGTCCTTGACCAGCACTGAGATGGCTCTCAGCATGAAGGAGAGGAACAGATTCAGGTGGATGTAGTTCCTGGTGCAGTGCAGCTTCCTGAAGAGGGAGAAGACAGACACTCATGTTTGTCATCTAGGGTCTGTTCATGAAGTTTCATACAATTTGTTTAACTGCAATGATCACAGTATACTTTTTGTTTCCAGGTTTGCATCATGGTAAGCTATTTTTGCTCATGAACTCTCCTTTTTGTCCAGATTATTTCCTTAGTTGGAGTTCAAAAGCTTCACAGGAGCTGCCTTGAGCCTGCAGCCAAGTGTACTCCGTCCCCCTATGGTTCGGGAACACAGGCTAGATAGCTAAGTGTGGCTGTCTCATTATCGCTCCTCTTCTGGTGGACCTTGTGGTCTTTCTGTCTGATGTTCCTGCTTTGAGGCAGAGCTGCAGCCACGACTCTAACTATTCCTCAGATGATACTTGGCTTTCAAGGCTTCAACTCTGATGTGTTAAGTAGGGAACTGCCTTCTGCAAAATTTGACTTTCTCCTCTTTATATTGACACAAAGGATGGTTCACCCCGTGCACAGGGTTCCGTCTTGGGTTAGGATCTGCAGTTCGTCTCCTGGTTACACAACAACTCGTCCCATTCTTGACTGTCCTTTGACAGAAGCTTGCTGTTGGCTGAGGGCACAGGCGATGCTTTCCCATTGACCCCTATTTCTGGTCACACAGGCGGTGACCTACCATTTGTCTCTCTCATGTCCCTGGCATGCTCTGACTGATCAGCCAGAACTACCAGAACAAATGAGACTGAAATATGGCCAATGGGGGCTGATTCCAAGTTTTGTGTAATTTAATTAATCTAGAGTTAAAAACAAAAGTATCATGGCCTGCCTTTTCTTTGCACACTGTGTCCTGGTCATGGCAGAGCTGGCCTTCACTTTAACAGATGCGTCATATATGTATCTACTGGTGTGTGTGCACCATGGAGTGTCAGCTGTATGGGACCTCTAGTATTACACACACGAGAGACACTCCTGTAGCAGAGGTTAATACATTAATTCTGTTGGAGGTTTTTCTTTTCTATGTACAAATGGAACAAAACTGGACAAGGCTATGTCACAAATTTCATGAACAGCAGATGCTGTTTTCTGTGTGGTAGAGGAAGATGAAGAAACTTTCGTTGGGTTAAAATGTTGAATTAAAAAGGTACATAGATTTTTTAAAAAATTGTTGAATTTAACAAGAACTTTCCAAAAGTTAGTCACCTGAAATCAGAATTAAAATTCCAACAAAGGAGGCCAGTGAAAACAGTGAACTAGGGGCTTCTGTCCAACCCTTCCAGGAAACCCTGAAAATCTGGCAAAACTACTCATATCAGTCCTGTTGTAACTCTGGAAAATACTCAGAGTTGACAGCTATGTGATCTCCCACCCCAGGTAAGCACACTGGAGGTCAGCCTTGCCTTGTCCTACGGCACATGCTCAGTTTGGTGCTTTCCTGGAGACAGTGGCTGGTGGTCTCTGTGTGGTCTCAGCAATCACTACAAATACAAGACACTGGTCTTTCTTTCTTTCTTTCTTTCTTTCTTTCTTTCTTTCTTTCTTTCTTTCTTTCTTTCTTTCTTTCTCTTTTTACTTTTAAGTTCATTGAACAACTGGTGCAACCTTCCAGAACCCATTCAAACAGAGAAGTAGCTATCATGAAAGCCAGATAGATCTGGCAGCTGCCTAAGGCCAACATTAACAGTTGAGGCAAATGACAGACATTCTGGAGCCTAAGAAGAGAGGCTAGGGAGTGAGGTCCTTTGGAAAACTAGGATTTTGAAAACCTGTCATATATACAGAGGACTTTATAATCCAGCATGCATGCTCCAGACAGGTCATATGTTCCCAAAAAGCTTTCACCTCAGGTGATCTTTAGATTTAGCATAAGCAAAAAGTGAAATTAAGGCAGCATTGTAAACAGCCTGGTCAAGTATTAAAGGAGTGTTTCCAACACAGCCAGACTCCCCAGATGGGAAATACATCTTCTTTTCTTCCTATTTTCTCCCTTCGTCTGTGGATGTCTGATAATACCTCTATCACTAAGTAATTGACTGATAGATAATGGTGCTTAGGTTTCAGAGACCAAAAGGGCCAGCACAAACTCTACAATAGAAAAGTTTAGAAAAATCACTAAATAAATAATTACAAGCTGAGCCTGGAGGCATAGAGCTGTAGTACCAGCTACACAGAGGCATGAGACATGAAGGTTGCAAATTAAAGACTTGCCTGGGACCAAGAAGGACTTTAAGGACAATCTAAGCACTGCACGGAGACTCTGTCTCAAAATAAAAAGTAAATGCAAGGGTTGAGTTATACCTCTGTGGTATACTGCTTGTTTGGCATTTGAAAGGCTTTGAATTCAATCTCAAGTACCACAAAAACTGATAAAATAAAATAAATAATATAGAAACACCTTCAACTCCTAACAAAGAACAACAAAATGAAATACAAAATTTGATTTCCAGAGTTATCACATCATTTTATTATAAATGTCAAATTTCAACAGAAGGATTATAAAGTATTAAAAGAAGCAAGAAAGCTGGATTGCTACTAGGAAAAATGATATAAATAAAACCTTTCCTTTAAAAAAATCCACACGAAGTAGCCCCACTAGACAGAAGCTTAAAGCCAAATGCTTGAATATTTTCAAAGAACAGAATGAAATAAAGAGAACAATCCTTCAACAAATACAGAATTTCCATAAAGAGATGAAATTTGAAGAAGTAACTAAATAAAAATTTTGGATTTGATACGCACAAGTGGCATTAGAAAGTCCCTAGAGATGGCCCAGGGAACTCTAGGCAGGCAAGGGAGGGAAAGTCAGTAAATTTAAAGATCAAAGGAAATCACCCAGTCTTAGAAGCTGTTGTATAGCAATTTGCTCAAAAAGTAATAATTTCATCTTGGAGGAACGTTTTTAAAACTATGCAAGTAAACAAAACTTGCCAGGCTCAAAAATAAACACCTCACAAATCTTAGAAAGTTCCTGAAACTTATAACATTCACAAGGACAGCCCTCAAGCAGTAACAACTTCTGTGTAGAGGAGACACTCTAATCTGTTTAGCAGTCGGCAAGTTAAGAACAGGAACTCCAGGGATGCAGCTTTTGTGAACTATCATGTGGGCTTCAGTGGGCTTTCCACTGATGCTTCTGAGTCACCTGTGTTTCTGTAGCAACCTGTTGTCCATGCCACTGTAACCAGCCACAATAAGCTCACTGGTCCACTGATTTAGACTTAGGTGAAATCGGTACTTTGGTCAGTCCTTATATGTGATAACTAGAATTTGTTCATGTCTTCACAGAAAAAGTTATCAAAAGCAGAATAGATGAAGAAAAACAAAGAAAGCCCCAAAGACATATAAAAATTCTTAAAATGTAATAAGAAACCAAACAATTGAATTAGAGACTAGGCACACATGGGACTAAAGAAGATACAGTTAAAAAGTACATGAGGAGGGCTGGGGAGATGGTTCAGAGGTTAAGAGCACTGACTGCTCTTCCAGAGATTTTGAGTTCAAGTCCAGCAAGATCTGGTGCCCTTTTCTGGCCTGCAGGGATACATGTAGACAGAGCAGTGTATACATAATTAATAAATAAATATTTAAAAAATAAGCACATGAAGAATCTGGAAGGACTTTGTTGGTGAAGTATTTGTTGCACTCGGTGTTAGGACCCAAGTTAGATCTTCTAGACCCATGTGAAAAAACCAGGAGCAACATCGGGGAGGTGGAAACTAAAGGATCCTTGGGACTCAGTAAGCTCCAGGATCAGCAAGAGATTATCTCAAAAACAGAGTGGAGAATGATTGAGGAAAACACCAGTCATTGACTTCTGGCCTCCACATGCACACACATACATGATCTCTTACACACTGTGCACACGCCTATATTAGTGCACACACCATGCACACAAAGGGCATGAGACCACCAAGCACCGCTTCACACTCAGTCTACAGTCATGTATTCTCTGCACCTTGAACAGTTGCATGTATCTGTGTTATTAATCAAGCTTCTCTGGTAAAGGCTGAGAACCGCAATGAGCTGTGTGTATAAAGATAGGTATTCAGAAGGGATCTTGATTTGTGTCCGTTTAGCAAAATAGTGAGTAGTACTTTCACCCCTAGGGCAGGGAAGCTCTGCACCCATAAGTTCTTGGCCAGGTTTACAACACCAGGCATGAGTTGCATCTTGTGTAACAGATCTTAAATCCAATCAGAAGGCAATTGGTTATCCCTTGGCCTAGTTTGATTTACGTTGCTGTGATAAATACCATGACCAAAACCGAAGTGGTGAAGCATGATTAATAAAAACCCAGAGACAGAAAGTGGGATTCAACCTGAAGGTCAGAAAAGCAAAACAGGCAACTACTGACTCTTACCTCTACCTCAGTCCTAACTGGCAATCCTGCCTCCGGGAATCTCAGAATGAGACTGAAACTGAGAGCTGTCTCCTCCCATCTTATATTCCTCTCTAGGGCTGGGATTAAAAGTGTGCACCACTACCACCTAGTTTCTATGGCCAACTAGTGTGACTACTGGGATTAAAGGTGTGTGCCATTGCTGCCTGGCCTGTAAGCCTGATCAGTACCGCTGTTTTACTCTCTGAACTTCAGGAAAGCTTTACTTATTAAAATACAAATGAAATATCACTACAAAGTGGGGGAGGAAAGGCTTATTTAAGCTGACAGTTACAGGTAATAATCTATCACTGAGGAAATTCGGGGAAGGAACTCGAAGCAGGAATGTGGAGCAGAAACCATGAAGGAGAGCTGGTTAATGACTTCCCTTTTCTAGCTTGCTCACTTAGCTTTCTTATATAGCCCAGGCCCACCTGTCCAGAGATGGTGCCACCAACAATTGGCTAGGCCCTCCTACCTCAATCATCAGTCAAGACAATTCCCCACAGATATGACCATGGTCAACCCAATCTGAACTCTCGAATGAGACTTCCTCTTTATAAGTGACTCTTGATAGTGCTAAATTGAAAGTAAACACTAGCCAGGAATCCATCATAAAAACCTAAGGACACGAATTTGAGTGAGTGTGTAAAGAGTCTGAGAGGAGTTGGAAGTGGGGAGGCTATTCGATATACTCAAAATGCATTTCATCTATGCATGAAGCTCTCACAGAATACACTAAAACCATCTTAAAAAAGAAAACAACCTGAAATACCTGCTCCCACAAGTCCCTCTGGTCTCAAGAATGAAAGAGACATCCAACAGAAGATCAGACTTTGCAAATGAAAGTGCTATATGAACTGGGTCTGTTGTGCATGTCTAGATTTAAGTGGAGAGACATGAAATAATGGGGAAGATAGGAGAATGGTAAGGAAATATATGAGAAATGGTCAAAACACCAAACACAAGGGAGGATGGTGTTCCAGGAGAAGAATATGATATGGAAGCAATTTTTCAGGGGGTTCCAGTCAAGAATCTCTGAAACTGATCACAGAGTAACAGATGAGATGTTGACACTGAGACGGATACAGAAGAAATGCCACCAAGTGATGAGTGCAAGCTGCACAAAGCAGGCGGCTCTCAGAGAGATGTTCAAGGGGGAAGACCATGCTTTTAGGAGCAAGCTTGTGCCATAGGCATCTTCTTAAGAGACACAATTTTATCCTCAGTATTCAGAAATATCATTTTAAAAAGCAAGCAAAAAAAAAAAAACTTAAGAATTCACTGCAATGAGACTGTAACCAGAGTCAGCTAGGGAGGCTCAGGAGAAGCAGGGGGATGAGCCCAGCAGGAAAGAAAGTGTCGGTAGAATGGAGAGCAATATGTGGGCTTGCTAAATAAACACCAGCCTAAAATAATAATGTCTATGGGATCTCAATATGGAATTAAAATTTATAAAACAAAAAAGGCATGAATGGTACATGGAGTTAAAATGTAATGTGCTTGGATTGACTGGTAAGTGGTAAAAAGTAGTTTAGAGGTTAACTGCTATAAATAAGAGAATGTGTTGTGTGTTGTGGCCTGGCAGTGGGGAGAGACGGGGAGGGAGGGAGAAAGGAGAGGGATTGGGAGGGAATGTATTGTAAATGTCAGATTATAAGTGAATGAAAATAGAATCTATAGCTAAAAGTATAAAAGAGTGGAAACTGTAATAAATAACTTTGTGACAGAAAGAAAACAAAGAGAAAGATTAAAACTCAAAGTTCGTAATAACTATGCTAAGTGTGAGCTTAACAATGCTGCCATTTAACACACAGTGAGAAATGTCAGTCTAGCTTCAATCTTCTACATGCTGGGAGCCAGGCTTAGCAGCACCACTGGCTGAAGAAGCTGTCTTTGATCCAATGCAGGCTTTGATAACTTTGTCAAAAATTAGGTGGTATAGCTATGTAGATTTAATTTTGGATCTAATGTTCTATTTACTTCTACTATGTGTTAGTTTTTGTGCCAGTACCATGCTGTTTTTGAATTACTACTACTACTATTTATATGTGCAGGGGGTTAGTGAGATAGTAAATTAGTGTAGTGACTTTGGAAGTCAGTGTGGGACTTTCTCAGAAACTAAAATTAGCATAGCTATATGACCCAGCAATACAATTCCTAGTATATACCTCTCCTGGTTAGTTTTAGTTGTCAACTTGAGACAATCTAGAGTCATCTTAAGGAGAAACCTCAACTGAGGAATAACCTAGATCAGTTGGGCATGTGGCCATGGTTGGGAAGGATTGCTTTGATTGATGATTGGCGTGGAAAGGCCCAGTACACAGTTATTTCAGAAAATGAACAAGGGAGTAAGGCAGCAAGCATGTTCTTCTATGGTTTCTGCTTCAGGTTACTGATTGAGTTCATACCCTGGCTTCCCTCAGTGGTGGGCCATGACCTGGATATGTAAGCCAAACAACCCTTTCCTCCCTAACATGATTGAGGTTATGGTGTTTCACTATAGTAACAGAGTTTAAACCAGGAGAAGTCAGGCTGTTGTTGTGATAACCAGATTTTTTTTTGGGAGGGGGCAGGGCAGACAGGGAGAGTTTAAATTTTGAGCTGGAAAAGCTGTTGAGTGTTCAGAGCGTTTTGAGCTGGAGAATGCGGTGAGAAATGTAGACAATGGGAGGGAGCCTGCAGGGCTTATGAAGTTTCAGAAGGAAGTAAAGACTTCGTTAGGACCATTTTGTGCTATTTTAGACTAAGAATCTACAGTTGCTGGTTCATCTGTGGCCCAAGAATCAGCTGTGATTAACAAGAGATGAGCACTGCTGAGGTGAACTCTGCTATGCATCATCAGGACAATAGGAAAGTATCTCCTCAGGCCTAGCACACAGAAGCTGTAACATAAGGTGGCCAAGGCTACATGGCAATGTGACAGTCAAAGTAGGCAGCTTGTAAGAAGTGTCTCACAAAGTGCTGCTTTCGAAGGCATGAAAGAAGTAAGACAGAGGGGGCCAGGAGAGTATCTGAGGCCTGGTGCCTCTAGAGAGGTTATTGATAAAGGTGCAATGTCGGTTGTAGCGGGGGCCAACGGGTATTGGAGATGCCAGGGTTGTGGTTCGTTCATCAAGGATAATGGCAGGTGTGAAGCTGACTGGATCTCACCAGACAAGCTGTGTGTGCTGCTAGTGGCAGCATTGGAGAGTTGGCTGCCCAAACCCTTTAGCGCTATGGGTGACTCCTAGATATTGGACACTGAGCTATAGAATTTGTATTTACATGGTTAGACTTTGGATTTTTCTCTGATCTGATTGTTCCTATTCCCTGCTTCTTCCCACTCAAAATAAGAAGGTAGTTAAGTTGTTTTTGATTTTCAGGAGACTCCAGTTGAGACACTTTGGCTTTTTGAAGAGAATTGTACTTTTAAATATCACAGAACAATTTAAGACTATGACTTTTTTTTTAAGTTGAACCATGTTTTATATTGTGATATTACACATGAGATATTGGTGGTAGGAAAGGAGAAGTTAGGAATTAATAGTGGTGTGTGTGTGTGTGTGTGCGTGTGTGCACGTGTGTTTCAAGTCAACAAGAAGTGGATTTCCCTGGCTAGCCTTAATTGTCAAGTTAACACAGCTTAGAGTCAGCCACCTTAGAGAAGAAGCCTTTACTGAGGTGACACTCTCCTTAGGCAAGTGGACCTAGGCTTTGTTAGACAGTTAGCTAAGGACTGGGACAGCACGCAGTGTTCCTCCATGGTTCTGATTGAGTTTTCTACTTGAGTTCTTTCTCTCAGTTTCCTCTGTGTTGATAATCTTGTCTGTACTCTAACAAATAAAGCTTGCCTGAAGATCAGTGGGTGGAGCTAGCTACTAGTTAACCATAGAGGTCTGAAGATCAGTGGGTGGAGCTAGCTACTAGTTAACCATAGAGGTCTGAAGAGGGAAGGCCTCTTTCTGGTCTGAGGATTTCATAGAGGTACAAACTAGTGGCTGGCTGCTTTGCCTCTCTGATCTTTCAGCTTTCACCCCCTAATATCTGGCTCTGGGTTTTTATTATTAAGACCGATTAAAATGTAGACTCACTCTACATTCCTCAGCGCAGGACTGTACCTGGGAGTTTAAGTCAAACAAATGGTCTTCTCTCCTACTTTGCTTTTGGTCAGTGTAGGTAAACTAGGACAGCTTTCGAAAGACTATTAATAAGTACAGCACAGAATTCCTTGCATATCACAATAGCCAAGTCTGAATTAGTCTAGGTGCCCATCAGCAGATAGATGGATAAAGAAAGCGTGGTGTGTGTGTGTAATGAAAGGTGCTCACCTTTGGGGCAGAGGGTGTTATGAACGAAGATGGCTATGGAGGCTTCTGGTTCAGACAGTGTCCTGCATCTCGAGCCAGTTATTGTATTTACCTCTGTTACAAGTTGAGCGAGGACACATCCTCTTTACTGAATGTCTATGTTACTAAGTCGTATTTGGTTCTACACATGAAATATATGGCTGGCTCTGTGGTATCACCTATGGCGTCCCAGCATATTATGGCGTTGCAGGGACCTCTGTGCAGCAGCAGCACAGCGATTCGTGACTCCTGCTGGTCAGGTGCATATACGCAGCAGGCATCTCTCCTCAGCATCACTTCCTCCTATGAGTGCTATTGTGACCCCCGCACCCGGCTTCTCATGTTTCCAAATACCTGTCCTTTCCTTTAGTGTTTGTTGTTCCTTCCTCCCTCCTTGCTCACCCTAGTTTCCACAGAGTGGGGCTGCAGTGTGGGGCATCACTGAGAGGTCACTGTCAAGTGTCATTCCAGGGGTAGGTCTGATAGATATCAACAGTGTGTGGCTCCTGGATGAGTGGAGCTGTGGTGGCTCACTCATCGTGTCCAGAGCAGACTGTGGATACGTGGCACTTATCACAATGGGAAATGTTTAGGCAAAAGTTGTCAGCAATGTATTCCTTGCTAGGTGTCTTCAAGGGTACCCTATTTTATTTATATTTATGCACATGTGTAACTGAGTTTATGTATATCATGTGTGTATGGGTGGACACGGAGGCCAGAAAGAAGCAAGAGATTCCTTGCAATTGGAGTGATAGGTGGTTGTGTGATACAATATGGGTGCTGGGAACTGAATCCCAGTGCTCTGCAAGAGCAAATAATCCATCTCTCTAGCCCCAAGAACAATCTATCATTTGGCACATGGAAGGGCTCCAAGTCAGGGGCCTAACCCTCTGAGGTACCAAAAGCTATAGGTAAGTTTGCTGGTTTCTTATTGTTTACAGAATTGCCCAGTTTTGCTCCTTACCTGAAGAGGCAGATAATTATGCTTCCTGTTGTAAGAGACATCAGAGAAACACTGTAGCCCAAGGTATAAACGGCCTTCACCAGAATATAAAACGTGATCTATAAGGAAATAAAAGCACACCTGTAAGCTGCTAGCCAAATTCACGGAGCAATAGGACATTCTGAGGTCCTTCCTGTTTATAAAGTACTCTCACATATGCAGAGTGCTCCGAGACAGGAGGCAGGCTCACTCATGTAATTCCACCTCCACATAGAGTCCAGAAGGACCGTCACTTTTTGAACACCTATCTTTTCTTACAAGTCATTATAAAGATGATTTTTGTAAAGAAATATTTTAAAGGGGACTGTACTGACCAAAACCAGGGCCAGGAAAAAGGAAGGTCAATATGAGTGGAACTGGTGGGGTCCCTTCAGTGCAGTAGGGATGTGACAGTCTTCTGGGAATGCATTTCCCAGCAAGACCAGGCGGATACACACATATGGACTTATGGAAAATCACATGGTGTCAAAAGTACATGACCAGTTACCCAGAGGGGCTCTCCTTATAGCATGGCTGACCTTGCAATTTTTATTTCTGACGCTTAGGTTAGTAAGTTTCATGGCTGGAATCTAACATCCAAGCAATCACCAGATATGGGACAGAAGACCCATAGTAACTGCTGTAGAACCACTGGAGACACTATAAAAAATGGTCTCTCTCTCTCTCTCTCTCTCTCTCTCTCTCTCTCTCTCTCTCTCTCTCTGTGTGTGTGTGTGTGTGTGTGTGTGTGTGTGGTCATAAGAGAGAAGACCGGGCACTCACAGGATATCTGAATAGGCTGTACCACCCTCTGTGTTCCAAGCCATGCTTATTCTATACTTTTTGGTAAAGCTAACTCATGTATGAAAATGGAGAATATACCTATTCATTTAGGATGGATTTTATTTTTGTCAAAAAGTCCTAAAATAGACATAGCTACTCTTATCAAACCTCATGGTTATGGTACAATAAAGACTTCTGTCAGGTACAGTAGCACATGCCTGCAATCCCAGGACTTAGGAGGCTGGGGTATCAGGAGTTCAAGGCAACCTTCACTGCATAGAGTCTGAAGCAAGCTTGGACTACAAGAGGCCCTGATAGTAAAACATAAGAAGTTTGCATCTTGCTACAATACCAATCTGCTAGGCAAGTTGTATCCATTAATGCAATAGTGACATGATCATCATGGGGAAACAACTACTCTATTACTGCATTAGAGGGCTTCTTCACAGGAGGGATTTTATGTCTGGTACTGTGAACCTCGTCAAGAGCCTATGACTGGGGAGACAATAAGCCATAACCTACTGGCATTTCAATAAATGGCCGTGTTTCAAACTGCATTATAAATATGCTTATCGCCGTAGATTCGTGCTGCTCTCAAGATTAATTAGAAAACCTTCTTTTTGCAATGGGTAGTGTGGTTAATACAGAGACTCCTAAGTGGTCAGAGTACTGAGAATAAGTAAATATGACTATTCAGCTGTAGATGGGCCATCTCTACCTATTTCCATCCATTCAAGGCTCAGGGACCGTAGAAAAAAGAGAGGTCAGAAAGAATGCAATAGCCAGAGGATGAGTAGGAAAGTTGTGAAATACTGACTTCTGGAAATTACATCGCTGTTGAACACATCAACTCAAAGCAGCTGTGGTTGCTTGCACAAGCCTTGCAAAAAATCAAGCCAGCCAAAATTCCAGCGTGGACTGAAGAGGGCTCTCAAGGCCACGCTGCAGTGGTGAAGCTGTTGGTAGTTGATGGCTGCAGAGAGAGAGAGTCACTTTTCTTTGGGGATATGGATGCTGATAAGCTCAAGCCCAGTGCATGGTAACATGCCCAGTGCATGGAACATGTGGTCAGTATTAATTTGACTCAGGGTCTGATGATGATGGTGGTGGTGATGTTGAAAAAAAGAAAACATGAAATTGGAGAGGAGATGGGACAAGGTATCCTGGATAAACTGGGGAGAGGTTGGTGGGATGGATATGATCAAAATATATTTTATAATGTATTAAATTCTTAAAAATAAAAATACTATAAAAAGCTATTCAGGGGTCTGTTAGGTTTGCTCATAGGAATGTTAAAATTCAACCATGTTTGAAAGCATCACCCTATTAATGTTGAATTGTGAGAATTCTTCTTGTTGGTGCTAGCATCCCATAAAGTGCTGGTCCCAGGTAAGTAGAGAACATAGAGGTCCATACAACCCTCTGCCATCTGCAGTGGCGCCACCATGGCTTCATGGCTTCCTTCTCTCTCCTCGCACCCCCCTCATTCTTACTTTTTTCATTCCCCAGCCCATCTTCACTTTTATCTTCCCTTCCATTTATATTCACAGAAGTCTCCCCACTTTATCTTCTTCTCCCCATTTCCCTATCTTATCTGCACCCTCATTCTTTCTTATTGATTGTATTGAGCTATACATTTTTCTCTGTTCCCCTCCCTTCCTCTCCCCTCTCCCAAGGTCTCCATGCTCCTAATTTACTCAGGAGATCTTGTCTTTTTCTATTTCCCATGTAGATTGGATACATGTGTGTCTCTCTTAGAGTCCTCATTGCTGTCTAGGTTCTCTGGGATTGTGATTTCTGGGCTGATTTTCTTTGCTTTATGTTTAAAAACCACTTATGTGTGAGTACATGTGATAATTGTCTTTCTGGGTCTGGGTTGCCTCACTCAATATGATGTTTTCTAGCTCCATCCATTGTCTGCAAAATTCAAGATTTAGTTATTTTTTTCTGCCGTGTAGTACTCCATTGTGTAAATGTACCACATTTTCCTGATCCATTCTTCAGTAGAGGGACATTTAGGTCCTTGTGGCATGATTGAGCATCTTTTGGGGATATACCCAAAAGTTTCACTCTCATTCTTTATAATGCTCATCTTATCTGCCTTCTCCTTACATCCTCTCTAGTCTCCTCATTTCACCCTATTATACCCACTCCCTCATTCCCATTTCTTCTCTTCTGTCTTAGTTACTTTTCTATTGCAATGAAGAGAGTATGACTAAAACAATTTATCAAGGGAATCATTTAATTGTGAGCTTGCCTACGATTTCAGAGAGTGCCTTATGAGCACTGTGGTGGAGCACGGCCACGGGCAGGCAGGCAGAGGGTGAGTTATGAGCACTGTGTTGGATCAGTAGAGGAGAGTTGACATCTTATCCACAAGCAGGAGGCAGAGAGATAAGGTGAGACTGGGCGTGGCATGGGCTTCTGAATTCTCAAAGCCTATCCAGTGACACACCTCACTCAACAAGGCCATGCCTCCTAATCCTTTCTAACCAAACATTCAAATATATGAACCTATGGGGGTCATTATAATTCAAACCACCATACCTTCCTATATAGCTCATGATCATTTCCCTGCAGCACCCTGTTTGGTCAGTGTATTAGTTACTTTCTATTGTAGTGATGAAACATCATGGACAAGCAATTTCGAGAAGCAAGAGTTGTTTGGATTTATGGTTCCTGAAGGATGAGTCCATCCATGACAGAGAGGTACAGAAGCAAGCAGCAGACATGATAGATGGAGTAGAAGCTGAGGGCTCACACCTTTAATGGCAAGCATGAGGCAGAGAGAGCAAACTGGGAATGGCATGTGACTTTTGAACCTTCAGTCCTTGCTCCCAGTGACATTTTCTAACAGGGAGGTCACACCTACTGAATAGTGCCACCTGGAGAGTGCCAACTGGGGACAATGGGGCCACTTCATTCAAAGTATCACAGTCAGGTTCCCTTCTTTGAATTCTTTCGGTGTAAACATACTTAGTAAGTTTACACTTGATTATATTTGGCCTTAGTCTTTCTGGATAACCTGCTATGATTAAGCATTCCTTACCTCAACTTTACCTCCTTACCCTATTCTGCCCCATAGTAGTTGGCAACACAAAACTCTGGAGTGCTGTTACTAGTGTGGCCTCTTAGCCTCTCATGATGTCCTGTCTGGGAGGACGGGGGACGCCATCTGATCAGCTAAATCTGGGCATGGGAGGGAAGGTTGAGCTTGGAGCCCTGTCATCATGCAAACATTTCAGGATTGGTGCTGTCCAAGGTCCCACAGCAGCTCCCTGGGAACACAGCAGTCTCCCCTGCTGGTGTAGGAATGCATACATGTCTTACTGACTGAAGGGACAGACGTGTTAGCAATGCCTCCATAGGAAAATAAATGTACAAGTTTCTTCTACCTAGCCAATAAAAACAACATATTTTGGTGACAAAGGTATTTCAGCCCAGCTGCTTTCAGCACATGTACCACAGACATCATATCAGCAATCCAGAGATCTGTGAGTGTCATCATCACCTCTGTACCTGAGCTTCTAAGACTCCACTCCAAGGTAACAAATGAATACTATCTCAAAAAAATCATGCCACTCATTCATTGTGTGAAAATGGAATACCACACATGCACACATGCATGCGTGCACACACATACATGTACACCTGGCTAAACAACTATGACTCTGAAGTCAATATATCCATTCCTTTTATTCACCTAAAACATTCACCAAGTGCCTTCTGGAGCCAGGGATGTCAGTGATGTAAGCAGACAGGAAGCACAGCTTTCAAGGGACCTGTGTGCACAGAGATAGACAGCAGGCCTCGTGCATACAGTAAAATTTCTGATGAACTGAAATCCGTACAGAAAGGGCATCAAGTGAGAAACTTTAACATCCAGGAGAAATATTAACAATAGGGCACTTGTTCAGCATGTATAAGTCCCTGTGTTCTGTACTCAGCACTGCCAGCACACACACAAACACACACACACACACATGCATGTGCGTGCACACACACATACACATGCACGTGCAGACATACACACATGCACACACACATGCATGTGCAGACACACACACATGCACACACACATGCACGCACAGACACACATGCACACACAAGCATGCACATGCAGAAACACACACGCATGCATGCACAGACACACACGTACGCATGCACGGGACAGACACACACCAAACCAAACAAACAAATGAAGTAAAATAGTTCCACCTCAACGCTAATGAAAAGACACAGGACAGCACAGAAAGGAGCACTGACTATCCAGACCACCCTGAAACCCCAGCATCTAGACACTCTCTCTTCTGCCAAGCTCCCCAAGCCCCTCTGCTGAAGTCCCAGTTGCCCTACTGGTATTGTTCTCATCATAGCAGCTCTGTCCCGGCAGAGCTCATAAGGCCCTGGGTGCCTAGTAGGCACAAGTGCATGGTGTTTAGTGAATGAAGCATGACCCATGAATTAGGGAGTTGTGAAGTTCAGATGATTAGCGCAGCAATCAATTGGCCCAGGAACTGAGATGGAACAGCTGTTGAAGGCAAACAGGCTCTCTTTCAAAGCTGTGGCTGTTGCCTGGGTTCAGGGACTCTGGTGGCCACAGGATTGGACAGCCTTGCCTGGTAGTGCCAGGGACCAGGCTGGCTTGCTGGTGTTTTATCTACCTCACATCTCTTTCTAAAATCTGACTCAGAGCTTGACCTCCAAGGGAAGTTCCTCATATACACTTGGAAGAATGCCGGTCAGTAGTGGAAGGATCATTCTAGTTAATGCTTTGTGAGAAAATTAAGTAGGTTAGCCTAACTGTGACTTACCTCAGGTGATCAAGGTGAGCATATATTTTGGTGTGGCAAACGAAGGCATTAGTCCCACGGTCAAGGAAATGAATTTAGACACAGGCAGTAAGTACCACTGAGTGACCAGGACAGTGCTCAGAGTCTCTTCAGTCATGGGGCTATTTGACCATCTTAGGAAACCTCAGTATTTTTCCACAAACCATCTTTGTAAACTGGCCACCCTGGTCTGGAGCCTCTTCTGGAACTTCCCCATCAGAGTCAGGGATGTGCCTTGCTGCTTCTAAGAAAATGCTTTCCAGTTTTTGCCCATACTATAAGACATAAAGGACAGCAGCACTTGGCTCCCTGGAAAGAGAGAAGCAAAGCTGCTGCCTGGGGTGGGCAAGCACACGCCCAGAAAGCCATGAAGCAACAGCAGAAAATAACAAAACCACCAGCTACACAATATGGCAAAATGTCTATAAATAAACTTTAAAAAAATGTCCCAAAGTAAGGAACTGACAGAGTACAAGATAGATACCGAGTCAGTATGAGGACTCCACTGTGGGGCAATGATACCTCTCTTCATCCCAGGTAAGACTCATTACAACCAACAAGTCCCTCTTGAGGCAATGGACACAAGACCCGAGAAAGCCCAGCTGAGGGTGGGACTCAGCTGTGATGGCTTGGAGTGAGGATGAGCTTCCAGACCTGAGGGGGGCTTCCAAGGACTAGCGAGGGCAGGAAAATGGATGTAATTCTGGGAGAAGGATGAAGTTCTCAGTGAGAAGTTATATCTGATTTATCAGAGTTCCTGAAAATGCATTCCAGGTATATTAGCTGGCTGATGTGAGGCTTTGCTAAGAGGAAACACGAGGTGTCTGGGCATCTGCTCGCACTGTGAGGATGGCTGAAGGATACAGGGACGGAAGAATCCAGGAAGGAAAAGGCAAGCAGACTGCGACTTGTACTGCTAAACTTATCTTTCGCAGATTATGGAGACCAGTGTGTGTGTGGGAAATAAAGCAAGGTTCTTAGTGGATAGAGTGCTGACTGGGCAGGGAGGGAAAAATGCCCACAGGAAAACTGGCGAAGGAGAGAAACTAACACCGAACAAGAAAGCAAGTGAAGAAAAACCGAGGAACATCTCCCAGCCCTATCAGTGACAAGCAAAATGGAGCCTCAGACTTGGTATCTTTTTTCTCATTAATGAAAAGAAGTGGAATTCTGTGTTGGTGGGTACTGTGGCTCAGTATATGTGCCCTCCCCGCCATCCACAGACAGAGCCTTGCTCGGTGACCAGATCTTGAGGGATGAGCTCACGAGGAAGGAATGGTTCATCCCTGACACAGTGCACAGGTAGCTCTCTGGGGTGGGGGTCAGGTTCTATCAGACCCAGCATCTGCCAGCGCCCTGACCATGGACCTGAGCTTCTAGAACAGCGAGGACCACATTTCTGTTGGTAACAAGACACTCCAGCAGCAATGCTTGGTCAGAGTAGCCTGGACCAAAACAAAGTCCTCTTAATGATGGCCATAATCATACAGGAACTTGTCTTATTTGAACCAACAAAAGGATATCAAAAGATAAAGGAAAAAACTGTTGCTCAAAATTCTGCCCATTTAAAATAGCATTTATTGGGGACTTGTTCTGTCTGAGGTACTGGAAGGCAGGGATGGCGGAGGAACAGCACAACGCTAACTTCAGGGATGCATTCATCCGCCGATTCCTAGTGGCTTGGATTTTGGAATAAAATGGGATACTATCCAACCCAGGCCACACTAACAAATGGCTTATTTCATGTTAGTCTGACTTCCGGTTTCCACACATGGCCTTTGCAGATCCTTATTAGAGTTTTGGAACTACCGTTAGCCTGTTAAACAGCGTCTACACCAACAGCCCAACAGTAAGGAAAGCACCATGCTTTTGATTAGGAACTGGGGTAGGGCATCTCAGAGGTTTAAGGCCATGATGGTTCTCTCTTGGCCTTTAGCCTACTGCATTCCAGAGTTTTGTGCCATCTTGGAAAAATGGGTAAATTTTGAAGAGATCACCTGGACCTGTCATGGCGCTGAGAAGCTGTCAGCTTAAGGTTGTTACTGGGAATACTTGAAAGAGGGTCTGAGTCTCATGGGACAGAATTCCTAAGGATCAAGTTACTCTGGGGGATCCATATCATGCAGAAATTAAAAATCCAAGGCAAAGGGCTTTGGACACCCGAGTGATTAGCATATTTCAGCTTTCAGAAGCACAGGCTGGACCCAGATATTCACTGGATTCTTTGTTATAGAACTGACACATGGCTGATATTGCAAATGGAAAGCTATGGGGTCTCTGCTTCTGTCTCTATGTAAGGTGCTTTTTACCCTTACACAACAGGGGTAAAATTAATTTTCAGAAGAATTCTATTCAGTTAGCTTAAAGAAAATACTTATATAAATATTCAAAAAAGTAGAAATTAGGAATGAAAATAGAAATTAGCTCAGAAATATTTAAGTTTTTATGATTTGGATAATCTTGAGTAAGTAAGAATACTGGTTCTTAGTTTAAAAAAGACATATTCAGAATAATCAGTGTCACACACTACACACATATAAAATCTTTAAACTGTCAAACTGTGTGTTAAAACATTTCTCAGCAATAAAGTGAAAAAGAAACCCAAATGGATTAAATCAGAGTATTCAAAATAAGAGGAAATTTGGTTACATTAGTTGTCAAGCTTATGTTAATCTATGTTTTGACAGAGAACTGAAGAGAATTGGTTTGCTAGTCAACAGTTTTATGCCACACACACACACACACATGCACACACACACACATGCACACGCACACACGCACCCTCCATAAAAACCCCTGTGTTCACAGGTCAGACGATCCAAGAGTGCCCGTGTGACAATCAGCTTCTATGGACAGCAGAAGGGAGGACGAGGAGCAGAGACAGGAGGGGAGGGAGGGCCTTCTGTGCTCAGGCTTCGATGGAACTATTAGTAGTTTAAAAATGAGCATTACTATAAAGTACATTAATGTAAAATCCAGGATTTGTTCTTTGAAAAGGTGTAATACTGGCTAATTTTTTTCCTCTTCTCCTTCCTTTCTTCCTGTTCTTGAGTTTCTTGAGCTAGGCACTACCTATTTAGCCCAAGGCGGCCTTGAACTGGGGCTCCTCCTGCCTGTCCAGTGCTGGCTTCACTAGTGTGCTCCACCACTTCTGGACTTACTTATCTTTGTGTTCTGCTGATGATGGAATTCATGATCTTGAGTAATAGGTGTATGTAGGCAGGAGTCTACCAGGGAAGTACATCCCCCAGGGAAACGCTCAGCTCCTGAGAGGAGATTCTGAAGGCTTTTCTTTACTTTATGGCTCATTATTAAAAAGTTATATTCTCTCTTTGTCTTTAAAATAACTATGTAACTTTTTTATTTGGTTTTAAAATCTGTCACTGTTTTAGGCAGACAACTGCCTTTGATCCTATTTAAACAATGCTTTTACGATTTTTTGTTTTTTTTGACAAGCTTCTCCAAATTGAATCTTAAATAAAGCATTTTGATTTCATACTAACTTGGGTTTTCCCAGAGGGCTCCCAGCAAGCTCAAAAGAATTTGTTCTTTCTGTTTATAAACAGAGAGAGAGAGAGAGAGAGAGATTGAATTAATTAGGCTTCTTGCATGGGAAGCAGATGATAGCTAACTTTCTTCTTTTACTTTACGTCTGGGTGGATGGATGTCATTAGCTTAGACCTGTCAGAAAAATGTAGGAGACCTGGCAATCCAGTGTGTCCCGAGAGCATGCTGTCAGGCCAGTTCAGGGCGCTGTGTGTACTGAGCCCTGTCAGTCTTCACCACAGCTCTTCGACAGCTCCTCTCTTACTCTGGTGCTTTCTGGAAGGTTCTGCCTGGAGCTATCACACACTACAAGAGGATCCATGGGAGAAGGGGAAGAGCAGCATTTGGACAGCTTCAAGGTCTTGAATTTGGTTGGACGGGAATCATCAGAATAATGAAATTGACCAATCCAAAAAATAATTTTAGGACTTTTTGTTTGAAACCAATCCTTTGATGTGCTATTTCCTAGATTCAAAGAGCCCATGTTCTCTTTTCACTGGAGCTTTCTGAACCATTGGCAAAGTATGCTTTTATAAACAAAATGAACAGAGAAACTTTTACTGCATATTCTAACTTTTGTGGAATGTTGTGATGTGGTTCTGTTCTCCACTAATAGGACACATCGGGCGGTTCCTTGGCCCAGAGGAGCTTTTCAAAGTCTAATGTGAGATTTCTTGTTTCAAGACAATTCTAGTAGACTACAGCTGACCTTACAGAGCCAGTAAGCCTCCTTGGGTATCACTGATGCTGACTTGAAGGTCCTTTGTGGGACTGGGCAAAGGCTTTGGCTGTGTGAACCATGAGCCCAAGTTCAAAGAGGCTGGATTTACTCTGCAAACTGCTTAGTCATCGTGTTTGCCTCTGCAGGAACAGGTGATTCCAGAAAGAAAACTGCTTTTGGAGAACTCCACTGACCCCGGACAGTGCCTCCAGCCCTTTCCAGCGCCTTCAACTCTCATTTTCCCTCTAAACCATTTTCTTTCAACATCTTCCTATGAGTTTTCAAGCTAATGTTTCCATTTTATTCCACTCTTCCTATTTGCAATCACTGAAAACTGAGGCTGCCCCTTTCTTTGAGTCTGTTGAGTTGGCTCTAGAAAAGCTACTACAAGCTTTAGAGAAACTATCACTCCTACATTTGCTGACAATTGTCACACTGTGCTACACAGCCACTGTCTTGGCACACTTGAAGGTACCGCCAAGGATATTCTAGCTGAAACTGCAAGAGGCGTAGGTCCCACAATGCAGGGGTGGTGGGAGCTGGAAGTCAGAAGCCTTTTCTGTTTCTTTTTTTTTTTTTCCTGGTATGCAATTTGTTCTGACTATTGACCTTTGTTTTTCTTCTGTTTCCATGGAAACATCTGTTAAGTCTCTGGATGCACCAAATGGAGATGTAACTGGTCTAGAAACCCTGCAGTGCTGCCTCCTGAAGTGACACCTGCACCGAGGGAATGTGGCAGCCTCAACTAAGGCAATACTCAGACTGTTTCTACCAGTATCAATATTTTCCAAAAGAAAGCAATGTTGTCCAAATATCAGAACTTACTAGTGAAGATAGCAACAACGTAACGCACTGTGCCTTGTTGGAAGAGGCCTTATTTACTGCAGCCTTTGTAAATGACAGCAGCCGTGGGTTCTTTAGTGGATTTGTATGACACCGTCATAGAGCCACAGGCTGCTTACTGGATAACTGAGAGGTAGTGTGTTCCACTCCCCCACACTTCTGCAGTCTGGAGAAAATCTCAAAACCAGCTACATACTAGGAAGACGAAGACCAACTGGAAAAGCTTGTCTTTCTTTTGGTAAATATAGGCACCGAGCTCTCAGAATTGAGCTGCAATCCTATGATGGTGCCTCCTTAGTTTCTTGATTGTTGGATTTACCAGACTACTCATCGATCTTGAGAACCAGATAGCCAAACCACATAACCACGGCTACTCCAAGCATCTATTGGGATTCTGGTTTTTGATGTCCCGTGCACATAGGAAAGGAATGTGATGTGGCCAACAATAATACCTAACAGCTGGAGACAGTCTCAGTTCACAAAGAGAATGGCCAGAGGAGAGCGATGACTGTTAAATGAAAATAAAATTAAACAGGGAGGCCAGGACTGACCTATGCCTGAGTTGGCAGCTGCATCAGCCGAGACACTCACAGAGGCTATTTTCTTAGCAGCTGCGGCAGTTTTAGCCTCAAGCCATGGATGACAGCTTGGCATATTGTAGCCAGTCAGCAACAGATATGTAGCTCTCTACCCTAACCAGTGAGAACATCTCAGTGGATGTCCCCAGCACTGTGGGAGCCTGCTGGCCACTCTGGTGAGATTGTGTTTAGTCTTGTCTCCTTGTTCAGCAACAGATGGTTTTCCACTTAACAGAATTTTCACATCAAGAATATCTCTCTGGATTTCTTTTGACATTATTGGCCTATTTCCTGCATGTGCTGTTACTAGTTATTGTTATGGGTTAGTTTTGTTTTCTCCTGAAGCCTGTGTAATTTGTCTAGTGCTCTTGACAGAAAGCTGATATTACAGTTCTATATTCACCATGCCCAGTGTGCTCATTAGTTTCGTCAATTTGACACAAACTTGAGTTACCTAAGAAAAGAGAACCTCAAGTGAGAAGTTACCTCTATCAGACTGGCCTGTGGGTACAACTGTGGGGGCATTTTGATTAATGATTGGTGTAGGAAGTCCTGGCCTCACTGTGAGCAGTACTGCCTCTGGGCAGTGGTCCTAGGTTGTATAAGAAAGCAAAATGAGCATTCCAGCAAGCTGCATCCCTACATGGTTTCTGCTCCAGATCCTGCTTCTAGGGTATTGCCTTGAGCTCCTGCCCTGGCCTCCCTTGATGACTGACTAAAACCTATAAGATGCATTAAACCCTTTCTTCCTTAAGTTGCTGTTGTACATATTTTATCACAGCAACAGAAATAAAGGAGAACAAAAATTTTTATCAGAGAATAGGATATTGTGATAGACCTGCCTATGTTTTGGGGAAGGGTTGTAGGAATGTTTGGAAATTTGGGCTGGAAAAGTCATTGAGTTTTTGGACCTTAATGGGCTATTGTGGAAACTTAAATGCTGCTGCTGAGAGAAACGAAGATGGTAGAGGCCTGGCTTGTGAAGTTTCCGAGAGTAACAAAAATTTTCATGGGGCCCTTCAATAATTTTTATCATTTTAAAAAATTTATTTCCTTCCCTCCATTCCCCCAACTTCTACTTTCTCCCAGATACACCTCCCTGTCTCCTCTCCCCAAAAGAGCAGGCCTCCCGGGGACATCAACCACACATGGCACAACAAGATACAATAAGAACAGGCACAAACCCCCACATCAAGGCTGAATGAGGCAACCCAGTAGGAGGAAAAGGGACTTAAGAGCAGACAAGCGTCAGAGACAGTCCACTTTTGGAAGTCCCTCCCAAAGAAATGAAACCTTTGCTTTACTGGGGGAATCAATGTTGTTTAGCTGGGGTTGAAGACTCAGCTATGATTAACAAGAGACCAGCTTCATTTGAGTGAAATGCCCTGGGAAGTATTTCCTCAGGGTCAGCACATTGAAACTGTGGCCCAACGGGAGCTGCATCTCAAGTGGTGGCTGAAGTTGGGAGTATGCAAGTGTCTCCTATGTGGTACTGGTGTTGGTGGTATGGAAGCTGCGGGATTGAAGGGGTCATTGGAAGAAGCCGAGGCTCTGCAGTGTGAGAGGTCAGGAGACATCATTGGTACAGAGGAAATACCAGAAAGAGTTCTGATGAGAAGCCAATGATGAGAGGCACTATGAGTAGGGTAGGAATCTTTGAAGCAACCAGGAGAAGCCATCGTTGGAGATGCCGCCTCAGTAGATGTCAAGGCCCTAGCATAATTGAGATGCCAGGACCGAGGAATGACCAGCAAGGAAAGCAGCAGTGTAGAGTGGAGCTGGCCTGAGTCTGGGTGACAAGCTGTGTGTGCCATGGACGGCAGAGCTGGGGAGGAGGATCTGATAAAGTCTTTGCAACCCAGAAGATGTAAGTATGTTCTAGATTTTGGACTGAACTATGTACATTGTTGGAGTTTGAGTTTGCTTAATTGTTTTATTCTTTTGTCCTGGGTGTTCTCTTTTGGAGTAAGAAATTATTTAACTTGCTTTTTTTAATTTCATAGGATCTACAGTTGAACTTTTGATATTTTTTTAAAAAAGAGATATTGAACTTTTAAAGTATTTGAGATTTTAAAAGACAATGGGGCTTTAAAAATAGTACTGTTTTATATTGTGATAGTAACATGATATCATAGGGGATAATCAAAGCAGGAAAGGTTATGGTTTAACACTGATGTATTTGTATGTCATGTTGATAATCAGCCACTTATGCTGGTTAGAATTTGTTGACACAAACTAGAGTCATTTGCAAAAATGGAACTTCAGCTGAAGAACTGGCTCCATTAGATTGGTTTTTGGGCATGTGTGTGGGACATTTTATTGAATAATTTGTTGATGTAGGAAGGGCAATTCCACTATAATTGGTAACATCCCTGGCTGGTACCTGGGTTGTATAAGAAAGGAAGCTGATCATTTAGGTTATTTCACTCAATATAATCCTTATAGTTCCATCTATTTACCTGCAAATTTCATTTTTCTTTACAGCTAAATGGTATTCCATAGTGTATATGTACCACATTTTCATTTTCTATTCATAAGTTGAAGGACATTTAGGTTGCTTATATTTCCTGGCTTTTGTGAATAGAGCAGCAATAAACATGGCTAACCAACAACCTGTGGAATAGGGCGTTGAGTTCTTTGAGACCAAGAAATGATATGTCTAGGTCATATGGGAGAGAAGATTTGTTTTTATTTTTAAGTTTTTGAGAATTCGCCATACTCATTTCAGAGTGACTGCAGCAGTTTGCATTTCCAACAGCAGTGGATGAGTGCTCCCAACAGCAGTAGATGGGTGCTCCCAACAGCAGTGGATGAGTGCTCCCAACAGCAGTCGATGAGTGCTCCCAACAGCAGTGGATGAGTGCTCCCAACAGCAGTGGATGAGTGCACCCAACAGCAGTGGATGAGTGCTCCCAACAACAGTGGATGAGTGTTCCCAACAGCAGTGGATGAGTGCACCCAACAGCAGTGGATGAGTGCTCCCAACAGCAGTGGATGAGTGTTCCCAACAGCAGTGGATGAGTGCTCCCCTTTCTCCAAAACCTTGCCAGCATTTGTTGTCAGTTATTCTGTTGCTCTTAATCATTTTTAGTGGGATGAGATAAAATCTCAAAGTTATTTTAATTTGTAATTTCCTAATTCTAAGGATGCTGAACAATTTTGAGGTATTTATTTTAATTTATGTTATTGAGAACTATTTGGATTCCTAGTCCATTTTAAATTGGGTTGTTTCCTTGACTCTTTGTTTTTTGAGGGTTTTTTTGTATATTCTGGATATTAATTCTCTGTGAGACTGGCAGCTGACAAAGATTCTCTTCCATTTTGTGGGGGTCTTCTTCACTCGATTGTTTCCTTAACTGGACAGAAGGTTTTTTTTTTTATTTTTTTAGTTTTGTGAGGTTCCATTTGTCAATTGCTGGCCTTAGTTCCTTGGCAAATGGAGCCCTGTTCAGAAGTCCTTTCTTACACCTATATCTTATAGAGAACAGCCTATGTGTTTCAGCAGATTTAGTGTTTCAGGTTTCAAGGTGAGACCTTTGATTCACTTGGATCTAATTTTGTTCTTATGCGTGCAGAAATACAGTTTTCCTGGCACCATTTGTTGAATATGTTATTTTTTTTCAGTGTATATTTTTCTTGCCTCTTTGTCATATGTCAGGAGGCTGTAGTTAAGAGTGATTTTGCTTGGGTCTTCTATTTTATCCCATTGGTCTGCATATTTGTTTTGTCTTCATTATTGTCTTCATTATTATGGCTCTACACTATATCTTGTAGTCTAAAATGGCAATTCCTCCTGTGTTCTTATATTTTGCTAAGATAGATTTGGCTATCACAGTCTTTTTTGGTTCCACACAAATTTTCGATATTTTTTGTTTTTGTGAAGAATCTTTCAGGTATTTTGTTTGGGACTGTGTTGAATCTGTAAATTGCTTTTGGTAGGACAATCATTCAGCCATTGCGTGTCTTTTAGGGGTTGGGGGTTGGCTCTTATTGCAGAAGACACCACACACTTAGGATATATGACGTGGATGACTCAAACTGGTACTGACCTGAAAGCCTCTTTCCTGTGGTTCTGCTTCCACAGTTCCAGAAAGTTCTTCCAAGGGAGGGAAGCAATTAAACTATCACAGTTAGCTACAACACCTATGAACCACAGCAATTACCAGCATAAAGGTGCAAAAAGTGGCAACAGCCAACAGCAGTCTAACTGGACTTTCAGACACACAACCAGAGTGAAATCATGCCTGGTACTAATCACGCCTGGTACTGGAATTGTAGCCAGTTTCCCAGGGTTAGTGAGGCCATGGACCCTAGAAAAGAGCCCACGAGCACCACGTTGCTAGATCAGCATAATTCCTTATACCCACAGGAAAGTAGCAACTACCCTCACTGGAGAGCTTCTCTTTACTGCAAATGGAGATCTTCACAGAAAATTACAACTGAACACAATGCGGAGATCAAGAGGTATTGGGGAAGCCTGGCCCCACTAGAACCATCTACATTACAGCTCCTGTATCTATGGCTCAGGAAACACCTTAGAAAAAGAAATGGGAAGAGCCAAAACACCCGCACGTCTCCTAGAAATGACCGCATAAACGAGACTAGCACGATAGCAATATGAATGGACATCCTATGGGGAAAGTTTGTGGGCTGCCATCCCTCAACAAAGAACTACAGTCAACTAGTCACTGCTTGGAGAAGGAGAATTAGTCTTCCTCAGGGATGGGACCTCTTATTGGTTGCTCAATGCAGAGTGAAGACTGAAACCATATACACAGAACAGACTCACCAGGTTGTATTTATTTATATTTATGCGCACACAAATATGTAACAAATAGAAGCGAAGAAAAGGAGGCTATCAACTTGAGTACAGAGGAACATGGGAGCGATTTAGAAGAGGCTTCCTGGGAGAGTGTGGAAGAAGGCAAGGGTGATGGGGAAGTGATGTAATTCTGCTTTGATTAAAACCATTTAAAAAGAAAAAGAAAGGAAACTAGTAATCCATGAAGAGCAAGTCAATAGGCACTGTCCCTCCATGGTCTCCACTTCAGTTCTGCCTCTAGATTCTTGCCTTGAGCTTGTACCCCGGCTTTCCTAGAAGACCGATTCACAGCTGTAAGGTGAGATGAAACTTCACATCCCAAATTGCTTTTGGTCTGTGTTTTATTAATAGAAATCAAACAAAAGTTGATTTCCCACTTAGCAAGTATAATATCAAGAATGATCTCTTGAATTTCTTTTCGACATCATTAGCTCATTTGCTACATGCATTGGTTACTGGTTACTTTTGCGCCTCACATTTGTTATGGGATGCACATTTTACATTGCTCTAGTTGCCCATGTAAACTCTCCACTGTTTACCCTATCATCACTGTGCCCAGGTTCATACAATTGTGCTTCAGGTGCAGTACACCCCTTCCTGAAATGGGGACTCATCTTGTGCTGATTATTTCTGGAATTCCTGTATCCACTTACGATATGGTGTTGGAAATAATCATATAACTTAGTTTGAACAATGAGTGTGTTACATGTGAACATGTCTCTGTGAAAGAAGAAACTACTGATGCACTACCCAACCTGGTCACCAATCTCCTTTGAATTTTGAATAAAAGAGCAGGCTGTGTTGAACACAGAGCCAGCAAGCAATAGGCATGCTGACAGGCAGATGATAGATGGATAGATAGATAGATAGATAGATAGATAGATAGATAGATAGATAGATAGACAGACAGACATATAGGCCTACAGACAGAATACTGCCATGAATATGAACCAGGCAGACCCTTGTGTGACTTTAGAGGTCATAGACTCTGAGATGGGAGCTGACTAAGGGCCTCTTAGCCTAGTTGAGATCAGGCCAGCCATCAGCCTCCAGAGCCTCATGGTGCTACTTACTCTTCTCTATTTATTTAACATGTAGATGGTTTAGACTAGAACAGAGACAGAGCTCCAGTATTGAAAGGCTTAACCATAACAGTGACACCCCCAGCTCTCCTGTCCTGTTGCCGCATGCCCATATCTCTGCTTCTCCCTGTCTTCTCCCACCTGCCCTTTGAGCACTCATGCATTATCTATTCTGGGTGGACTCTGCCTCTCTCTTACTGTGTCCCAAACCTCTGCACTCTGGCTAAGCCCCTGGTCCTCCCTGAGTCTGACTAAAGAGCCTCTCTTCTTTCTAAACATGTAGGAAATGCCTCCTTCCTGTCCCACTTGCAGAGGGTCCTCCTCCTCCGCCTCTCTTCTTGCCTGCTAGTCTGATGTCTTCCTCAGTCCAATGCCTATTTTCCCAGGATCATCCTTTCTCAAGCTGTATGCATGCCCAGGAATGTGCACCAAGGACCCTGCTGCTGTCCTCCTTCTGCCCCGCCTTGGATTTCATCATTAAATGTCTAAACACTGTCCCTTCCCTCGTGCACTCCCTTTTGTAGTGAATGTTCCTCCAAGGGCATCCCACCCTCCAGCCATGGACCAGTTCCTTCCTGTTCTCCAGGCATCAGAGGTTCCATACTAATGTCGGCACCATCTCATTGTCCACTGAAGCATGTGAGCCAGTTGAGAATACAAATAGCAGGAAGAATGGGAAGAGGAGACAGTTACATGAAAAATCCACACATTCAGTGCTCTTTAGTTTTCAAAATTAATCTACCAACTTGAGAAAATATAGGAATCAATGCTAGTCTTGTGGGTGTTGGGGGGTGGGATACCACGGTGTTAGAGTCTGTGTAACATGTGTTTGTGTGTAGGTTTCAAGAGATAGCCTTACTGTGCAAAATTGTTAAAAACCACTGTATTGGCCAACAGGATGTCATTTCAGTTCTCAGCACTTGAAGCATCCTAGCCCCTCCAAGCCCAGACCACAATGTTGGGTTTGCTCACACAGTCTCACAGTTTCTAGTAAGGCTCAGAAGCTAAGAGAAACCCAATGTCACTGATGCAAAGCTCATTTCCAGAGATGCTATCACTCTTTCAACTGGCCATCTGATATAGCCCCAGCTCCCCCACTAAAAACAGTAGGCCTGTGTAGGCTGTAGACTCTAGCCTTGTCCCCCTAGCAAGGCTGAGACTCTCAATGGTGCTTCCTTTCGAGTACAGACATGTGATTAGACACTAATAATGTTCTAGATTATCAAATAACAAGTTCAAAAGTGATCACTTTGTGTTAAATAGTAAGGAAGTTGGGGATTAGTTATAATTCAGAAGTTTGTCTTCAGATTTCATCTTTGATGGTCCAAAGAACCGTGTCTCCTTTTAGGGAGTAAACAACTATATCACAAGTCACACTGCAAGGGCATGGATTTTAGAACAAATGAAAAGAAACAAAGCCAAAGCCTTTTCCTGTCTCCTTTCTGCTGCATCATAGTCCAGGCTGCCATAAGCCACAGAGGAGCATTGGGCACGGCTCAGCGGCATCAAGTGCTGTCTTTCTGCTCTGGACTGTGTCTCTACCCCAGCAAGCTACAAAGAAGAACTGTACAACAGCAGTGACACCCATGGTCCCAGTCCCTTTTTATGTCTCTCTCCATGTAATTCCCTGCTCTCAACAAGACCCCATCAGTCACAACATTGACCTGTGGAGCATGCTATACTCTTAGCTATACTCAGACATAGCAAAGAATGCAGTCTGCCAACAACAGTAAATCAGATGTGAGAGCAAGGGTCCCATTAATACTTTGAAGAAGTCTATTTGTAGACTTCATTTTATAGATGGAGAAATAGTTGCCTACCTATCTCAGATTTCCTCACTGACAAACACATGACTACATGCAGGATACACTAGTCACCAGTCAGGGGTGGCAACCATTCTCAGAGCTTATTTTAGTGGTTAATATGTTGGCGGTCCAAATTCTCAGTAATTGAGATGTTTGAGGCTCATGCAACTATTTCCCACTGTCTCCCCATGATAAAATGGAGGTGAGAGCACCTTATCTCTTGGGCTGAGGCTTAAGGGAGATAACCCACGGGGCAGAACTGACTATGGTGCTGATGGTGTGTGCTAGGAGGATGAGGTCCATAGCCACTGTTTCAACTTTGATGAAGCTGCCCAGGGGTTGGTGATACTCTTCCCCCACTGTCTCTGGGGACTGTAGGAAGGGGTGATCAACCAGTAGGCACAAGCATTGACCTGGGGAAGCAGGCTCTATATCATCCCTCAGTACCCATGGGGATTACTTCCAGGATCCCAGGACCTAAAAATTAACAGCCGCTCAAGTCCTTTATGTAAGTGTTGTAGTATTTGCATATAACCTATGCACATCCTTACATATGCTTACATCATCCCCAGGTGGCTATGCCAGCCAGGACAATGAGAGCTCCTTGTAATAGCGGTTAAGCTGCATTGTTTAAAGGAAAATGACAAAAACCATCTGCCCATACTCAGTACTGTTTTGCATTGAGTCTAGCTGGATACAAGGGTAAGGAACCTGTGGACATTATGATGACAGGTCATATACACAGGATGATTAAACCATCCACAAATTAAGGACTCTGGTTACCTTACTCAGCAAAAAATTTACTTTCCACAAAAATGATCACTTCTCTCAGCTGAAGGCTCAGCCAACAGGTTCTCTAGTGCTGAGTGGCTCCAGACAGAGAACCCTGAGTCTGAAATAAGCTGTGTTCCCCCACAGATTGCAGGCTACTGAGATCTGGTGATTAGACTCCGAGCAGTTCTGCCTGGGAGGAATGTTCATTAGCTCATGGCAATAGAGTCTTGATCTACACTCTGCAACTCCTCCTGCGGGGTCTTGGTGAAATCTGGTTTGGTGCCTTAAGGTTAGAAGGGAGACTCTGAGCTTGGGCTTCTACCTGTCAATGAAAGACTGTTCCAAAATCTTGGGAGAAAATGTCCTTGTCATTCAATGAATCCCGATAGGTAAGAGGCAGACCATGTGTGTCCTTGTTGAAGTAGCTGTGGCTCCGTTGGGGGAAGTGTATCACTGTAGAGGAGGCTTTTGAGGTCTCTTTTGCTTAAGCTTCACTCAGTGTCAGACAGACTCCTTCCTGTTGCCTTCTGATCAAGATATAGCCAGCACAATGTCTGCCTGCATGCCACCATGTTCCCTGCTATGATGATAATGGACTGAACCTCTGAAACTGTAAGTGAGCCACCCCAGTTACATATTTTCTTATAAGAGTTGTCATACAGCGTGTATCCCTAGTCTTTTTTGGAGGAGGCTCTTCACTGGGTGGTGTCTTCAGATTAGGGCTGAATTCATTTCCCTTGCTCTCAGAGCATCAGAGGCTTCTCCTTTAGTCTAAGCAAAAGAATGAATACAAGGTGTTTCCCTCCAATCATTTACTTATTCATCAGAGGAAGTGGAGCTGCTGGACCCATTTGAGATGGGCTGCAAGCTACATTCAGATCATGAAGATCAGTAGTCAAATGTACAGAAGCAGACTGTGAATGCTGACTGTTGTTAATTGGAGGATGCAAGGCAAATTCCAGCTTAGCTGCTCCAGGAGCCACACCTCTTAAAGGGAGTCTACCTTTCATGGGGACATGGCATCTTCTGGTGATTCATTTTTTCATGGGGTCATGGTCTTTCCTGAGGACTAAGCATTTCCTGACAGCATGTCCTCTCCTGAGGACATAGACCCTTCAGGGATATACATCCTCCTGAGGATGTAATTTTTCTTGAGGATGGCAGAGATACCCTGAGAAAGGAAGAAGCTATGTACCTACCTTAAGGGAAAGCTGGTTATCAGTAGTGAGGTCTCTGTTGTCACTGTTCCCATGGAGATTACAAGTCCAGACCAAGGGCAATTGCAGAATGAACGTTAGCCTATGTGTACCTGTGTGAGCCTGTGCAAGCCCGTGCAAGCCTGTGTGTGCCAGTGTGAGCCTGTGTAAGTCTGTGTAAGCCTGTGTAAGCCTGTGTGAGCCTCTGTGAGCCTGTATGAGCCTGTGTAAGCCTGTGTAAGCCTGTGCAAGCCTATGTGAGCCTGTGTGAGCCTGTACAAGCCTGTATGAGCCTGTGTAAGCTTGTGTGAGCCTGTGCAAATCTGTATGAGTCTGTGTGAGCCTGTGTGAGTCTGTGCAAGCCTGAGGTTGATGTTGGGCATACTCAGGAGCTATTGAGATTTAGTCCACAGTCACTTTGTTGTCCTTTCTCCTAACATGTTTACCTTATTTTAAAAAGAAGAACTAACTGTTCTTTCTGATGGTGGAAAGTACAGGGAGAGAATTTTATTTTAAAAGTTTAATATAGAATTTCTGGGGTAAAGAAATAATCAGAGATATAATTAATAATAATCATATTATCCCACTAAACATTCTATACATGGGCAGAGTTTATGAATATGATTTCTAAACAAAAAGGCAAGTGAGCCAGAACTGGCAGTCTTTGCTTTATTATAAAATGTTCTGAGGTCATCCTTGTGGGTTCCTGGGAGTTTCCCTGGTACAAGGTTTATCCAAAACCTCATGGCGGCACTCTTTATCAAAATATCTCTTTCATTACTTTCCCCCTCTGTCCTGTCCCCAACTTGACCACCCCCTCCCTTATACTGCCCCCTGTCCCTGGTTTACCCAGGAGATCGCATCTATTTCTTCTTCCCAGGGATATCCATGCATCCCCCTTAGTGTCCTCCTGGTTACCTAGCTTCTCTGGAGCAGTGGATTCTAGCCCACAAGGATGACCCCAGATAAATCTTCTAGCAATAGTCAAGAGGTTACCTGAACTGGCTTTCCCCTGTAATCAGATTGGTGACTATCTTAATTGTCATCATAGAGCCTTCATCCAGTAACTGATGGAAGCAGATGCAGAGACCCACAGCCAAGCACTGGACTGAGCCCTGGGAGTCCAGTTGAAGAGAGGGAGGAGAGATTATATGAGCAAAGGGCTTCAAGATCAAGATGGAAACCCACAGAGACAGCTGACCTTATCTTGTGGGAGCTCCTGGGCTCTGGACTGACAACTAGGGAGCTGGCATCAGATTGACCTAGGCCTTCCGCATCTGGGTGACAATTGTGTAGCTTGATTTGTTCGTGTGGCCCCTAGCAGTGAGGCCAGGACCTGTCTCTTTGGAACCTATTCCCTATGATGAGATGTTTTGCTCAGCCTTGATGCAAAGGAGAGGAACTTGGTCCTGCCTCAACTTGATATGATTTGTTGACTCCCATGGGAGGCCTTACCCCTTCTGAATGGAGACAGAGCAGGAGTGGATGGGAGGATAGAAAAGAGGTGGGGGAGGAACAGAAGGAGAGGAGGGAGGGAAACTGGTTGGTATGTAAAATAAAGAATAAGAAAGAAAAACATGTTCTGATCTTTGATTTTAAACTTGTGCCTGTCAGAGCACCCAGATCTAACTGCTAGCAGACCCTACCAAACCTTGCGGAAGCCAGTCTGTGCAGGGGGCCTCTAGTGTCATTGGTGTCCTGACAGGAAAACAGATGGTTTTCCAGGATTAGAGCCTGAAGGACTGTTTGACATGGCATGACCTAGAGTCTCCTGAGTAGATGTCTTCAGAACTCTGGAGAGATGGGGAAGAGCTCACCAGAAACCCTAGACTTCCTAAATGTCCCTATACGAACCTGGAGCATTTGCAACCTTTCTGTGGAGGATCTGCCTCCACCACAGAGAGCTGCTGCAGGCAGGAGAGGACCAAGGAGGCCAGCAAATGCTGACATCTGGAGGATTGTATTCCCTTTGTGTGGGGCTCTTGATCTATCTTGGCAGGTAATTTATCTAAGATAGATTTTTATTTTTAAAGCAAAGTTTATTTTGATTTAAGGTTCCAGAAAAATCAAGATAGACTCTTAGAAAGGAAGGAGAGTACTCTGGAGGCTGAGGCAAAAGATGAGGTGTCTGGGGCCTTGGACTGCAGAGTGAGGCTCTGTCTCAAACTCCCACACACAAACAAGACAATGGGGACACAGGGTATCGATCATTTCCCCACTGCCCCAACACAGCACAAGGTTAAAGGACAAGTGGTACAAATGAAAGTGTTATTTTCTAAGGACCTAAAATTTGATTTTGTGTAAAAACAAAATAATTCTTGCTACTTGGTTTGCCTGAAACCTATCCTAAGGTCACTGGGGTCCCTGGGAGCAGCCTTTTGTTTTCTAGGCCTTTAATAAAAACTCTGGTCCTGTGTGAGAAACCCATTTGTAGACTTGCTTTGTTCCTTCTTAGGACTTTGAGTTGCTAGTCTGAAATCCATACTGTGTATCCCTGAGAAGTGACGTGGACCAGTGGTTCTCAGAGTGTACTGTGTATCCCTGAGAAGTGACGTGGACCAGTGGTTCTCAGAGTGTACTGGCAATGGTCATGATAAGTTTTGACCTTCTCCGGGGCCTCTGCTTTCCTCCTGGCAGTTCACAACCCCTGTCCTGAGCCAGTCTTCACCTGCTGTACCTAGAGCCAGAGTTCTGGTTACGTTACTCCCATACAGGGCTGCTCGTGTACAAGGCCAAAGAAAGGAGGCTTAAGGACAGGCACCCTAGCACAATTCCCAGATAGGGCACCTACACAAGGAATTCTGTCACCTGCTGGGCCACACAGCTAATCCTGGTATGATCCCAAGGAATTCCCACATGTTATGGCAAGTGTCTTAATTCTAAGAAGTGTGTGTGTGTGTGTGTGTGTGTGTGTGTGTGTGTGTGTGTGAGAGAGAGAGAGAGAGAGAGAGAGAGAGAGAGAGAGAGGCCTTTTGAGCCATGTCTGGTTAGCTTGTGCTTTCTCTGGGTGGCCATCTTCATGAATTGCTCCTCTGTCCTTTCATTTTCTGGTTTACATCGACTTCCAGCTTTAGGGTAGTATTTCTCAAAGACTTTAAGAATCTGAAAAAATAACCTGTTCCTGAGCAGTCTTTTCCTGTCTTGTTTCTCCTTTGACCTTGGAGAGAATGAATGGTTTACTGCAAAGCATCAAGCCTATGTGTGAAGCTTCTGTTGAATCAGGAATAAGTGTGATTGATAACTGAGTCTGTCTTCATAAGGCAGCTTCAGCCTTACGCTCCAGTGGGCAACTGTGATTCCAGCTCTCTGCCACACCATGGGTGGAGGTAGCTCCTTGCCTAGCCTTTTCAAGTTGTGCACAGCTGACTTGACCTTGCTGCCGTAAACATTTCTCCTCACCACGGGCTGGCCTTAAGCTTGAAAAACTGTGTGCCTTAAACACTGTGAAGAACAAGCCTTTTGATGTGAGGGGAGACAGAGACACGACAGCCTGGACTGAATATGGCCTATAATGAAATGAGCAAATGCCTGTGTCTGTCGGAGCTCCTGCTGGAATCTGTCACTGGGTGAGCCCTAGAACTAATGTCCATTCTGGGCAGGAGTCATAGAAGGTCTCTGTGGGATTCCTCCTTCCACTCCCAAGACAACAGAGGGTTACCATTAGGCTGTTATGGGTCAAGGGCATTCATTGAGCCAGAGGGCTGCTGGTGTGGTCTGTGCCATCAGGCGTAAGTATGAGGAACCCTATTAGGAAGAGTGGCTACAGGATGCAGGGAAAAGAGGGTATAAATATTTTTAGGAATATCAAATAATATGGAAGAAATGTGTCTACTTGACACAAGTGCCAAAAGCTCTCTTCTAAATTTAGCCAAAGTGTTCCTTTATTTGAGAGCCAGGTGGGAAAGGCATAGCAAAGACATCTTCTTGTTCTCAAGTGAGCTGTGACCATATAGATAGCTCTGGGCACTATGCCGAAGCCTAGAGGGCCTAACACCCCCTCCAAGAGATTCCCGGCACTGCCAACTTACCTTTTCCTTCTTTCATATGTAGCTAAGTCTGCAATTTTTGTGAAGTCTATTTATATTTCTTGAACTGAATGTATTTTGAAGCCAATGATGACCTCCCACATGGCCCCCAGGGGAGAATCTGACCACATGTGACTGGGATACCCCCTGAAACACAAATCTGAGGAGAAAGAGAGCAGCTAAGGCGAAGTTCGAGCTGCTGCAGGCAGAAGAGCTGGGCTTTCCCCAGGCCACAGCTTGTCTTAGGTTCTCAGGCACCTGAGCCTGCGGGCATGAGTTCCATCTTGTGGAGTGGGTTCTAAATCCAATTAGAGAGTGATAAACTCAATGACAGCTTTGTAGATTCTTTTTTGTCTCATATTGCTTTGCTGGGGCATTTTCTACCTTATTGTCTTGTCTTACTGGTCTTTTGAATGTATATTGTGGTTTCTAACTTAGTGTTTTTGTGGGTTCTCTCTGTCTGTCTTTCTCTCTGGTGTTTCCTGTGCTTTTCCACTGTTTTTTTTTAATTCTGGTTTGTTTGCTTTTTTATTTGTCTGATAGTTTTCGAAAAAAGAAAGAAAGAAGCTACTGAGTTGGATGGATGGCACTGTGGAAAGGATCTGGGAGGAGATGGGGGAGAGAAGCCACTATCAATTCGAATATATTGTATGAATTTTCAGTTAAAAAAAAAAGAGCTAGTCTTGACGAGGCTCAGCTTGGGCAGTGTGTGCCTAGAGCTTTGCTGGAGCCTGTCCCGGTGCTCAGGGTACCCTGATGGCACTGTGTTTGCCATAGTTTCATATTTCAATGAGTCTCTGAAACAACCCAGTATCTAAAGTATAAAGTGTGGAGACTGCAATTTGGAAGAATTACTCATTTTGACTTTGGTCCATCATTTCCATTGCCTTTTGCATTGAAATATTTTGACTTTTAAATCCATTATTATAAATTTATTCTATTTGAAAAATCTCTGAAATGTTTAATTAAGAACAAAAATAGTTCTTTAAAATGGACAGAACGCACAAGGGATCAGAAGCTGGGCCTCACGCAGGCAGGGTTTAATTATAGCCCCCTCAGAAGCACCAAGTGGGACTGGGGAGTTTCTCAGTGTCTCAGGAACTCTGGAAACACTTCCTGAGCATGACTTAGGAGAAATCAAGGAGAAGAGAGGTCTTGTTCCGTGAGGACACATGGGAGCCTCTCGCATTCCCATCAGTCTTTCATTGAGGAGCGCTCCGAATACAGCTCCCAGAGATCTCCGTACACAGGAGCTCATGCACAAGAGAACGAAGGCTTGAGCGAGTGTCTGGCCTGTGCCTCCAGGGAGCCGCACATGGGGTTAAGAAGCTAGTGACAATGCAGTTTAAAGACACCGCTCGGCGCCTATGGAACAAAGTCCGTATACAGGCTCTCAGGGAGACGATCCCATCTAGATGTGGGACTCCTCCCAACTCTACGTCCTCACAGAAGCCCTGAGACTTACGGCTGCTTGATCTGCCCACATGGTCCCTAAACAGGTGATGTGTCCCCATTGACCAACTTCAGAGGGACAGAGTCAAAGCCCTGCTCCATGGCCATCCTCTCAGCTTTAGATAAGAATATGGGACACTCAGGACAGGACCTAAGAAACCATCCTTCAGAACCAGTGCTTGAGCTGAGATGATATCCCACTCCCGGAAGGCCAACCCACCGAACAGCTTCAGGGCAGTTTGGGGCATCTCAGGAGTTCAACATGCACTCACGTCTTCTGTAAAAACACACTTCCGATCTTATTCCACATGAGCAGGACCATCTGGGCTCTCAGATGGGGTTTTCCAGTCTCAATTTCCAGATGAGGAAGGGGCTACTAAGAACGCTGACCTCAAAGGCCAGGCTGCCCAGAGCTTTGCCTTTGGGCTTCTACTGCAGGCCCTTGTGGAATCGGGGGCCATACTTGTGGGCTCCAATGTATAAAAGGGTGAAATGAAAGGTGGCACGGAGGATGGTACCATTAACAAACGGGGCAGAAACAACCATTTCAGGGATTTGGAAAATAAGGAAGAAGCAGGGAAGTCTGAGAATTCGGGCCTCTAGTCACACACGCGGGATGCAGGTGACCTAGGGAGGACACATCTGCTTTAGTGTCCTCTCTGCACCTCCACTTCAACTGCATCCACAGTAGCTACCATTTGTCTGCATTCTCTGGGCTCGTGAGCTGACTCAGGTTAGTGAACCTCCTCTTGAGGTTGCTCTCCAGGGTATGTGGGTGGGGCTCAGTGACATGACATTCAGAACAATCTGTAATCACCAAGTCCAGATCACACAATTGTCCTGTGTGCTCAGCGGCATGCTGTAGTTCTGGGGGGCAGGTACCACCCACGGCTTCACCAATAATCATAGCCACGGAGAACATGGGATGCACTTGTCACCGAGAGGCTAATGGCAGTGATTATGCACAACAGAACAGGCCGGCAGCACCACCGTGTCACTGTCCAGAAAAGAAATCTGCTTTCTCAGGGAGTGGCACCAAGTGATGCCACACAGCAGAATCAGGCCATCAACCATGTGCATCATGGGGGACAGGAAGGTCAGAGGTTCCCTCTTCCCACGTCTGACCAGGGTTTTGCATGGGCTCCTGGGGGCGTAGTAGGTCAGAAATGAGCTGGCATCTGTTCAGACGGGAGGAATCCTGGCCTCAACACCCTGCTGGTTCTTCCCTCAACTTTGCTTCACTCTGCGGGATGCAGTGCAGGCCCCGTTCCATAGCGTTCTGACTGTGCTAAGGGGCTGGAGTCCAGGCCAGCATCCCAGTCCAGAGCTGGGACTACCAGGAACAGGGCTGAAGAGGGTAGGAGGCCAGTGGTTGCCGTCTCTAGTGGAAATGTCAAAGCAAGTGTGGGGAGCAATGGAAGACTGTAAAATCAGACAGATGAAGGCCAGCAAATCCCAGCTTTTCTCCATGCCTGAGTAACACCCCACCCCCACTCTCCATGCATGGCATCAGTGCCATCAAGCTGGAGTGAGAGGCATGGTATCTTGTCTGACTCACAGGACACATGCAACTCTGAGGTTGCCATGCTACTAACCTCTGACCAGTGTGCAGTACCGTCAACCAGGGGAGACATCACTAACCGCTGACCAGTGTGCAGTACCGTCAACCAGGGGAGACATCACTAACCACTGACCAGGTGCAGTACCGTCAACCAGGGGAGCATTCTCAAAGACATGACATTTCTTTCATTGAATTTCACAATCTTTTGGCTTTGAATTATAAATCTTAATAAAAGGAAAGCAATTAGTCTGGGGAAAGGAACAAGTGGGTCAACTCTCAGAATCAGCCCTGCTAATACGGTTGATGGGAGGGCATTTGTGATAGACAGGAGGCAACTGGCTGTGCTGTGCCTGGCTACTTACTGACTCTGTAGCGTCTGTATAGGGAAACAGAGCACCTTACTGAGCAGTCGGCATGCATGCACATACCTAACTGTGGGACTGCAAGGAGCTAAGTCCTCCTCGCAGTAAGAAGATGACCCAGCCTGAGGAGGAGGATGAGACAAAGATAAACCACAATGCCCAAAGCTGCCAGGGTTTGTGGAGCCAAGCAGAGGTACAGGACTGAGTGTGGATGCACTCCCACGAGGAATGCCCACATCACCAACAATTGCATTCTTATAGGAAGATCTACTCTTGAATGTGGTACTCTTAATCTTAGAAATGGCTGGGTAAGTTCTGTAGCTATGTCTGGAGAGGCTCTTGGCACTTGGCATGAGTGGCCTGGGGTAAGACACCAGGAGCTACAGACACAGCCTCTGAGCTTATGAAGATTTCTGGCACTCTGTCTACGGGATATCCTATCTATGGGCTCAGACTAAGAACTACTGAACCAGCTCCCCAGGAACCCAGTGGGTGACAAAACTGTAAATGGGATGAAAAGACCCAGATAGCAAGGATTCATGGCTCAGAAGACCCCGGAAGCGCTACTCTGTGGCAGGTGTAACTCCCACATAGGAAGCTTTACCACCAAGACATGCTGACTGGCAAGGAAAGCCGGCCTTCCTGGGCCTCCAAAAATTATGTAGAGTCAGCAAATCCCAAAGGCCACAGCAGCGCAGGGGCCAAGTGGGACTGGAGAAGCTGCACTACCACGGGAAGGAGACCTGTGGAGAACACTGTCTGTGCACAGTGTCAGCGAGAGGAGCTTTATGGCCGGGCGAGCACCTACCTCACTCTCATCCTCGGGGGCGCTGTAGCCACAGGCATCTATGAAATCTGGAAATGTCTCCGACCACCCATCACTAGTGCAGTTTTTGCTTATGTTTCCTGGAAAGTAAATTCAGATGTTTGGTCCTTGAAAAGTAGGCTCATGATACAGGGCGGTAAGACTAGTTGAAGCTGAAGCCCTAATCGACAAGAAGCAGTGCGGTAGGTTAGAGACACCGCTTCTCTACACAGTCAGTAGGAGACCAAGCCTCCTCTCACTGCTTTTCTCCGTTTCAGTCGGCCGAATTCCCCATTTTAAGCATCAACATTCTCATTCCTTGAAGGGTTTTGCCCCATAGTATCTGACCAGAAACAAAATTTCCGGTTTTCCAAAGCATTGTACTTCCCTTGTTCGAGTAATGTCTTCTAATCTTTACTTTTCTAGGCAGATCCCTCCATGTTGTGAACACATGGATCCTGAGCCATGTATGAAGAATGCATGAAAACCTGGATCCTGAGACATGCAGAAAGGACAACACAGCACAGTGGGGCTGAGGTGGTTGCAAACTCTCTCCCCGAGCTTACAACCTGCGGGGATCTCTCTCAGGTGAACAGTAACCTTGCCCCCTTCTCCTGATCTCCATTATCACTCATGCACATTGTCCTGCTTTAACTGTGGAGACTTTGTCACCCAGCCTTTCCCTCTACATTTGCCCTGCTTGCCCATCCAGACTTCAGCAGATGAGCTACTCCTGATTCCTTAAAAGAAAACTCCCCCACCATGAGCCAGATGTTCTGCTCCTTTAGCACTGGGGAGCACATAGCTACCAAACAAGCAAGGCCCAGCTTCTTGTTACTGTGATGGAAAAGCTTACCCTCAGATACAAACACCTTTGAGCCCAGGAATCAATGCAAACATCATACCTGGTCTGCTGTAGATGTTGCTGAACACTTTGGGGCAGGGCACTGTGACAGTTTCTCCAATGTCTGCAGGGCGCCAGCATGTGATATTGTCCCAGACACCACTGCAGCCTGGAAGGAGAAGCCAAGAATTAGATGCAAGTCATAGGCCATGAGAACACACTGCTTAGAAGGGGACAGGAGAGTGAGTGACCATCTAAATGCTCCGCAAGAAGGAAACTGCTCGTCACATAGCTGTCAAGGCATTTTTCTACTCACAGGGCGCTGTTGAGACAGGAGTAGCTTGGGTGCTCATCTGAACACCTCTGAAGAAAGCACAGGCCTGTGGTCGAAAGCATGTGAATAATTCAGTGTGCACTGTGTACTTTTAAAAGCTTTATTTCTTTTTAAGCTGATAACTAATAATTGTACATACTTACAGGGTAGCTGAGATGTTTTGATACAATGTTTTGATACATTGAAGGATGGGTGGACATTTAAAATTAATTGTCTTAGCGTTCTGGTTTAAATTAACTATAGTCACCCCTCTATGCAATAGGTCACTAGACCATGTTTTATTACCCAATTGAATCTTCTTGCCATCTACACAGCACCCAAAGTTGGCTTTTGGTGACAGCATTCTACATTTTGCTCCACTTGTCTGTCTCAGCCTGGCATATTCTACTATGCATCAAGTCCTCTGGGCCCATCATAATATGGCAAATGGCATAAGTATTCTCTTGTATAATGCTGAACAAGATCCCATTGTATCTCTGTACCACATTTTAAAATAAAAGAGAGAGTGGTTACTTTTTTTCTGATTTGCACATTCAGTGTGGAAACTGGGCTCCTCATGGTATTGAGTCTTGTGGAAACCTACTCCAGGGTGAAGTTAATGGTCTCGTGAGCTGAGCCTGGTTAGATCAGGGTTCATCAGTCATATACCTTAAATATGTTCAGACACCTAGGACACTGAATGATACTTTCCTTTGGGTTTCGGCTGGCTGGGTTTATTGATCTGGTTCTTCCTTTGTAGTTTTCCTAGACATCCACTTGGGAGATTGACTATACCAGCATTTGGGGGACCTACAAAGCTGGGGATACTAAGTCACTAGGTCTTCTGACATTCTCTTAGCTCCTGTTATATCTTCCCAAGGGATTTTTATTAGTTTTATAGAGGCATGAGCTGCAGCTTCACTTCCTTCAGTCTATTTTCCTGCTCAGTGAGGTTAGGGGCAGGTTCTGCAAGCCCAGCAGTTACTGTGGGTTCTGTCCATGGCAACCTGGGCTTGACCCCACTCATGCTGGGCTGTGGGCATGGCCTGATGTGCCTAGGTATTATTCCCCCTGAATGGATTGCCCTGGAAGGGCTGACCCCACCCCAGTGGAGTCATGTGAGAGCTGTATGGCTGAGAGAGGCTCCTTGGATCCTTCCTCCTTGGTTGTGTCTACTGTGTGCAGCCAAGGATGACACTAGCTAATTTGGGTAGTGCTTCCGACAGGACAGCAGCATGGAGGGACATCTTTCTTCCAACATTCAAACATTCCTAAGTTTGAAATCACAGAAGCAAAACTTCTTGGGGAAAAGAGGTGGGGCAGGCTTGCCCTGACAGTGCTCACGACAAACTCAGTTTGGACAGCCTTGTCAGTCTCTTGTCATCTTGCAACAATTGCAAGGGCTGAGGAGCGAACACTCCCATTCTGACAATGTCCAAAGACCTCCTGACCAGCCCCTGCGATTGGATACTTTAAAGCCTTCCATTCCTGTCCCCGAGTCCTCATGGACCATTCTTTGCACTTCCTACATAGCTGTCCACACAAGCTGTCAGAAGTCCTCCTGAAGATGATATCCAGAGGATTCTCTACTGCTTAGCAGCAGCAGCAGCAGCAGCAGCAGCAGCAGCAGAAACACCCCTGGATGCCATTTTCCTGCTCTGGGAGGCAAATGTGAAGTCTAAAGCAGGCCACAAAAGTCTTTGAAGTGAAGTTAGGAAACATGCTGATGTAGCAGATGGGGCCGGGGGGGGGGGGGGGGTGCACCTCACCTCAGCCTTCTCCCTTGGGCACCTGTCCCATCTGAGCAGTGAGGCTGGGGGGGGGGGAGGGTGCACCTCACCTCAGCATTCTCCTGTGGGCACCTGTCCCATCTGAGCAGTGGGGCTGTGAGTGCACAAGTGCTTTAATATGAGAAGATGAGAAGGGTGCAGAGGAGAGAGATCAAAAAGTCACTGCAACTTACTAATAGGAAGGAAAGCAGTGAGGGCCTCAGTCATGGCAGCTCAGCTCAACCAGCTCTTGATGGAGACATGAGATAAGGTCAAGTTTTTATTATAGAAAGTGTTTTTTTTTCTTTTGTCTTACTTCAGGAGGAACCAGACAAAGTACTTCTTGTACCCTGGCCATTCCTTGCACAGAATTTGCTGTGGCCAGAACAGCCATCTGGCAGGACACAGAATTAGAGTTCCTCTTGGATTCTATGGATGTGCCAAGCTTCCTAGGTCATGATCCCAGGAGGAGAGCCAGGAGCAGAGCAGATCCTCTTGAGAGTACCCTGTAAGTCCTTCAGACTCATGCCTCCAGTAAAGCATCAAAGGGACCCTTCCATTTTACATATGATACAGCTGTACAGTGGCTGAGCCAACAGCCCCAGTGGCTACTCTATGCTGCAGCCTAGCATTAGCCTGATCAGAAACCCCCTCACTGGAGCTGCCTCCATGTTATCCACAGACTAAATGCTGCAATGGCCCTGCAGGCCATCTTGCTGGGCCAACTTAACCTTGAGGAACACATAAGCAAGCTTCCAGATAGCTTTCTCCTCTCAACAAGTACCCAAGATCCAGCTGTCATCTCCAACCCTCTTTACTCCTGATGTGTTTTCCTTGCACCATATTACCCAGATAAGGGAGAAGAACACAGCATTCCACAAGTACCACCTACTCATAAACTACATACAGGGGTGCAGAGGGAAATCTCAGACCTACCTAAGTCTTGCTCAGGGGTCTGTCCCTTAGGGCCTTTCCTTTGGGTCCTCCATGGGTCCACTCATCACCACAGTCTCACACATACATACATGGAAGGAGGTCATAGGATTTTGATTTACAAGGAAGAATATCATTTATTGTCTTCCCATGTAAGCAGGTTCTCACATTTGTCATGTTATGTGTGTAGAATATGGTTATTTTCATTGGCAGCACGATATTCCAGAGTCTGATTTTAACAGTTAAATCCCATTTTCAAGTCCATTATGTTTATGAAATAATTGATAGGAAATATAGTAATTAAATAAAGAAGAGGGATAAAATGAATGCATGGGTTTGCCTTTTAAAAAAATTGCAGTTCGGGCTGGAGAGATGGCTCAGCGGTTAAGAGCATTGCCCGCTCTTCCAAAGGTCCTGAGTTCAATTCCCGGCAACCACATGGTGGCTCATAACCATCTGTAATGAGGTCTGGTGCCCTCTTCTGGCCTGCAGGCATACATACAAACAGAATATTGTATACATAACAAATAAATAAATATTTTAAAAAATTGCAGTACTTTCCTAGTTGAAGAATAATTTTGAGAACACTAGTTGAATATGTGAAGAATCAGCATAATCAACAAAGAGTGTGTAGAGAATCAACATAATTCTCCTACAAATAGCAAATTCAGGTACCAACCATTAATAGATACTAAACAGATAATGCTGACTGCTTCTGAGGCCCTGTCGGGAAGACAACCCAGGAACAGAGCCCATACTAACACAACCACCAATGTTGATGTTTGCTCACTTGTGCAGGGCATATCTTCTTAGGGCTCTTTGTGTATGGTATACCTGTTCTATGCTTCACCTTCCTGGAGCTCAATGGTGTGTAGTACACTGATTTAGGGCTCCTCTGTGCGGGGGGGGGGGCATCTTTCCAGAGTGATCCTGTGCGAGGCACACCTGCCCAGGGCACACCTGCCCAGGGCACCCCTTCTTGGGAGCTCACTTGTGCAGGGTATTTACTGGGGTCCCTTGTGCAGACACACCAAGGTCCACCTATGTTAGGCACAGCTGTGCAAGGGACACCTTCCTGGCGCTCATATGTGCAAGGTGCGCTTGTGCAGCCCTTTGTCTTTTCCCCAGTGCCTCTTGAGCGAGGAGGTTACAATTTCAAAGCAGCAGAGTTCCGGGAAAACTAACCATCATTTTTGCCATCAAACCTACCGATCCTCTATGCCTGTCATCAACTTAAGAGACACAGAGCAGGATGGAATTGGAAATTGAATTGGGAAAGATAATTTTCACAAGTGTTTTGTCCTCCTCTGAACTATGCCAATCTATTTTGACCGAATTGTCTCAGACTCCTGCTTGTTGGCCTCACAAAGACACTATGCTGTCTTGTTAAGGAGGGTGCTCGTTTCTCTGCACTGTGCTCACAAAAAGTAAATTCTCAGTGGTCTTCCGAAGGAGCCCTGGTGAAGAGGAGCAATGCAGAATCAGGATGGCTGTTTCCTCCCTTGACTGCTCAGACCCAAAGACCACAGGGTTGGCCTAGGCTAGCCTACCCCTCAGGCTGCTGACAGTGTAGAGGCCAAATCCTAATTGTGTGGAATATTTACTCTCAGCCTTGTTACATCTCCTGGAGCCTTGCAGGCTCAACTGAGGTGTGACCCACAGACATTTAGCAATGTTTTCATCATTACTTCACTTTGGCTTGCAGCTCAGAAATCTTAAATAACACCACTTTTGGGTGCCTAGTGTTAGTGGGATACTTGTGCCCTCCACCTGAGCTGACCACGCAGATCAAATGCATTAACTCCTGAACAAGCAGCATGGTTACAGATGTGGATGTTCTCTGAACAGCTGCTTCCCAAGCTGCCAAACTGCTGGGCAAACTTTTCTCTGAGTTTGAACACTCCTATGTGAAGGAGAGACTTATGGGGTCCCTTCCCATAGTGATACAAACAGTAATGGTTCATCAAGCTGGACTTCGGTGCAACGGCTTCTTTTGCCTTGTTGTTGGTGCCCTATCAGGGTGACTATGCTTGTTCACAAGATCCATACAGGCAGTTTGTAACCAAGGCCTTCTGTCTTAATGTTCACTGTACACAAGGCTCCAGAGCAATAAATAAATCTACACAGGAAGCAGGATGTGGACCACCTGGGTCCGGATTTCACAGCTCCTAGGAATGTGAATGCACTATGCTTGCTTTCTCTGTAGATGCCGGCTGCTCAAGTGGCTAACAATTCTTCTGAGTGCTCTAGAGTCCCAGTTAGCTACTCTGAGGGTAGAGCATGGTTATAGGAGCCCTGCAAGGGAGAACCTCCATCCTTTTCTTTTGTTCTAAGAGTGTTTCATTTGTTCTTAAAATATTGCCAGTGAGATCAGTACTCCATCCATGCATTAGCTCATCTAGGTATGTTGCCAAATGCCATTTTAGGAAAGTCACAATTAGGAATAATGACAGTAACTGAACCGGGAGAGAAGCACAGCAAAGAAACCTTTTGAGGGAAATACCCAAGGCAATAGCCTGTCAAGACCAATGAACGAAGTGCTCTTTAGAATGGATGCTCCTCTCGGGAGACTGTTAATGTGGCTAGAGATGATCACACACTGGGGGCTATTCAAGAGATTATTAATGGGACAGGCTTAGGGTCTGTCAGGAGCCTGAGCATCCACTGAGACAGATGCTAGCCAGCACATGGCTCCTATCTACTGACTGCAGCTTTTAGATGAGTTGTGGGCACGCTGCTTATACATCAGACTTTCAAGAGAGTCTGCTGTGCTTGGTGCCACACTGTGTCTCCCAGGAGCGTCTTGACAAGTTCTTCCATGCAAGAAAGCGTAGCAGAGGCTTCATCTGGGGTGTGCTGGTAAATGGGACCACTCTCAGTATAAGAGAAATGACCCAATCAGGTCAGGACTGAAGACTCTACAGGCCAGGGTCCATGTGTTTGGAGTGCCACATGGGTACTGCACAGAAGCCAGGTAAAATGCTCAGAATCTAACCAGGGTGTGGCCAGAATCTCATTCCCAACCTCTAGGGTGGAGGATTAACGACCAACCAAGGACTGGAAACATCATTTCCAGGACACTGCTGCTGGGTCACCGGGGAGTCAGCTCACATCAGGCTTCTGAATCTAAAAGGCAGCAGCTTTATTCTGGGGTTCAGATGGGTTCCAAAGGTGGGAACCAGGTTCTGGATCTTGAACTAAGTTTGTACCATGATTCAGACCAGAAACAACCCAAGCTGCTAAGCTAAATTATGCTGAGGGCATAATCTGCTCCCACATAAAATTCTCCAGAAGCTTTTCTCCAAGGTTGGCTGTGGCCCAGGGCCTGCTATTACCTAAGGGAGTTTAAGGCTGGGCAGAGTCGGGAGACGTTTTGCATAGCAGCAGATCCCATCTGGAGGCTACATCAATGGCATGGGAAATCCTGCCAGGGGATCGCAAGATAATCTCCCTCAGATTTATGAGCAGGACCATCTCAGTATATCTACTAGTAGGGCCTGACACATCTAAGCTGGAACTGACCCAGGCAAGGAGACCAAAGTGCTGGATACTCCAGGCAGTTGTGAATCCAACCCCTCATGGACGCTGATGTCAAGCCACCATTCAGCTGTAGCCAGGACAGAGTGGTACCAATGTAGAAACAGAGGACTCTGCTTTCCAGGGTGCCTAGGCCCTGGAAGGCTGGCAGTCAGTGACCCCATCCTATCTGTCTGGGTCAGACCCCACTCCTCAAGGCTAGTTCTGAGACTTCAGTAGTTCTGCTCTGGCCTCTGTCATGAGGGACTGGCATGCTCCAGAGATGACTGGCCCTGCAGCTGGAACCTTCCCTTTCCAGCTTACTCCCATCCCTCTTTGCCTAGTGCAGAGTCTGAGTACTACCACTTCCTGCTGCCTCCTGCTGGGCAGGGCCCCTGCCTGATCTCCTCCACCTCTTCCTTCAGCAGTGCTCCTGCATAGGAACAGGCTTAGACATTCCCACAAAAGGAGATTTCCCTGAACTTGAAGCAGCCTTCTTCCATGGAACATCCTTCAGGTGGCATTGTACATTCCAGCTGCCAGGCCTTTCTGTTCTTGTCTCCTTAGAGTTTGGCCTCTAGCTTCCCGATCTGTAGAAATGGCTTTGGGGAGTTACTTTTGCCCACTGGTTCCCACAGGGAACATTTTCATCTCTCCTCTGGAATGCTTGTCATGTTTCTTCATTTTCAAGGATGCCCTGGCCTTCCTAAAATATAGCTCATCCTGAGACGCTGTTTCTTCAAAGCCCTCGGTGTATCTCCACCCTCAGGGCTACAAAACCATTCTGCTCTCTCCCCATCTATGCTTATGCTCCTAGCCTGCTGCTACCAGCCCCTCTTACTCCTTGCATCTGAGTTCAGCTTGACACAAGTCTCTCATGCCAGTGCCTAAGCCCCAGGTAGAAATTCCCCCTCTCCTTCCTTGGAACTCCCCATACATTTTGGTGCTGGAAAACTATATGTGCATACTTTTATCTTCCCAGAGTGTTTTAAATTACAGATTAACCTCCTAGAGTGTTCCCACGGGGTACAGCACAACTTCATGGCAGGCATGCATTGCATTCTTATCCACGATGTGTGGTCTACTGCTGCTCTCAGGTCTTCTCCAAGCAGTTTCCATCCTCCAGAAAGCAGGCCACTCAGGTAAGGTTGGGCAGCACACCCTTCTGTATCTGAGAGGCACAGACTGTGGGGATTATCTGTGTCATCTCATGTGGTGTCTCTCTAGTGAGGTGTCTCACCTAGAAAAGCCCTAGCTGCTCCCCTGCCCAGGAGTCTTAATGCAGGCCCAGAGACGTTGGAAAGAGGTTTGTGTAAGGGGCATAATGGAAGAAGCAACATGGAAAAGTAAGCCAGATCTAGACCTTAGAGAGGAAAACACAGGGCACTGTCTGGAACCTCAGACGCCAACATAGTCCAAGAAAAGAAAACACTAACTTCAGCAGGCAGGTGGTAGTGACCTGGCAGAAATCCTCATCTGAGAGGCAGCTTTGGCTGAACACACAGATGAAGGAACCAAACAGGACTTCGAGTCTGGGAGTGAGTGGACTTGGAGGGCAAGTGGCACTCCTGTCTTTGAGCAGACACTGAAGAATGAGGCAATGTCCTTCTAGAAAATGCTGCTCTGTCTCTAACAACCAATGGGTACAGAGCCAGTAGATGTCTAGGGCCTAGAAAACCCTCCTACCTGAACTCACTGCCTTACCCAGATGTCCTGGGCTTCTGGTAGCAAGCCCAGGACCCCTCCTCTATGACCAAGCAGAGAAAGTCTCAGGTACCATAGGAGTGGGCACCCCCTGCCCCTTGTTCTGAACAGCATCACTGAGGCCCTGCAGTCCCTATCCACTGTGACAGACCTGTGACATGCCCTTCCTGGACCTCAGCACCTGGTGGAACCGCACAGTTTGGTTTTCCTCTTAGTTCAAGTTTTCTCCTCATGGTTCAATCCTCACTGACCAAGAAGTGCTGCACTGCATCAGTGGGCCTTGCTATTTACTGGGTCATGAGATTAGTGACCTGAGGTTAGTCAAATGCTGGTGACATGTTTCATTCCTAAGAACATCAGGGTACCATTTCTAATAGCAAAACTTTGTCATTCTTCGAAAAGTTCAGTCGATAGAAAGGACGAAAGGAACGCACCAGATATTCTATAAATTTGAAGGCGAATGTGAAGCCGACACAGTCTCCAGACTAAAAGAGAGAAAGAAGATCAAAACGCAGACCAAAGCAAGCACATCTGACTTTCGAGGGTGCTGTGCACAGGCACTGTCAGTCTCACGGGGCAAAGGAGAACGGGTATGGGCACGCTTCTCATATTTTAACATGTACACACTTTAACAGTGTCATTCTGTGTACATAGTCATTACTGCTAACTCTCATTTCTATTGTAAAAATGTTCACGGATTCCTTCAGCAAAAGCTAATTGAAATATTTTTAAAGGCACGGTGTAAGATTTGGTGGATGTACCAGGACACAGATAGGCTCTCTTTCTCTCTCAAGAACAATAGGGTAGAAGGACTAACGATCAGTGCCGTGGTCATTGGTGATCACACACCATGCCTGGATAATAAAAAGGTGTCTCAATTTGTTGAGGGTTCTCCTGTGTGGCACCTTCTGAGGAGACACTGCCTGCTCATGTCCACTTCTTTCTGAGGATGTCAGACACAAACAGCATTCTCTGACCAGAGTGGCAATTAAAACACCATCCCTGCCGGGCGGTGGTGGTGCACACCTTTAATCCCAGCACTTGGGAGGCAGAGGCAGGCAGATCTCTGTGAGTTTGAGACCAGCCTAGTCTACAAGAGCTAGTTCCAGGACAGGCTCCAAAACCACAGAGAAACCCTGTCTCGAAAAACCAAAAATAAATAAATAAATAAAAAAAAAAAAAACACCGTCCCTTTGGATGCTCAACTGTCTGGGAGTCTAATGACCTGCTGTGGAGGCTGTGGATGCTGGGGATTCCTAGGGTGGGGCTACAACCCAGATGCATAGGCCTTGGCTCTGAGAGGCTTCAGAGGCGTGTAGGAACCCTTGTGCACTGTGGGAGGAGCAGAAACATCTGTCGCTGGCCCAACATCTGCTATTATCATGAAGCTGTACCTGGCTACTGTCAGTCAGCTTGCCAGCAGGAAATAGCCTCAAGACCCGCACAGTTCCTCCCACAAGTCCAATACTTCATGTTTAAAACAAACCAAGGCCCATTGCACAGCACCTTCCTTGACCTGGTTCTAAGCTGCCTGTAACCATCACAATTTCTTTGGCGAACATCACCTAAAAAATTTCAGGAATGGGGTTACCAAGGCATGTAGTCTAACTTTTGTTCTGTTAAGCCCTAGATGAGCACAGATGTAGATATGAGATGATGTGGGTTCTTATGCTGACTTCCTGGAGGACATTCCCTCCATCTTCAACCATCCGTGAACTTAGGCCCCATAGCCACATACTGTCAAGATTAAATTTGTCGTAGCAATTAATCAAAATTGGAATATAGAACTCCAAATAACCCCACAGCTTTCCGAGTCCTCAGTACAATCTGTTTGAGGATATGGACAAGTTTCGTAGGGATTTGTTACACCCTTTTGTTCTGTTTTCTTATTCATCATATAGTAAAATGGAAGAGTGCCGTTTCAGGACTGTGGGAAATTATTTTGCTAGCATTGAAGTGCTTTATTCCTAACTCCTGATGTTCTTTTACACCAATGCGACGCTGCTACAGAGTATGAAAGCAGCTCTCACAGATGTGAGGAACTCAGCAGTGTCACTTCTGACTTCATGAGGCTACGTCCTGAGGCCTCATCCCACCAGAAGTGCCCCCTCAGCTCCGGCTCCACACAGCCTCTGGCTCCCATTGCCCACAGCATCTTCATCCTGGTAACCTACTGCTATTTATATTCTTGGCATCGAAACCCTGCATATTTCAGAGAGCAGACACAGAACTGGGGACGCAGGCTGTCTCTTCTGAAAGCTGCAGAGTGGCTGGGCTGACAGTCAGCTCTGCTTTCCTGCAGGTGGCTGGCCAATGACCAAGAAGGTTTTTCAAAACAGAAAGGTGGATAAATCAGATACACAGATATTTTTTCTGTAAGCTAATAATGAAAATAGAAGCCCTCAATATAAAATGTCCAAGTAGGCATCTGTTTTTGCAAGAAAACCCTTGAGGTTTTTCTATACACCAAACAAGGGAGGAATCCTACAGACTTGTTCTCCTTGGTCATGCCAGCTAAGCACCAAGGAAAGCCGAGCAGTTTTCACAGACTCCAGCTAGGCTGTTCATATAGGTTGCCCTCTGGGGACAACCCAGGAAGCTTGTCTCAGGGGCTGTCCAGTCTAGGAGTTCCAACATCTCGTGTCATCTCCAGCCACAGAGGTCTGCCCAGCTCCCATGAAAGTCTTATTTTAATTTTACTCTTTTAAAAAAGATTCGTTTCTATTTTACATGTATTAGTGTTTGCCTGCACATATGCAGAAACCTATGAAGTTCCAAAGAGGACACTGGATCCCTTGGAACTGGAGTTACCAATGTTTGTGGTGCCATGGGTGGTGGGAACACAGAAAGTGCTCTTAACTACTCGTCTATCTTACCAGCTTCAGATCTGATCTTATTTCCCTGTCCTCCTCCTTCTTCTTCTTCTTCTTCTTCTTCTTCTTCTTCTTCTTCTTCTTCTTCTTCTTCTTCTTCTTCTTCTTCTTCTTCTTCTTCTTCTTCTTCTTCTTCTTCTTCTTCTTCTTCTTCTTCTTCTTCTTCTTGTTATTGTTATTGTTATCATTGTTGCTGTTTTGCATGTGTGTGTGTGAGCTTTGCCATAGACTATTTTCCTGAACTCTGAATTTGTACTGAACAGAGCCAGCCTCAGTGGCCACAAAGCTGACCCCTTTGTCTCACCTAAAGTCAGTTCCTTAGTGCTAGCCCTTCCTGGGGGCAGTGAAACTGATTGTATATTTGTCTATATTTGCAACTATGGACTGAGGTCAACTGGACAATTTTGGGGATGTGGCCTTCAGAACCACATGTGTGCTGTAAAATTACAGGTCTTTAAAGGAAGCCTGGAGCCAGAGCCTTAACTTTCAAGTGAGGTAACAGAGGTCTAAGGTAGGCAGGGGAAAGGTGGATATTTATCGTCTTTCTGACTAGTGTAGGAGTCACTGGTTTGAAAAGTGTCCCAGTGAAAAGGTGAGGTGCTAATAACATTAAAAAATGCACTTTGTTATAATACTTAAAGAAAGAATGTAGAAGCTACAATATCTAATTATTTAAAATCAAATGATACATTTAGATGAATATAAAATACACTATTAAAATTAACCTCACTTTTTAAGGACTTATTTAAATGTGACTACTAGAAATTTCACATTAGTTACATAGCTGTAACTGTGTTTTGTAACCTAGTAAGAGGTTCAGAGTGGAGTCCAGGAACTAGGCCTGCTAGCAAACACCAGGCTACTGTAAAAATCTCACCTTGATTTAAATTTCTTTCTTGAAGAGGTTGTACAGGTGACTCTAGAGTAGAGAGATCCAGGACGAAAGGTTGTGGTGCTGATGCCTGGGCTGTACCCAGAGCCACTTTGGACTGTGAACATGGAATGGGTGTGCATCAAAGGCCTGGTGTCCCAGAAACTTTCTGTTCCACTCAGAGGACAAACTTGACAAACACACAGTGTTTAAAACAGGTGTGTCTTCAGAAATCTGACAACCCATTTTCCTGTTGGCTCCTGACAAGTTTCTATCATTCTCAGTTGAACCAACATTAAGGATAATTAATATTTTAAAACCAAGAATTCAGATATGTGCTGTGATTCCCTGGGAACCAAAGCTGCCCTTGAGGAGCATGACAGAGCCATAACATTACCATAGTAACTACTGCCTCATCAAGCCACGGAAACTGTTGGTATTAAGAACTGAGGTTTTCTTTCAAAAGGTTTGGTGAAATCCACACTGACACAATGCTGCAGGAATTTTGCTTGTGGCTCACCAGAACAGTGGCAAATGTACCTGTCTCTGAGGTGTAGGTAAGCTCCAACCTCCCAGTTAGGGAGGATGCTGGGAAGTACAGACAGCTGGACCTTCTGCCCGGAGCCCAGACTTATTCCTGAAACCCACCTCTTTGCTTTTCTGTCTGGCTGTTCAGAAGCTCTACACATTTTGTTTCTTCTTCCTGTATTTCCAGATGAAAGCGACATTCTGGATGGATGCTGCTCACCTGTTCAAGTTAAAGAAATAGAATAATCAAAAATTACACAAGAGGGGTTAAGCAGAAATCTACAAGAAGACCCCAAACCTCACAGTTGTAAATTTCTTTCGAGCTGGCATTCATTTTAAAGTAGCCATTTTCATTTTCCTGGTGCGGTTCTTTTTTTTTTTTTTAAGCTTTACTATTTACTTTGAAAAACAAACCTAAAATTCAGTATACTGATATATATATGTATATATATACACTTTATATATAAAAGAATACTTTTCCTGAGTAGGAAAACAAACTGGCATTCTATAGTATATGTTGTTACTACTAATTTAAGAGCAATTGGGCTGAAGAAATTCATACTCTCTCAGAACCGAAGAGCCCCCGTTTTACAGCCTGTGGTTTGCTGAAGTACAGCAAGTTAACTCTTAGTGACTGTGGGTGCACAGTTGCTCTGTGCACCTGAGGAGCCCCTCTTTGATCACCCTATAGTCAAATAGCCTAAGTGAATTTTCACAAGCTCCAGGACACATTAGAAACTTAACCTATGAGTAAAGATGACCTTGTTATCATTGTGGTTTGGTGTGAAGCATCTACTTTTAAAAATGAAAGGGATTAGAAGAAAGAGGTGGAGCTGCGAGAAACGCATTCAACTCCAGGAGCCATGGGAGGTTTCTGGTAAAGCTTTCCCAGGGTCCTTAGACATGGAAGCAGACTCCGAGGCTGTCCACCAACAAGAGGGTAAAGAGAGAATTACGAGCTCTCAGCCCAGAAGACAGACTTCTCTGATCTGTGTCCTAAGCTGGGATGCTTAGGGAGCACTTGCTCTCAGAACTTTGTCTTTTATTTTGTCTCTCTATGTCTCAGTTTCTCCATCTTCACAAAAACTTGCTTTTATAAGACAGTAATGAAAAAAACCATGCTCAGCTGGGTATGGCTATCGGCGTTTAGTTATACTATTGTTGATATAGACAAGCTAGGATTTCAACAAGGTATACCATTTCCCGACAGACTCAAAGGATGAAACCCGATGTGGGATTTTTCTGCCACATTCATTCACTTCATTTACAGACCACCTGAGATGCCTTAGTCTTACCAATTCATTACTACAAAACTATCAGAAAAGAGAGATTCCTGAAGCCAAGCAACAGCAACACATGGATCTATATTTCAGAACTGATGAAATGATCAATTAAGTACTAAAAGCACCCCAATCCCTGATATTCCTGGAGCAGAGAGAACATGAAAAACGTGGGGCATCTGAGAGATTAAAGTAGATGGAGTCTCAAGGCTTCCCCACCATCCTCGAGAAGCTACCCTCAGCTGTCTGTGGGGATGGAAAAGATGCACCCCAGAAAATTGAATTTTCATTAACAATGACAGAGGGATTTCCTTGAACAACCCTCTCCCCTCTTGCTGCACACGCTTAGTCGGCTCCCTCAGCCTGGAGGCCCAAGTGTGGATACCTTGCACAGGGACACAGTTCTCAGTGCAGGGAAGGAAAGGCAAGGAATAAGGCTCACACCCGTTTTTTCTTTCTTTCTTTTTATTTCTTTTTTTTCAAATAAAGGGTAGAGTTCCGGAGAACTACATAAAACCAGTGTAACCCATGTAGCAAACGTCAGTTCAGGGGTTCCTCTGGCTTCCTTAGAGAAAACAAAAAGAGTATTTCCAAAAGGAAACTTTCTTAGTCACACCACGTTCCCTTTGTCACATACTAAACAAACACAAGGACCAGGAGATGGAAAGAGAAATATTTAACCACAGAGCAACTGCAGTTTCCCTCGGAAGCGAAAGCCAGAGCAGGTGGCCCGGGGAAGCGGCCACTCTTCTTTCAGGGTGCTAGGGATGTCCCCAACTCCAAGCGCACAGTCAGACCAGAATCCAGATCGTCCCCGGGAGTTGAGGAGAACCTGGGCCCCCACTTCTGGCGAACCCGTGAAGGCGGTGGGAATAGGAAAAGTGCCAATGAGTCCAGCAAGCCAAGGGTTAGATAAGGCTTCAGTAGGGCGCCTGGGGTCCGGTGCATTCTGCTCTGGATCCAGTCCCCTCTCCACGCTCCACCCACTCGTACTGGGACCGGGAGGTGAGTCCAGCGGTCCACTGCAGGACGCACCTCTTCGGGAAGGGGACGCGGGTTCACTCACCGGCACCAGCAGCCAGCAGAAGCAGGTCAGCAGCACCGACGCCCTCATCTTGGGCTCAGCGCTCCGCCACGGTGTTGAGCGCACTCAGAAGTCACGGCCCCACCTCGGGGCCTCCCAGCGCAGATTTCCTCAGTCCCGCGCCTAACGCCCTCTCCGCCTTCCAGGCTGCAAGTCCCAGCCCCGCCCCTCAGCCCAGTCTCCGCCTCGCGCCCCTTCTCCTTTAGGCAGAGCCTCTCCCTGGCACTCATCCACCAGGTCTCCGTCCAAGCATTCCTCCTTCCACCCGCGCTCCTCCCTGCAGTGCTGGGCCCTGAGCCTCACCCCAAACCCCTCCTGACCTGGTACTCCCCGTGTCTACCCTGCTCTCTCGCGCCCCTTTCTTCCGGGCTCCCCTTGCTAGCCTTACTACACTGCCTTCCTTCTCTGCGACCCCACTGTGGGCTGCCTTGCCCACGCCTTTGGAGGGCTGGAGACTCAGGTAAGCACACGTCCAAGGCACGAAGGACATCGCCCAACCTCAGATAAGGGAGCCTGAGCGCCTAGGAGGCACACTGACTCCCTATGAAAATGGGAAGTCTGCATGCAGCTCAAGGAGGAACTCCAACACACAGCTGGACGGCCCACGGTAGGAATGCTTCCCTGTGAGTGAAGAGAAGGAAGGAAACTCTGGTGTGGTTTCCCCTGAAGAGTTCAAGGCCGGGCTGAACAGAAAGCAGGAACTTCACCAAGACAAAAGTGGGTCTGCCCATTGGCGCTAGAAGTTCTTCCCAGACCCTCGGGTGTCACGTTGTGAACCACTGGACACCAGGCCTGTGGGAACACGGCTCACCTGCGGCTTGCTCTCGACAGGCAAGTCTAGTGAAGAGTAGAAAGTCACCAGCAGGTAACAGCACTAGCTGCAGTAAAGCTGGCAAGTTTTAAACCTCTTGTTCAGATGTAACTTTAAACCCAAAGTTAGATGGGAAAAAATGGTAGAAAATGCACCTTTCACACTTTTGGGTGTCTATCTGGCCACTAGCTTTCTCCTCTATGACACCAGAGCCCCGCGTCCCTGAGGACCCAAGTTTCCGTCTGTTGTGTGTCATCCTTCCATCGTCTGCGCATCTGCCAGTGTCTATCCATCGGGGAATCCTAACGGAGAAGAAGAAGGTCTGGACACTAGGTCTTCAGGCTGAGGTCTGGAAGCTTGGGCTCTGGCTCGGCTCACAAACACTGTTATTCCAGTCAGTGAACCTGATCCACATGCACATTTGTAAGTCACAACAATGACCCCTGCCCTTCACCCCAGAGCGTCAGAGTAAGAACTAGGAGAGTTGTGAGGGCCTGCACTCTAAAATCACCCCTGGGTATTCTCTGTCAAAAATAGGTGAAATGCCAGGGTTTCTCCTCACAGCGCTCCAGCCACAGCAAGGGAGACTGTGATGACCTGAAGCCACAGTTCTGACAGTGAGATACAGGCAGGGGGAACAAGAGGGCCTTGCCCTTCCTGGGGGCATCCCAGAGGAGGGAAAGTCCCAGAGAGCCTGGTCACCAGTGGAGGGAAAGGTTCCTCAGACAGTGGTCAGCATTGTGGCAGCTCAGAAAAGGGACACACAGGGAGTAGAGTCATTGCTGTCTAGAACCACTGGCTCACCCTCAGGAAGGACACTCATAGAGGCTCCCTAGCCTGCTCTTCTGCTTTGTCTGGAGTCCCACTGATGTGGGATGCCCTTCTGTACACTGGGAATAGGTGTTGCTTTTATTGGTTGATGAATAAAGCTGATTTGGCCTATGGCAGGGCAGAATATAGCTAAGTGGGAAAGCCATACTAAATACAGGAAGAAAGAAGAGAGAGAGCCAGGGGACTCCAGCAGCCGCTGCAGAAGTAAGATGTGGAGTAACCAGCCATGAGCCTCAGGGTAAAATATAGACTAATAGAAAGGGGTCGAGCTAGTTTTAATAAGCTTGAGCTAATAGGCCAAACAGTTTGTAATTCATATTAAACCTCAGAGTGGTTATTTGGGACTGGTGGGTGGGAGAGAAACACCCAGTTACATCCTAGTGCTAATAAAAGATGGGGCTGGGTTTGTCAGAGAGACTTTACTCAATATTTCAAGGTCTCTCCATTTTTCCTACCAAGCCACCCCCATTTGGGTAAGCAGAAAGAGAGAGGCCTGTCGTAGAATATGAGCTGGGCAGAGATGTGTTACATCTGTTCATGCTGCAGAGTCTTCGTTTAACTGTGGAAAGGTGTTACTCTTGTTTATGGTGCGGTTGTTTAATGATGTAAAGATGTGTGTTGAAGTATGGAAAGATGTTGCATCTTTTTCATCTTGCCTATTAAAGGCACCTGATTGGTCTCATAAAAAAACCGGAATAGCCAATAGCTAGGCAGAGAAAGGATAGGCGAGGCTGGTGGGCAGAGAGAATAAATAGGAGGAGAAATCTATGCTCAGGGAAGAAGAAAGGAAGGAAGAAGAATGAGAGAGAAACCAAGTAGATACCAGACAGACACAGAGAAACAGAAGTAAGAAAGGAAGCCCCGAGACAGATAGATAAAGAGGTAGATAAAGAGACAGAGGTTAATTTAAAAGAACTAGCCAGAGATGTGCCTAAGCTAGGCTGAGGATTCAGAACTATAAGTCTCCATGTCATGATCTGGGAGCTGGTTGGTGGCCTGAAAGAAAAAGTCTGGTCCAGAGGCCTTCTTGTGCCTATGTTTGAGTCTGCTTGGGTCTATGCTGGGACCTCACACCATTCAGAGCCAGGATCGGAACCTGAGTCTCAACCTTGGGCTGTGACCTCCGGCATCCTTCAGACCCACTCTGATGACCCCCCCAGCATCTCCACCTAATGATGTCTGGACACCATATCCCTTCCACACTGACATCTTCTTGGATGCTGGGCAGTTTCCTGGTGTCTTGGTGCATGCGCTGATCTCCAGACTAAGCCACGGGCTTTCAGTCCTTGTTATTACAGACATTTCTTATACCCCAAAGCAGCATTTGGGGCAATACTTTTCATATACCATTTTAAATAACCCTCTTGGTCTCTTAGGAGGTGGTCACTGATCTCTTCCTTTCTTGCCTGTGAAGTTTAGTCTCAACTATAATGGCCAAAGCTTAAGACTCAGATCCTTCGTGATCAGCTTGCACTCTCCAAGTACTTTCCTGCGTGGAGCTGAGTCAGTGAGACTTATCAGAAACGTTAGAAGCCTATGTGAACACATAGAAAAGAGGATCCTCAGGAAATGGCAGGTGACACCCACTGACATCCGCTGACTCTCGCTCTGCTTTCTTATCTACAAGGGCTTTGTGTTCAGCTAAAATCTTCAACAACAAGAAAGAATGAAAATGATTGTTTCAGCGCTATTTGTCTTTTACAAGATGAAATTCTTTCTCAGTGCTTCTCTCTCACCACCCTGTAATGAGGGCGCAATTTCAGGGGAGTACATAAACTGGATCTATTTGCTGTGCCTAGAGGGGATGGTTATGAAAGACACATGACCCATTAGGAGGTACAGCCACAGCATCTCCAGGGTTCTGCACCTCTCATGGGCAGAGAAGGAAAACAACACACTACTGATTTGTAAAGTGCAAACCTCCTTTGCAAAATGTATCAGATGGTGCTCATCCTGGCTTCCTTCACATCAAGCAAAGCGAACAAAATTCTTGTTTAAAATGTAATATTTATATAATTTCATATTGGTTATGGGTCTTGAAAATGAATCATAAGAGAGTTTTACCTACTATTCTGTCAAAGCTGGAGGAAAACACCCTTATCATTTATTTTATTGCATAAATTTGAAAGGCAAGCCTTCGTGCCTGTTTTTCCAGGGAAAGTCAGTGAATGGAGCCTGTTTTCGTGGCTGTTTCACCTCTCTGGCCCACTCAGGGTCAGTTCTAGGAGGGAAACAGCTCATAGTACCTATGGAGATGTATTTTTCTTTCATCTTAATTCCTCTTATAATTTCTTTCTATATTAAACTTAATATCAATCTATTAATTCATGTGTATTGAGCACGAATATCTTTTCAGAGTCTGAGGCCAGTCTTCTCTTCATAGTCAGAGTACTTGTGGGGACAGAACCAGGGAGAGCCAGCAGTCCTCTAGGGCTTCATCTCACTGGAGTGTGCACGGTACGCAGCTCCATGACCAAGCTATCTATAAGCTGGAGAAGTAGGGAAGCCGGTAGCACGGCTCCATTCAGGTATGAAGGCTCAGATCCAGTGAAGCTTATGGTGCAATTCTTAGATCAGGCAAAGGACTGAGAGCTGATGGGTCCCAGAGTCTAGCTTCTCAAGAGCCTGGAGTTCTGATGCCCAGGGAAGGGGATGCTTCTTCTAAAGAGAAAGCAAGAATTCATCTTTTCTTTGAATCTTTGGTTCATTTGGGCTCTAGCTAACTTAATGGTAACACACACACTGACAGTGGGTCTTCCCACATAGTTCCAGGCTCAAATCTTCTCCAAAACTCATGACAAAGCCAGGCATGATGCCTGCCCCTGTTGGCATCTTCATCAATCCAACTGCATTGACTACCGACCTTCACCACCACACATGCCCACGCTGACTAACAGCCTTCACCACCACACAAGTCCACGCTGACTACCGACCTTCACCACCACACATGCCCACGCTGACTAACGATCTTCACCACCACACATGCCCACGCTGACTACCGACCTTCACCACGCGTGTCCACGCTAACTACTGACCTTCACCACACGTGTCCACGCTGACTACCGACCTTCACCACCACACAAGTCCACGCTGGCTACTGACCTTCACCACACATGTCCATGCTGACTACCGACCTTCACCACACATGTCCACGCTGACTACCGACCTTCAACACATTTCCACATTGACCACCGACCTTCACCACACATGTCCACGCTGACTAATGACCTTCACCACCACACATGCCCACGCTGACTACTGACCTTCACCACACATGTCCACGCTGGCTACTGACCTTCACCACACATGTCCATGCTGGCTACTGACCTTCACCACACATGTCCACACTGTCTACTGACCTTCACCACACATGCCCACGCTGGCTACTGACCTTCACCACACATGCCCACGCTGACTACTGACCTTCACCACACATGTCCACGCTGACTACCGACCTTCACCACCACACATGCCCATGCTGGCTACCGACCTTCAGCACCACACATGTCCCACCTTGAATTAAAATGGGAGAAAGCTTTATTCTCCAATGTTTTACAGGTATTTTTTATTAAGACTTGGGGGCATTCCATTTTCAATGACATGGAGCACTTATTTTACATAGAACAAGGAACTCAGAGTACTTCTTGAACAGGGAACAAGGACCTCAGATGCTTATATGGGAAGAGGGTACAAATGAATGTGTGAGAGAACATTGGAAGGAAAAACTTAATTTTCAAGTTCATATAACCCACCAGTGAAAAGTTTTTATTGAAAAATATAGCAGTTGGTGCATTCTCTTCTCAAAGCAATAGAGGGGAAGGCAGCTAGAACTCCAAGAATGAGGGGTAGGGCTGGGGTGGAAGTGTGCCATGGCTTCATCCCTCTACAGCTACCTCGTGTAGCCAGATCTGAGCTCATGTGCTCTGGTTCAGGCTCAAATCAATTCTGTAATTATCTGTACTAAAAAATAACATTGCTCTTCAAAATTTGAAGTTGAAACATACGTTACACAGATTAAATAGCACAGTTCTTAATGCTAAGTTTTTCTGACATAGATGCCAGTAGAGGTATATTCTATATGAAGAGACAGTGCGTTCCAGAATCCAGGGGCTCCTTCTCCTATGTTTTAGCCATTGCATGATCCCTTCCATACATCTCTGACTGTGAATTTTTCATCTGTCTTCCTCCATCTCCTGAGCACTGGGATTACTAATGTGTACCACTATGCCTAACCACATAGTTTTCCACTTGAAAATCACTCTACCAGAGTATATCAAGAAGCCAGCAGAGGACTGTGGTGTTTCTGCGTCTGCCTTTGGTGTGCGGATTTGCATAGAGCTCTTGTATTGTTTCAGGTTCAGAGGTCATCATGAATTTGCAAACTTACTGAGAGTCTGTGATGTACATTTATTTTCCTGTTCCCGAGGTGCCTGAGTAGAGCTTGGGTGTGGTGATAGTGGCTGGAATGTTAATGAGCAGCAGATCTTTGCTCCCTGGCCTGTTCTAGATTCAGAAAGACAGAATGGCCTATAGATCAGTCAATCAAAAGCAAGTATTTATGCAGCACCTCGTGTGTTCTGGGTGCTGTGCTTGGCCATGAAAACAGAGCCCAATGCTTGTTCATTAAGAAGTGTACTATTTGTTGAGGAAACCAGTGTCTATACAGGAGTCACAGGGCAAGAAACATGCTTTCTTGTGGCTTTGCTCTAATAAGTTCAACCAGCCAGTCAGATGTACAGATAGTCAGTAAATACCACTGTGCTTTAACACGAAGCTTTCTGAGTGGATGTTACAGCTGCGTGCTCCACTTTGATGCTGTCTAACTGAAGAGCATGAAGGGGGGCTAGCCTACGGGGCTGCCACATTTCTGCTAAGTGGTTTTCCTATCATTGAGGATGCTTAGCTGATCACTGTGACCTGTCTTTCTCCCCACAGCAGTCACACTCTGCTGCTGGTCTCCACACAGTGAAGTTGTCGCCTGAGCCATACAGGTGGGAAGGGAAGAATGGAAAGAAAACCAGAGGAGGGAGCTAAAAAGCAAACTCCGATACTATAATCCAATTATGTTTTTTCTTTTTTTTCTTTTTTTCTCTGCTGTCTATAGGTGTCAGGGAGTTTATCAGAAAGACAATTTGTTTTGCCATCACCTAAGAGAGGTGTTGATCTGAGTTTGGTTGACTTTATGATGTCTTTCTTGTCCAGGGCTTTTGGATGACTTTATAATTGTTTCATCGAGTTTAGAGCTCATGGAGACACCAACATCTGAGTGTCCCTAACAGAGACCACCAACATCTGAGTGTCCCTAACAGAGACCGCCAGCATCTGAGTGTCCCTAGCAGAGACCGCCAACATCTGAGTGTCCCTAACAGAGACCATCAACATTTGAGTGTCCCTAATGGAGACTGCCAACATCTGAATGTCCTTAACGGAGACCACCAGCACCTGAGTGTCCCTAGCAGAGCCCGCCAACATCTGAGTGTCCCTAACAGAGACCGCCAGCACCTGAGTGTCCCTAGCAGAGATCACTACCATCTGTGTGTCCCTTACAGAGACCACCAGCATCTGAGTGTCCCTAGCGGAGACCGCCAACATCTGAGTGTCTTTAATGGAGACTGCCAACATCTGAGTGTTCCTAACAGAGACCGCCAACATCTGAGTGTCACTAATGAGACCATCAACATCTGAGTGTTTCTAATGGAAACCACCAGCATCTGAGTGTCCCTTACAGAGACCACCAACATCTCAGTGTCCCTTACAGAGACCACCAACATCTCAGTTTCCCTTACAGAGACCACCAGCATCTGAGTGTCCCTTACAGAGACCACCAGCATTTGAGTGTCCCTAACAGAGACCACCAGCACCTGAGTGTGCCTAACAGAGACCGCCAACATCTGAGTGTCCCTAACAGACACTGCCAACATCTAAGTGTCCCTAAGCATGAACAGAGCACGTGTATAGAGAACTTGGGGAACTGTGACAGCAGAAGCAGATTCCCGATTTTGTCAAAGGATGCGTCTTGTTCCAGGGTAAACACCACACTGATGCTGAGGACTCTTTAAATGTCCCCCACCAATCCAAGTGAACAGATAGCATTTTGTCACAGTATAGTGCTTGTCTCCAGGTAGTTGATGTTTTCTTCTTTGAAGAATATGATTTGAATTTGGAATCAGTGTCCAACGATGCTAAGTTCTCTCTCCATTCCAGGACAGAATGAGAATACCAGGGGTAGCTAGTTCAGTGTAGCTGGCCCCTAAGTGGGCCTCCACATACATCAGCCTGTACCTTGTCCACCAGATATTGCCCACCCTGTTTTTCTAGTGGAATAAAAAGATCTTGATTTAGTCATAATTTATTTCATTATCAAAGTGTATAAAACACCAAAGGATAAATCAACTTGTAGCAAACCTCCAATTTCAGGCTATTAGCAGAGTTCAATAAGTGAAATTAAAGCGCCCCAAGGCCAATGTGACCTTTAGCTTTGTGATGCTGCCTTCCATTCTTTTGAATAAGGAAATATTCAGGGCTGAGAGTCAATGGTGAGTCCTTGTCTGGAGTTCACGAAGCCCTTGATTCCAACCCTGATGCTGCAAAACAAGAGAAGAATCAATGCTTTCAATTTCTTACACTTCTCACAAAATGCTTTTTAAAAGAAATAGTTTGATGCAACCTTTTAGAAATTAAGTTTTTAAGAAAATATAAAAATGAAGTCTTGTTAATCACCTGCCAGAACAACCTGAGCTAGAGTGAAGTCACCTGCCAGGGCGACCTGGAGTTCCAGGTTAGAGTGAGGTTCTGGGTTGCTGTGCAGGATATGAGCCCCACTTGCTTCCCTCATCAACAGAGAGCTGCTCTGAGAGACCAACAGGCATGCTGCACTGCAGCTGCTCTGAGAGATGGACAGCCACGCTGCACTGCAGCTTCTCTGAGAGATGGACAGCCATGCTGCACTGCAGCTGCTCTGAGAGATGGACAGCCATGCTGCACTGCAGCTGCTCTGAGGGACTGACAGCCATGCTGCACTGCAGCTGCTCCAAGAGACTGACAGGCAGGCTGCACTGCGGCCGCATTACCCACACCCAAGCCCCAGACTAGGAACACTGGTGACAAAAGATATCCATCTTATTCCCAGCGACATTGTTCTTAGTTTAAAATATATTGGGTGTTTCCAGGTTCTGGCTATTACAAATAATGCTGCTATGAACATAGTTGAACAAATGCCCTTGTCATATGATCAGGCATCTCTTGGGTATATTCCCAAGAGTGGTATTGCTGGGTCCAGGGGTAGGTTGATCCCGAATTTCCTGAGAAACCGAACCTAGATGCCCTTCAATGGAAGAATGGATAAAGAAAGTGTGGGATATATACACATTAGAATACTGCTCAGCGGTAAGAAACAATGACTTCTCGAACTTTGCATGCAAATGGATGGAAATAGAAAACACTATCCTGAGTGAGGTAACCCAGACCCAAAAAGATGAACATGGGATGTACTCATTCATAATTGGTTTCTAGAGATAAATAAAGAACCTTCATCTGGAGATGGATGGAGATAGAGACAGAGACCCACACTGGAGCACCGGACTGAGCTCCCAATGTCCCAAGAAGGAGCAGAAGGAGGGAGAATATGAGCAAAGAAGTCAGGACCACGAGGGGTGCACCCNCCACGGAGACAGTGGGGCTGATCTATTGGGAGCTCACCAAGGCCAGCTGGACTGTGACTGAAAAAGCATGGGATAAAACCGGACTCTCTGAATATGGCGGACAATGAGGGCTGCTGAGAAGCCAAGGACAATGGCACTGGGTTTTGATCCTACTTCATGTTCTGGCTTTGTGGGAGCCTAGCCAGTTTGGATGTTCACCTTCCTAGACCAGGATGGAGGGGGGACTTTCCACAGGGCAGGGAACCCTGACTGCCCTTCAGACTGGAGAGGGAGGGGAAGAGGAGTGGGGGGAGGGGGAGAAGGGGAAGGGAAAAGGGAGACGGGGAGGGAAATGGGAGGCGGGGAGGAGGCGGAAATTTTTTATTTTTTTCAATAAAAAATTATATTACAAAAAAATATATTGGGTGTATGCCTCCCTCCCCAGTCCTGGAAGGGCTCCAAACTTTATTTATGCACAGCAGACACTCGTGCTCCTACGCTTGCATCGAAGGCACTCATGCTGGAGTCCCTGAGCAACAATCACTCTTGTGTACTTGGGTAGTTCCTATCCATACTCAGTCCTTATTCACCAGGCTTTCACAGTCAGGACTGCATGGTTGTGCCCTGCTCTTCACTCACCCGCTTCCCTCTATGCAATTCTTCCCATGGCCTTTCTCATGGGGGCTTCCTGAGGCTGTAGTGTCCTGGACAGGGGAGCAGTGCCCCTCAGTGGACAGTGTCTGCCTCACACTATCTTCCAAGCCAGTAGGAGTTGCCCAGCATAGCGGTGAAACAAGGGGTACTCTAGCATGTGGAGGGAGCCCTGAAGGTGCTGCCTTCCTGACAACAGGGCTAGAGGAACATCACTGTCTCTCATAAGGTCTGTGAAGCCAGGACATGCGCCAACTATTGTTAGTGTCACTCAGGAGGAACATGCCTGTCTCCCAGCAACAAGGCAGCAACCGTATGTGTGAACCAAGCACCAGGATCTGGGTTTCGGGCTCTCTGTTGTGAGCTCCAGGCAGCATTTTCCAGGAAGGATGTCAGCCAGATGTGAAAGGGAGCAGTGAAGAGACCTAGTGGGCTGTATATCTGGGGTTGTGATAGCCTAGAGGAGGTGATCCGTCAGCTTATCCGTGCATCCCTAGAGAAAGTGCTGCATCCAGGTCAGTAACACACAGGTCGGTGATCACTCAAGGAAACTGAGTATTAGGGGTAGATTCAGACTCAGTAGATCAAAATAGTTGCGTATGACACATGTCCTAATAAGTCAAGATCTCAGGATAGGGAAGCTGTCATCTACCTATAACTGTTTGGGCATATGTGTTTGTAACTGGTGTGGTACACCTCTATATGTACATGGTAATGTGTGTACATATGCGTGTATAGCTGGTATGGTGATATGTCTGTATATAATGGGGCATGGATATGTGTGTGCATGTGGCTGGTGTGTGTGTGTGTGTGTGCGTGTGTGAAGTTGGTGTGGTACATGTATTTCTGGGTTGTGTTATGTGTAATGCTATGGTGGGTGTGTCTGTAGGTGCGGTGTAGAATGTGTGTATGCATTTGGAGCTGGTGTGAATATGTGTCTGTATGTGATGATGTATGTGTGTAGCTGGTATGATGTGTGTCTGCTGTGATACATGTATCTATATGTGCTGTGGCATGTATAGCTGGAAGCTTGTCAGTGTGTGTGTGTGTGTGGTGCACATGTCTGTGCTCTAGTGTGTGTATGTGTATCTATGTATATACTGTGATGTTTGCATTGTGGTATATGTGTTTGTATGCTGTAATGTGTCTGTGTTGTGGTTTATGTAGCTGGCAGCTTATGTGTGTGTGTGTGGTGTGTGCTATGGTGCATGTGTGTTTATTTATCTATGCATGTGCTGTGATGTGTGTGTTGTGGTGTGTGTGTCTGTGATGTGATTAGCTTGTTTGTGTTGTGGTATGGTAACTGGGGGTGAATGTGTCTGCTCACTTCCTACTCATTATTTCACAGTACTTTTAAGCCTGGCATCTTGTGTCACAGGAAAGTAGCTTCACCATGGGAGCATACGGCCTGCAGGAAGGTCTGTGCCTGCAGTGCTTAATGTCTGGAATTCTTTGGAATAGACTTGGGGGTTTTCTTTTATGCTTCAGTCATTTACATGGTTTCAAGCACAAGTAAATGCTACAAACTGAAGGTCAATATAAAATACTGCTGAAAGGAAGCGGCACTCCTCCCCTCCTGCTGTCTCCTTTCTCCAACTCAGGGGACCTGGCTCAGGTTCACGAGCCAGGACAAGAGAAGATGTCAGCTCTCCTCCTCCACCCCTCCTTCCATGCTTCTTCTGTCAGCAAGCCGGGCTGCCTTTTGGATACCCTTCAGCACAGATTTGGTCTCAAACTAGTGTTTAAAAGTAAAACAAAATTAAGATAATTAAGTATGTCAGATAAAATATCCCTGCTTGTTCCTTGTTGTATGTGTTGTATACATGCTGTGTGTGTGTCCTTGTATGTGAGTATGGACATACATGTGGGGGTCAGAGACAACTTCAGGTGTCCATCCCCTCATTTGAAACAGATTCCCTTGTTAGCCACTGCATACCCCAGGTTAATTGTGAAAACTATCCACACGCCTATTAAGAGATGAGTGGGTATAGAAAATGGTGTAAGTACACACTGGAATACTACGTGACATTTTAAAAGTCAGAAATACTGTCATTAGTCACAACATGATAGGTCCAGAGGACCTTATGCTGGGGGGGGGGGGCGAATTAGAGGCAGACACAGAAAGATAAGCATGGTCTCACCCAGGTAGAATCTACTCTGCCCTGTTACACCTACTGGAGAAATTCCTGAGTCGAGACTGAGACCCAGACCCATAGCGCGAATTCTACTTGATCTTAATAATAAAAACCTGGAGTCAGATATCAGGATAAATGCTGAAAGATCAGAGAAGTAAAGGAGCAGTCACTAGAGAGACTTTTTACCTCTACCAAATCCTCAGACCAAAGTGAGCAAGATCCTGTCTCCATGAATCCTCAGGCTGAATCCTCCTATCTTCTATTTCTCTCCACCCAGTCGTATCCCTTCCTGTCTCCAAGCCTAACCCTAATCCTAGCCCCTAACAACTGTATCCTTTACTTTCATACCCTCAAGCTTTGGCCTCCCAGAGAATTCACAAAGAATTCCCATGTCACATCCCTGCCCCCCAGTGACTTCACAGAGGATGATTCCACATTTTAATGCTTAGGATTCTGGGTTATTCTATGTGGGCTGGCTTTACAGAATTCCAGTTTAAGATTACTAGTAACCACACAAAAGAAAGCAATATTAGGTTGTCTTGAAATCTTCTCTTCCAAGGAAATTAAATCAACACTTTTCAGTTTAGTCTTAGGCAGTTTCTGAAGATAAGGACAGAAAGCAGCTAAAATCTTTGCTAAAATACCACAAGAATTGTCTCTAGCTCAGTTGTTAGTATTATTTGTAGAGGGCATGAGCTCTCAAATAAGCACTAGAGAAACCAGAGTTGTTACACATGCAGGCTTTTTTCTTCAGTAGAAGAAATTGACATCTATCTTCCAATCAGATGGCTGGGAATGGATGCTTTGGTATCTGGCAATCTTTGCTATTCTGTAAAGCCAGCCCTCGTAGAATATCCCAGAATCCTCAGCATTGTTTCTCGGTCAAAAGAATCTATCCTCATGAAAGAAGCCCCACATACTTTGCAAAAGAGTTTGCTATTATGCTTATTACACACCCTGCCTCCCTAGGCCATTGTTCTGAGAACTCTTAGTCAGTCAGTCAATAGAACCCATTCTTGTGGAAGAGTTTATAGGTGCTTTGTAGAGGAGTTTCGATGTAGCCATGCCTAAAGTTTTGTGGTGGCAATTGTTAACATGGAAACTTTTTCCCCCAAAGTTTTACTGCATTTAAATGTGTAAAAATAAACCCCTTGGCATCAGACTTAAGAAATTTTGTCTCTGAACATGGCGAACAATGAGGACTGATGAGAAGCCAAGGACAATGGCACGGGATTTTGATCCTACTTCATGTTCTGGCTTTGTGGGAGCCTAGCCAGTTTGGATGTTCACCTTCCTAGACATGGACGGAGGGGGGAGGACCTTGGACTTTCCACAGGGCAGGGAACCCTGACTGCTCTTTGGACTGGAGAGGGAGGGGGAGAGGAGTGGGGGGTGTGGGAGAAGGGTGGGAGGAGGGGGAGGGAAATGGGAGGCTGGGAGGAGGCGGAAACTTTTTTTCTTTTTCTCAATAAAAAAATTTAAAAAAAAAAAAAAAGAAAGAAATTTTGACCAGCACTGGCTAAGCTGTGTTGACAGGGCATCACCTGGATCATTTTGCTGCTGACCATGATGCCACAGTTGTTCTCCTCTGAAGCTTCTTATGAGTCTCCATAGCCCATGTTTCTGTTGGTGCTGCTGTCTTCCAAGTTCCTACTAGGATGGTCCGTTAAGCCTTGTTTACTGCAATCAAGTACTTTCCTAGTAAAAAGTCTCAAAGTCTTCCACATTCCTCCAAAACCCATTATGGTCAGGCCAGCTATAGCAATAGCCTATTCCCTGGTACCAACTTCTTTCTTAGTTACTTTTCTATTGCTGTGATTAAACATATAATGAAGGCATTGATAGAAGAGTTGGAGCTTATGGTTTCAGAGGTTTGGAATTCATGGATGTAGTGGTGGGAGCGGCGGCAGGCCACTTCCTGCCACCCGGCTAGCTTTACCCAAAATAATTACACGGAAACTGTATTCTTTTGAACACTGCCTGGCCCATTAGTTCCAGCCTATTATTGGCTAACTCTCACATATTGATCTAACCCATTTTTAATAATTTGTGTAGCACCACGAGATGGTGTCTTACCAGGAAGGATTCTAGCCTACATCCGTCTGGGGTTGGAGAATCATGGTGACTGCCTGCCTCGGCTTCTTTCTTCCAGCATTCTGTTCTGTTTACTCCACCTACCTAATTTTCTATCCTATCAGGCCAAGCAGTTTTCTTTATTAGTTAACCAATGAAAGCAACAGATAAGATACAAAATCCACCTCCATCACATGGACAGCATGGGAAGGGGAACATGTCAGCAGTCAAGGAGGCGTGAACCTGGAACAGCAGCAGAGAGCTCACATAACGGAGCACAACCGCAAGGCAGAGACAGGTAGCTGAAAATGGCATGAGACTTTGAAACTTCAAAATCTGCCCCAGTGACACACCTGCTACCAGGGTATATCTAAATCCTTCACGAACAGTTCCACAAACCGGGGCCAACAATTCAAATACATTACCATATGGGTTTTTTTTTCTCATACAAACCACCACAGCAGCACTGACAAATCCTGTATTTATAGTTGTTGATGCTTTCACCTATGTTTTTTTTTTGTGACATTGATCTTGGACACTGAATAATTTTTACAAGGAAGCTCTTTGTTTTTACTTTATAAATATGAGGTTTTTTTAATTTTATAATGTATTAATTTTTCTGACAAGACATGGAAAGAGGCTTTCTTTAGTAAGGAAGATGAAGTGAGACAATATGACAAAGACAGTTATGGAGTGAAAACGTTTCAGATCTCAGATATAAACAAATGATAGATTCCGACCGAGTACGTTCACGTGTTTTTCGTATGCAGATCTGTTAAAGCCCATTCTAGTTTGCTTTCTGTCACTGTGAAAAATGCCATGGCCAAAAGTAACTTGAGGCAGAAGGTGTTTATTTCATTTTAACATCCAGGTCAATGTTTGAGGGATGTTAGGAGGGATTCAGGGCAAAGCCAATTCAAGTTTGCTTTCTGTTGCTGTGAGAAACACCATGGCCAGAAGCAATTTGAAGCAGAAAGCACTTATTTAATTTTTACCTCCAGGTCATGGTCTATGTTTGAGGGATGTTAGGGAGGAGCTCAAGGCAGGATCCCAGGGGCAATAACCAGAAAGGAATACTGGTTATTGTCTTACTCACTAGCTAACATTCGGGAACTTTCTTACACAGCCCAGGATCACCTGCCTCAGAACAGCATTGCCCACTGTGAACTATGTCCCCTAACCCTAATATCAATCAAGAATTGATACTTTCTTGAAAACACAGCCACAGGCTAATCTAATGTAGGCAATTCAGTTAAGGTTCTCTCTTCCCAGGTGACTCTAGGTTTCATCAAACTGACATTTATAACTCAGGACAACATGTGAGTCCCTGGTGTAAGCAGATACTGAATCAAATAGTGCTTTCCAAGGATGTTCTAAAGTAAAACAGAGTTTTGTTGATTCTCTGATATCTATCTAGGCGTATGGCAGGCCTGGGTGCCTATATGGCCAGTTACCTCTTGTTTGGGACTCAGCAAGTGGTTGGTGATTTGTTCATGTAGGTTCCATGCCTGCCTTCAGCTTGAGTTCAGCCCAACAGATCTTACAGGAATGGCGGCTGTCTTCACTGAATTCATATCTTCTCCCATGATGACGAAGAGAGGCCTCCAGTCCCATTCTGGTCCTGTAGTGTTAGTTTGATGATTATTTTTTTGGATGGGAATTGTTTCTAGCTTATAGCTGCAATCATTGTTTGAATATTCTCAACATTCAAGTAGCAAATTTCCCTTTTCTCCCCAGTTGATCGTCATGCTTCATGTTTTAAGACTACCAATAAATATTCTAAGTTTTTTGTTGGTATAGTTATTTCCCTTAGGTTCAGTAGGGCTTTGTTCTTGAACTGTGTTGTATAAAGTTCAGTAGAAGAGTGTGTACTAGCACTCTTAAGTTTATTGCTTTGATCCAAAGCACAACAGGAAATCAGCTCTGCTCTTGGTTAAAGTGATTATAACATGGAGACTGTAACTGGAGCACCTAGTGTCAGATATCACCCAGTATTAATGAGCACCTGCTAGAATAAATGACTGGTCACCATGTCTGTGTTATAACTGTTATAGTATCCTTGGACTTGCAATAAGTAGAGAGTGGTCATTTTCTGACAATCTTAATTCTTTGAGATAATCTGGGGAACTCAGAAAGAGGGTAACCCACCCCTGAATTACAAATGAAGCTGATGATATATTGTCTTGGTTTCCCAGCCTCAAAACTCTTTTGAGAATTTAATTTCAAGGTTTTTTTTTTCCTAATGCAAACAAACAGAAAATCCAGCCCTTTCTGAAGCACCAGTATGACTTAGTGGTATAGTAAGTTCATTACCCAAATTTACATTTTAAAAGCCTACATGGTCAATAGTTATTCTTGCTGTAGTTAGGTAAATAAATAATTAAGCTGCAGGAGTTTCAATGAGAATGTTCCTCCACAGGCTCCTGCACTTTACCACTTGTTTCCTAATTGGTGGTACTATTTGTGAAGGTTTCAGAGGTGCAGCCTTGCTGGAGGAAGTATTTCACTAGGGACAGGCTTTCAGATCCAGAATCCATCCTATCCAGTTTGCTGTCTCTGTTTTGTGCTTGTAATTCAAGATGTGAGTTCTTGTTCCCACTACCATACTATCCCCACCATGATGGGCTCTAAACTTCTCAAACAGTAAGTCAAACAAAACAAAATCAAAACTAAAATAAAAATCAACCAACCCCTAGCTCTTCTATAAGCTGTCTTAGTCACAGTGTTTTGTCACAACAAAAGTAACCAGGACAGAAGGTGGTACCAGAGAGTGGGCTGCTGCTACGGAGAGCCTGACCATTTTGCCTTTGAAGGAATGTGGCAGAAACGTTGGATGTTTGGACTAGAAAAACAGTTGAATGTTGTAAGCAGAGTTTAAACAGACATTTTAGTGGGAGCCTGGAAGACAGTAGTTCGTGAGCAATGCAGCCTTTAGAGGCTTGCCAAGAGGTTTCAGAGGAAAGAAAGGTCCTTAAAAACTTGGCTAGAGGCTGCTTATAGGATTGTCTTGGCAAAGAATCTGGCCACTCTCTTTCTCCTAAGAACTGGCCTGAGGGTAAATTAAAAAGTAATGGACTCATTTCTTGAATGCAATCTCAAGGTAGCATCCTATTGAATCAGTAGCATGGCTATTAAGAATGTCTGCTACGCAGGTCTACAATGTAGAAGAGAAAGTGTGGCTCAAAAAATTCAGAAAATATAGTTGAGAGAAAAAGAGCACCAGGAAGTTTAATGTTTTAGCCAAAGCATGTGCTGAAGAAGATGAGATTAGTACCTTTTAGAGAGGTTTCTTCTCTGCACTTCAATAGAGGAAAAGGTGCTCCCAGGTCAAGAGCCCACACAGCTAAGCTTCTAATTTGTGAGCCTAGGGCACTTTCTGTTACTAAGCAACCAAGTAAACTGAGTAAAACCACTTCTGCTAATGAGATTCAAGAGGGGCAAGCCTCATCCCAAGATGGCTGCATAATGTGGCAGTATTTTCTACATAGTGCTACCTTTAAAGGCATGAAGGGTGCAGGAGTGAAGAATTCATGTATTCTTCCTCCATGACTTTAGAGAGCCACTGTGATCTGGTAAAATGTGGTAGGGGAGTCCCCATGTGAAGTCAAGAGGCTGTGGGATGTCACTGTATAAAGCTGTATTCGTCTCAGTTGTAGTGGAGAACCTAAGACATTGGACATGGCAAGAGCCACAGTATCTGTCAAGAATAGCTTCCTATAGAGTGCAAACATCTCAAGAGAGACAGATGTACGCTGTGAGCAGCAAAGCTGGAGGGTTGGAGACATCTAAACTCTTTGAAATTAAAGTTCCAGTCACTGGATATGAAGCTATAGGATTTGGTGCTTGCTCTGCTGGGTTTCAGTCTTGCTTTGGTCTATTATTTCCTCACTAAGCCCCAATTCTTCCCTTTTGGAATGATAATGGATATTCTGTATTATATATTAGAAGTATGTAAGTTGTGAAACTTCTTTTTTGTTTTAACAGTATGTTCACAATTAATGTTATCGTGAACCTCAGAAGAGACTTCAAACTTTTAAATAGTGTTAGTTCTAAAGATCATGGGGATTTTTGAAGTTGGACTGAATGCATTTTACATTATGACACAGCCAGCTGCCCATGGAAGTCAAGGAGTAGAAAGAAAATGCCTGCATAAAAATATTTTCCAAAGGCTTCCAAATATGAATAACTGGTCTCCAGTTAGTGGCACTGTTTGAGGGAGTTTTAGGAGGTGCAGCTTGTGTGAGGAAACCTGTCACTTGGGCCTGGCTTTCAGAGCCCAAATCCACTCACTATTCAGAGCTGTCCAAGCTTTGTGCTTACAGTGATGTGAGTTCCCATGCCAGCAGAGAAGCTACCATGCTGTCCCGGCCATTACAGACATCAACCTTCTGTACCTAGGAGCCAAAGAAACTCTTCTAAGCTGTGCAGTCACAGCTTTAGCAACAGCAACAGCAAAGCGACTAATACAGAAACTAAGTCTAAAACTTACTGCTCCAATAATTTGGTCTTACTCTTATTTCCCTATTAGACATTTTTATTATTTACCTTCCATGTGGATACTTCTCCTGTATCAACTTTGCTGCCTCACTCCAAAAAAGTACTTTCAACTTCCTCCAACTACTCTGACTTAGGATCATGAAAAACAAGCACTCGAATCCCAGGAAGAAGCTAGACAACCGACACAAACTAAAACAAAACAGCGTAGCAGCTTAGCTATGAAGACTGCGTGTGTGAACTCTGAAAGTTCACTGGCATGTGTGATTCACATTTAATATAGAAAAGGCTCCCAGTTGTTATCATTGGCTTCCACTCATAATGCTAGAGCCCAGGCCTAGAAATGTTCTTAGCTGAGAACCCAACAGTTTCAAATTGACTTCTTGGACTATGAAAAAAAATCTTTTCCTTTCTTTAGCTTCCAGAAAATTATGACTTATTACAAAACTGCTTGGACCATAGAGAGGCCAAGTTCTAACACCCCTCCGTCATCTGCAGCACCACCGTCTTGAATCAGACTCCGCTTGCTTAACCAATCTTTTCTGAGTGATAGCAGTTTCAGGTGCAGTGGCCCAACTCTATTCTAATGTTGGAGATTCCACATATGGAGGACTGAGATAACTCATCCTGAACATATTTCTTTCACATATTTTGAGTCGGTTGGATGTCTATACACCGTATGCACACGTGGAGCCATTGATTTTGAACCTCATTAATGTGTCCAACGATACATGCTAGTCCAAAATAAGCACAAAATTCATCCATATTTTGCCAAGTGAAAATAGCTTCTATAACTGATCATTTTATTTTTCTCCCATTTTACTTTATTCCTGATTATTGAATAGGTGGTTATCTGAAATATCTGCTTTAAATTAACTGTCTCACGAATATAAAAAATTGCCTTCTCTTTCTACAGAGTTAAGACATAGTCCAACTGGCTAATTTTTACTTCACATTTAACTATTTCTTGTTTGCTTTCTCAAAAAAATTTAATGTGTTGAATATCAAGATGGGAACAAAAAAACCTCTATGACAGTAAACCATGGCCCCAATAATGTCATCAGGAACAAATATATAGGCAATATTTTATTAAAAGATACATAGGAGCTAGGGAGCTAGACCAGTTCTTAAGAGCATTCGTTGCTCTTTCAGAGGTCATGGGTTCAATTCCCAGCACCCACATGGTGGTGCAAAACCGTCTGTGACCCCAGCTCCAAGGGATGCAATACTCCCTGCCAACTTCTAAGGGTACTAGACACACAAGTGATGGACATACATACATGTAGCCAGCACTCATACACAAAATAAAAAAATTCAATCTTCCCAGCTGCAGGAAACAGACCTCACATTTTCACACCTCTACCCCATGCCTTCTAATAGGTTTCTACATTGTTTTCATTCTTACTGATGCTAGAAAATGTAACAGAAAACACCTACCAAACACACATACTTATTAGAACTGATGCTAGTGGATTCATTTATTAGGCTTACTTAAATTCTATTTAATGGGAACCACAGGCAGCAGACACAGTCCTGAAACCCTATGCAAGGAAGTTTCTCAAGCTTTGCAACTTTAAAGGGTTGAGTCCACCTACGCTTCATTTATTATGATTGTTATTCATAATTATGAATAGTGAAAGATTATCATTATCTTTTACTAAAAAGCCAAATGTCTTTGAACTCTGTTGTTTTGGATGCTTGACCCTGTATTAGTTTCTGTTGTATTGCTGTGATAAAATTCCCCAATAGAAACAACTTAAGGGAAGGCACAGCCATAGGAGCATGAAGAAGGTGCCCCAACATTTGGGGGGGTAGGGGAGGGAGAGAGAGAGAGAGAGAGAGAGAGAGAGAGAGAGAGAGAGAGAGAGAGAGAGAGAGAGAAGGAAATGTATCCCACTAGAATGACCGACTTCATTGGCAGCAGCAGGAACTATTTTGTATTGATCTGCCATGTTGGTACCACCTTTTGATGTGTCCAAGAGACACCAAGACCTCAGATTTGATCTCATTTTGACGTGTGTGTCTAACAAGGACTGGATGTTCAGCAACAAGATGCCTATATTGGAGCTGGTGAGTTGGAGGCTGGTACTGTATGAGAACCTCAAGAATATTTTTCTCCCTCCTACCCTAGACAGACAAAAGGTTCAGTCCACAATACTCTGAAACTTTCCGGTCTGCCCCATTTTCACCTAAAGATCATGGGGGAAATGAACAATAGAGGTTGTTTACCCATGAATATATTAGTAATGTTTGTTACCTAGAACTTTTTCTGGAACAAGAAAAATATGTTGTTTAGTTTTTGAAAAATACAAACACTCAGAAATGGGTCTTGTTCTTCTGACATGTACATGAGAATGAGCTTCCAGTTTCCATGAGCGAGCATATTTAGAAACTTTTAATATGTAATACAGCCATATCTTTTGAGAAGTGAGTTGTTGGTAGTTCTTTGAGAGCCATGAGGTTTCTTCTATCAGATCAATTAATAGTATCTAGCAGCTTGGAAGTAACAACAAAGGGTTTTACATTATTTACATGTGTAGAACTCTAATTTCAATTATAGTATGAGCCCATATATAAAAAGGTTTTGCTATACTTTTTACATATGCACAGAACATTAAGTATTTTACTGTTCTTTGAGTTGTGCATTTGGGACAAAGTTGAAATTTTTAATGTGTTCTCTGATGTTAAAATGCTTTGTATGTTGATTTAAAGGCTTTGACACATTTGGTATGTTTATAGTGTTTCATCCTAATATAAACTGGTTTATGATGTGGAAAATAGTAAAAATCTTTGGCACTTTTTCTGCACTTGTAGGGTTTGTCTCAGGTGTGAGTTGTTGTGTTTAGTGAGGGTTGAAAGATTAAAAAGGCTTTGCCAGGTTCTGAATATTTCCCAGTTTTTGTCTCAGGTGTGAATTCAATGTTCAGTAAGAGATGAGTAACAATTTAGATTTTCCCCTCATTAAAAAATATCATTTGTGTTTCTTTCTAAAGTGATGGTGGTGCCTAGTACAGGATTATAAACATCTGAGGTCTTGATATTGCTTGTATTTGTAGGGTCTCTCTGCAGAAGAATGAATTCTCTGATACCAAGAACTTGTGAGTGGCAGACAAGTTGGAGACTTTGTTATACTCACTGCTTCCGCAGGACTCACCCAGTTTTATTATATGACATAAAACAAGCCCTGGACTATAGATAAAGAATTACCACATTTTTACATTTGCTGTTTCACTCATGTATGAATTCTTTGATGTTTTCTAAGGTTTGAACACTGACTAAAGCATTTTCCACACTCATTGCATTTGTATGGTTTCTCTCCCGTATGGATTCTCTGGTGTTGAGTAAGGTTTGTGCAATGGATGAAAGCTTTGCCACATTCCTTACATTTGTACGGTTTCTCTCCTGTGTGAATTCTCTTGTGTTTAGTAAAAGATGAACGGCAGTTAAAGGCTTTGCCACATTCTTCACACTTGTAGGGTTTCTCTCCAGTGTGGATTCTCTGGTGTTTTCTGAGGCTTGAACACTGGGTAAAGGACTTTCCACATTGTTCACACTTGTAAGGTTTCTCTCCAGTATGAATTCTCTGGTGCTCGCTAAGTGTTGAGCTTTGGGTGAAAGCTTTGCCACATTCTGCACATCTGTAGGGCTTCTCTCCAGTGTGGATTACCTGGTGTTTTCTAAGGCTCGCACACTGGGTAAAGGATTTCCCACATTGCTTACATTTGTAGGGTTTCTCTCCTGTATGGATTCTCTGGTGCTGACTAAGAATTGAGCAGTGGTTAAAGCTTCTGCCACATTCCTCACATTTGTAGGGCTTCTCTCCAGTGTGGATTCTTTGATGTTTTTTAAGGCTTGCACACTGGGTAAAGGATTTTCCACACAGTTTACATTTGTACGGTTTTTCTCCTGTGTGAATTATGCTGTGTTTACTGTAACTTGAGCAATACTTAAAGGCTTTGCCACATTCATTACATCTGTAGGACTTCTGGGCATACCGATTTTTATGTTTTTGAGGTTTGAGGTTTGAAGTTTGATTAAACATTGTCTCACAATCTGTATGCTTGTGATGATTATCTTGAATATAGTTACACTGCTGAATGGCAAGCTTTGAGCACTGGGTAAAGAAATTTTCACAATTGAAAAGGTTCTTTGTAAACAGAGTACAGTTCTGGTTGGTGGGACTTGAGCCAGGGTCAATGTTATTGTGTACTTTGTCACACTGACCAGATTTCTCTACAATATCCTTGCAATCATTTAGTGTAGAGCCATTACTGCAAGCTTTGCTGGTTTCTTTACACATGTGTGTGGCTTTCCAAATATCTGTATCTGGATTCTGGCTATGCAGTAATAGGTCTGTAGCAAGTAGTCCACAACCATCAGAATTGTGCATCTGGCCATAGGAAAGATCAACTTGCTGGCTGAAGAGTAAGGATCTTTCAGGATAGGAAACCTCTACTTGATCAACTTTAGATATCAGTTCTCTGTCTCTCAATTCTTTGTCTATGGAAATGCTTGATTGAAAGATTTTTCCCACTTTCAGATCTTCAAAACATCTTTTCAAACGTAAGTTATATTGAAAAATTTCCCTTGGATATTTTTGTTTATAGAGACATGGCTCATCAAAAGTACCTGTCCTAGCATGGGTTTTTTTCACAGCCATTTTCTGTTCTTTATCTCTGTTGTCAATGACATCTTTGTTATTGCCTGTGATCACGAATGGGTTATATTCACCATGGCAGGCTGTTTGACCTTTATTCTCATCTGCATTTGCCTGACTTCTCAAACTCTTGAGGCCATAACTTCCACGTCTTCTCTTAGTCACTTTTTTGAGGGAATATTTTAGGATCTGTTCTGGTGAAAAGTTCTGGGTAAAATGACGAGAAAGAGCTGAAATAAATAAAAACAAACAAATTAACTTAATAGATTCTGGTGGTTGTAGTTTATAAATATATGTAAAGTTATACTAGATTGGAACATCAGTGGGAAACCACAGGATCAAAGATTCTCAATACTCTTTTGTATATTAACTTTAGAAAAATAAAATATTGACCAAATTGAACATGTGTACACTCCATAACCAGTTAAGAAATCACAAAATCAAAAGCAGTTTGATTGTAGCTGGGGGTAAAGTTGTTACTTCTGTCAACCACAGCTTCTTTTTTCCTCTACAGCACAGCCAATTAGAGAAATGCAAACCTCCATGAGGAGAAAATAAGTGAGGCTTTTTTTTTTTTTTTTTTTTTTTTTAATAGGGGCTGTCTGAAACCTGGCTACCTCCAATGATAGACTGTAGGAGATATAAGATGTACTTGACATGACAGTTTTCTACAGCTGAGACCAATGGCAAAACAAATACTGTTTTGGTACTCCAAACTGTCATCAGAGGTAGAGCCCAAGGTAGTTAATGAAATATGTATAAAGATACAGTTCCATATAACAGATGTCTTAAAACAGGTTTCAAAGTCCTCAATAATCAAAAGCATGATGAAGACACCCTGTAGAGAAAAAGGTAACTCTTAAATATAAAACAAATTACTGGTGCTTATCAATTTCACTGAAAAATAAATTTAATCTACTCATCATGTACACCATTCTATTTTAAGTCTATATTTATGTTGGAATGACTAAATCTAAATTCCTAACACATTATCATTTCATATAATTATAAGTTTTGTACTTAGACACTTCCTATCTATATCCTTAGTACTTCTCAAAAATATATTAAATATACTCATGATCTATAAAATTCTGGATATTCTTATGCCTATCCCCCCCCCCCCCAATTAATTCTAGATCTTTAGGAAACAGCTTATGGTCTCATAGCCTTATGCTCATCTTAATAAGTTTTTTCACCTTTGATCACTACTACTTCAGCACCCTTTTAAATTGACAGCCTGTTTTTATTTCTGAAATTAACTTTACAAATTGCACATTAAGATGTTAATTTCCTTTGTTTGCTTGATTTCATTTTAAGTCTTGCACTTTTACCCATGCAGCAGAAAATAAGATTTTCTCTTTTATATAGCTCAACATTAAACCACTGTGCATATGGACCTAATGATCTTTTAAAATATTTTTTTATCATTTTTAAATGTGTGTGTATGTGTGTGTGTGTGTGTGTGTATGCACGTGTGAGCACATGCTCATGTGCACATTAGTGCAGCTTCCTGTGAATGTCAGAGGCATTATATCCCTCTGAGGCTGGAGTTACAGGCAGTTGTGCTATGGGTTCTCAATGTGGGTGCTGGGAACCAAATTTTGGTCCTCAGCTAGATAGTCTGTGTTCTTAAATCCTGAGCTCTCTCTCCATCCCAGAAATGATCTGTTATTCACTTATACTAAAGTTAACTTCTATTTTGGTAACTTCAAATCATGCTGCATTATTGGTGATATTCTCAATAGAGTGATTTAGTATTGTTTGCCCAAATACTTAGTCCCTGAGGTTGCTGGAACAAACGCACATTTGTTTTTTATGGTTTCAAGGTGCCAACATGCTATCACCCCCGTGACTGCTATAATCCATTGTTGATTCTTTTTTCAAAGGGCAAGTTTCAATGAATGTTAATACAGTACACAAAGAAACAAGGTGATGCCCCAGTAAAAAGAACATGAAAAATACTGCAAACTTATCATTTAAAAACTGATTTATGAATTATGTAAACAAAACAACCATCTAAAGATAATGGATAAATAAAACACATGAAACACTAAAATCAAGAAAACAAGAATACAAAGAAATCGACACCATAAGAGAATAATATAGAAGACAAATTTAATAAGAAATAATGGTGAGAAAACTAGAAATATGATGAGGAAACACATCAGAATTCAAGCGGCTTAATTAGTTGCTTCAGGCTGAAAGACAGAGAGTGAAAATGACACACACAATGGAGTCTCCGTCTCACAAGTCACAGAGATATCTTGAGGGCAGTAAAAGTGATGCTGCTCTTGTGACCTCAGAGGAGCATCTAAGAGAAGCATTGTAATGCAGATGTAAGATGGAGAACATGGTGAACGTGCTGGAGGGGTAAAATCTAAAACATACCACCAGCCAACCCATCCTTCAAGGGAAAGAACTGCATCCAAGGATATATAAACGCTCTAAAGACCATCTCTGCTGGACTGCCCTACTGTTACGAGGCAATACAAACAAAAAAATTTAAAGCTCTGTGGAAAATCAAATACAGAGAAACAGAATTCTATGGATTTACGAGGATGTACAACACACTTTTAATTTCTGAGTAGAATTTAAAAGGTAAAAGCAAAAGCTTTATCATAAATCTGGTGGTAAATCCAGACACACTCTAAATAAAACAACTATTATCAATACTAGCACAGGAAAGGGAAATGTAACTGCAAAGGAAACTTGCATGGACGGGAAATTGTATTGTCATTAGCACATACAAGAAAAAAAGAAAATTATGCTGCACCATAGGAGGCTCTTTTAAATGGAAGGATTCAGGTGTGCTAACAATCATGAAGTAAGAGGACAGAGAAAATGGGCATGGCCATAATTATGTTATAAAAGTAGACACTTTCAGTAAAAAAGTTATCTGATAATGAAAGAAAATAACCATGCTATCAAGTTTTTTTTTTTTCTTTTTGCTTCTTCCAACTAAACAGAAGCTAGAGTCTTCCAAGAAGAGAGAGGAGGGAACCTCAATTGAGAAAATGCCTCTATAACATTGGCTTATGGAAAAGTCTGGGGGGGCATTTTCATATCTGATGATTGATGTAGGAGAGCCCAGAGCATTGTGGGTGGTGTTATTGCTGGCAGGTGGCCCTAGGGTATATATGAAAGCAGGTTGAGCAGGCAATGGGGAGCAAGCCAGTAAGGTGGACTACTCTACAGGCCTTTCCTATCTCCAAGTTCCTGCCCTCACTGCCCTCAGTGATGGACTGTGATATGCAATTGTGAGCCAAAATAAACCCTCTCCGCCCCAAGCTTCTTTTGGTCATGGTATATTTATCAAAGCCACAGAAACCCTAATTAAGACAAACACAAATGGCCATTTCTCTAGGAGGGCGCAACTGTAATAAACACATATACAACGCACTTCCCACTTCTCAGACATAGGGTGTGAACACTGAGAACTGAAGCAAGACACCGAAAGCACCATAATAATACTGACTTCATACCCTACTTTTCGTATTATAAAATAAAGCTACACGGAGAACTAATTAGGAAACAAATCCTGAAAATACTATAAAAACCAGAGCTACAGACACAAAACAAATATTAAGTTGGATTACCTGGTAAGATACAACACAAGTCCTAACAGATAGAGTATTGAGGTTTATTTCTTTTTTTTTTTTTATTTTTTTGTTTTTTGAGGTTTATTTCTAATTATAATGAAATAATATATAGACATCAACAATAGAAGAGAAATAAGAAAACCTAAAACTATGTGTCCTTTAAAGGATATAAGCATGATTATAGTATTATTACAGAAGAAAAGATAAAATTAAGATGACTGTTATATCCAACATAATCTAGAGAATCCGTTTAATTTCTACCAAAACCTGAAAATTATTTTTTTAGCAGAAATACCTATAGCAATTCAAAAAAATCAGATGAATCTATGATGCTAATGAAGGGTTCAACACTCTTAAGAAAAAATTAGGAGCCATCAGGTTTCCTGAGCACAAAGTATATTAAAAGTAACAATGATCAAAATGGTTTTCTCCTGACATCTACTAAACAGGTAGACTTATGGAAATCAGGAGTGTGGTAATACCCAGGTGATGGCCAAATGAAGATGTATTTCCACTGTAACTGCAACATTATTCATAACAGTTAAGGGGTGATAGCAACCCAACTCCCCTTGCAGAGCAGATAAAATTAATTTGGAATGTGCACACAGTGCATTACACCAACTTCTAGTGTGCTTGCGCCTTGATCTTTGCATCTCTCAACTGTGTCCCCTGCTTCATCCATTCCTCCCTACCTACTTTACATCCTAGGGCTCTTTTGTTTGTTTCCAGAGGGGTAACTATGCATGACATAGAGATAGTAAGAGCTGATGATTAGAAAAGAGAACATGATATATACTAGGATTGCTTCTATTACACATCAGGTTATCTGTCTCACTTCTGTGCTCAATAGAAAAGAGAAGATTTGGTAGAGAATTTAAGAACAATACTAGTCCAAGTGTGATTCCAAAAGACATATGAGACCATATTTCAGTTTGCAAATACTGAGCTCTACCTCTGACTATAATCAAATCGAAGCTGAAGAGGAGATGTAGACCAGAATGTGACATGCCGTAGAAACGATGCAATCACCACTCAAGTTAGGCTGTATATGGTCTACAGAAAGAGGAAAGGGACAATGACAAGAATAATGGGAACACTCTATGCCTACAACTGTTCTGTAAAGCACAGATCTGCATTGGTCATGAAAAGCACAGGCCACAGCAGACATTTTTGAAAGGAAAGACGTTAAATGCTGGCAGTGTGTTGGGAGCGCTGCTGGGATTCTGTCCTCACCCACAGAGACCAGGTTTCTGTAGTTCTCTAACATCACATCCCTATACAGATCCTGCTGAGGAGGGTCCAGGCATTCCCACTCATCTTCAGAGAAATCAATGGCCACATCGCTGAATGTCAACTGGTCCTGAAATAAAAATGAAGAAAAGAAATAAATAGCAAGCTGATCAGAGTTTTAGTATTACCCAAGAAGAGAGTTAGAACTGGTGTTGACACAGGCAGTTGAAATTGTTCAGCAAGGCGCGTTTTATATCACATTAATATCCTACATCTAACCTAACCGAGTTTAGGTATGTCATAGCTCTGCTAAACCAGTGTAAACATTCTAACTTTATGACCTTTAACATGCCAAAGTAAAGCATCAAAATATGGACTATATAAACTAATATATACAACACTATATATATTTCTTAGGTGAGAAAGTCATGGTAAATTACACAGGTGATGATTCTGATTTGGGAGTTCTGGAGAGGAGTCAGGGTTTCTAAGGACGTAGCTCAGTAGAGATGCTGATGCCAGTGTCCAAGGACTATTCATTAGCAACCATGAAGTAGAACACTAGTGGAGGAATTCACTGTCTGACTGTCAAAGTAATTATCCATTTTATTACAATAGGAAGTAAAGCAAGAATAATCTTTTTGATTATTTAAAACTATCTTCAATGGGAATGACTTTATGTTTCTTTTTTTCTACATCAGTTTTCAAATACATAGCAAGTGGTCAAGCATAGGTTCTGACCAAACATCTCTGTTCCAAGATTCAGATGGAAACAAAGTTAAAATAACTAAAATAACCTTCAAGCAGTTTCCACATGAGATTGGGAATGAAATGTGTTCAGAAGGAAGCAAAACAAAACTGATCAAATAATATTTATATTTTATTTCTACACATAAAAATGGTAGCTATAAATTCAAAACATTACACTATGGCTGTGTGCATTTCCCAGTGACAGGTTGTTGGCTATTACACATAAGGCCCGGGCTCCTCCTGAAGACAGATTCCAACACACACACACACACACACACACACACACACACACACACACACACGAGTAGAATGTTAAGGTCAAACATGAGAAAACGGATCTGGAGAAGTAGTTCAGTCTGTTGAGTGTGCCTAGCATACACACAGTTTTGAGCTGACTTCCTGGCACTCTTTTACCCAGAGGTGTGTGTGTGTGTGTGTGTGTGTGTGACCTTTAACCCCAGCACTTGGGAGGTGAAGGCAGGAGAATGTAAATTAAAGGCCATCCTTAACTCCATGCTGCTAGAGGCCAACTTGTGCAAATCTGAATTATATTCCATTTAAAGAAGATTTTTTAATACACTATCACTGAGAACATATTTAAGGATGTAAAGCCACAATAAAAGTTACAGCTTTTTAGTTATTTATTGTTTTGTATTACACGCGTTAATTTAAATTTTCGCTTACTGCTGTTTCTTTTGCTAAAAATAAAGTGATAAAGTGTGTATATGTGATATTGAGGTGAAATAAAATGAAAACTTACTGCACCATGTCTATTTAATATTTCTAAACATGTTCTATACTTAGAAGAAAAGTCAGTAGTTTAAAATAACAACAACCAGAACGACACTAAGCAGAAGGAAGAAAGGTGGAGAAGCAAAGGTTTGCGAGTTCTGAATGCAGGGCTCCACAGAGCCTAACCGGAGACACATTCCCCTAGGAATCTGTCTTTCTTCCCTGGAAATCTTTAGCTTCAAGCTCTGAACCTCAGCCTTCTGCTTTCTAAGTATATCCACAGCTTTAAATGACAGAATATTCAGTGTTGCAACAGACTATTCATAACACTCAGTGTTAATAGCAATAAACAAACTTTTGAAGCACTTAAATTTCATATCTCAAAATGAAAATAATGTTATTCTATCCTTTTTAGAGAATATAACTTTCTTTGTAATGGGAAAACAGATAAATAATTCAATAAACAATCCATCATATGTGTAAATGAATAGGATTTGCAAAGTTAACTCCCATATAGTATAAAAAAATCACCAAGTACAGAGAACAGCAAAGCAGAGTGACCATCACAAATCTTCCAAGAATGCTTTTGTGAAGGTCTGTGATGCAACGATCCCTCTACCTTACTTGCCCGATGAATCTGAAAGAAAAGAGCTTCTCTATTCTTGATACCGTAGCTACTGCTAAGACTCAATTACATCTGAACTTCTTTCCCCCGAGAAGTCTAGCAAATTCATGGTAGAAAAGAGAATAAATTATAATTAGTAAGCACTAAAACCAAAAATATCTTAGTTTCTCATCTACTTTGGATTTATAAATACTTTCTTATATTCTACTCACTTCTGATACAATAATAAATGAAGAGTTGGAAAGGACACGTAGGGCTTTAGTTTGTCAGCTGATAGAGATAGGCTAGGGGAACAGATTCCTAGATTTGACAATTTTTTTTTTGCTTTCATTAATTTCAAAGACCCCAAAGGGGTCATCCTTGTGTTGAAATTAGGGCTTCAAGTCAGCTAGAACCTCAACACCACCCACAGAAACCCCATATACCATATATAGAGGACGATTGGTCAGAAGAATGGCCCATGGCGAACAATGCCTTGGGGAGCTGTGAGAGGCTCCAGGAAGAAAGGTAGAGCAGAGGACCTTTACCTCAGGTGCATCTTGTTCCCTGGACTGTTCTTGGACGTGATTTCATGCCTTCTGTGAAAAACATTTATAACCACATTTAAGACTAATTTTGTTGGATGTCAGAACATAGCTATAGAACCTACCTGGTCATTGTACCCTGAATCTTGGTAGGGCCTTCTGCTTTGCTTTTGTGCTTTCCCAGATAAAATCTATAGTAAGTTCTAAGCATTGTTTAAATGAGTCTTTCCTGAGAAAGTTCTGGAAAGGGTTGCTCTGTCACTATTCACTATGTGTTTACTGATCATTATTTACATGTTTTTCTGAAGACAAACAACCTTCCTTGGATCACTGGTTTGTTACATTCATGCAGAAAAGCACACTGAAACTGAAGTAAGGCTGTCTACAACGTCCTGTCCTGTCCGACACTCCCTCCCGGCTTCTTTTGGGTCCTCAGGTCAAATTCCAGGTCTCACAGACAGATCTGCATAGGTTGGCGAGAGTCAACACACACGGATTCTCCCTTGATGACATTTCCTATGGAAATCACACAATTTGGGGAGACACAGCTGTGCCCAACGGTACTAAAATATTTTTCCAGAAAATATATCTTACCTTCAAAGAGACTAAACTTTCTTGCAAGCAAGTCAGTAATATGCCTTGAAAAATGATGATTTAGGAGTATAATGATCATTTAGGAGTATAAGTTCAACTTGCTACCCATTTAAGTCTACCCTGCCTTTATGAAAGCAAGGTAACCAGCCTGTCCAGGCCTTGTATTTCACTTTATCAGCTTTTATGTCCAAGCTCAATGCATTGTTTATATTATGTATTTCTCACATCCTTGATCCATAATAATTTTTGTGTGCATAGGTGTGTTGTGATCTTTTGCTGAAAGCAACCAACAGGTTGAAAGAAGCCCTAAAAACACAAATATCAATGTTGGAAGCACCATGTCCATTAAGTAGGACTAAGCATGTAAACACATGAGCTCGTGGGGGCACATCACCGTTCGACCTACCACATCAGACATCTCAGCTACTGCTGCAGCCCCACAACACATTACAGAGGGTGCTAGGGCCAAGCTCCACCTGCAACACTCAGATCCCCTAACTGGAGATGACAATGCAATGACCAGCTCCTTTCACTGTGGCGCCACATTAGCTTGGTCCAACAAGCTTCATGTCACTACATGTTGTCTCTGGGAATCTGGACACTGTCCAAGCTCCAGCAGACTGAGAGAGACAAGAGTCCTGCGAAGCTAACAGAGAATCCTCTCTGTTTGACTGGGTAGTCCTGCCTCTGATGTTAGGGTCGGATTGATCTGCATACCCCACTCCCATCAGTCTGATGACAGGAAATGGGATCAAATCCCTGGTTGAATGGCACCATTATGACAAGTTTTCAGACCTTCTATACCAGCATTACCCATTACAAGAGGACCTTTGCGTTTTGGCAGAACCAGGTTCCTAGTGTCTGGCACGGTCATCTTTTCCCCTTTGGGTCAGTGACTCTCCAAGCATCTTCCTTTTGAACACTGGGTCACAAATGTATACAAGAAATTACACACTCAGTGTCCACTTCCAGTCTCAGGGAAGGGGGAATGGCCAGGCCAGGTCCAGCTATGTTAGAAAGGAGGAAGTCAGGTATCAGTGATGTACAATGAGGTTGACAGTGGTGTAGTGAAATCTAATGCCAAATTATCTCTTAATGCCTACTTACTTTAACCCATAAAACAAAAGACATCCCCCCACTCAAAAGGAACAATTGTTAAATTCATGGAAAAGTAGAGTTGCTTGGCAATAATATTCAAAAGAAGAAATGAGGGCACACAGGGAGCCTGCTTCATTAACAGTTCACAAAAAAAGCATCCGGAAGAACAGCATCTTCACAATTTCTGTGAATCAGGGAAAGACTCTGTATCGGAGCCTTGGATCCCAGGACGATGAAATAGGGCTCTGAGAATATAGCTGTAAAATGAATGCACTTTCCTGTGTTGTAAGTTTTTATCTAAGAAAACTGAAAGCCAGGAAGAGAACGGTTAACTGAACTGAAAGTCCATGAAATTGTACAAAAGAAACAAAAAACATAACCTTAGAGAAAGGATATGTAGTGGGTGCAAAGGAAGGCCATTAATATATGGACGTAGTAGTTTTTTGGGGGGCAAATTGACTGCTCAGAGAAGTGGCAAAGAAGTGACCAGTGACCTCCTCTCTCTCTCCTTCCTCAATCTAAATTGGCATGTCTTGTGAACTTTCCCATGTCTCTCTATATGTCCTGGGTTGAAGGTAGTATTTTTTAACAAAAGATAAAATCAGTTGTTATGCAAACAAATTAACAGGACAAAGTGACAGAAAAGTTTTAGGAAAGATGAAAGAACACAGGGACTCCAGCACCACTACCTATGAATAAAGGAGTATGTATGCACGTGGGATGAAGGAAAGCTGTGCTGGCTGACACCAGCTAGATTTCCGAAAGGTTTAACTTCGGCTGAGAAAATGCTTTCATACAAGTGGTCTGTAGGCACGTCTGTGGAAGTATTTTCTCCACTGATGCGGAAAGGCTTGGCCCACTGTACGATGTTTCCGCTTCTGAGATGAGAGTTCAGAGGTATAAAGACAGCAAACTGAGCAAGCGTGGGGAGCAAGCCAGTAAGCGGCATTCCTCCAAGGCTTCTGCTTCAGTTCCCACTTACAGCTCCCTCCGCCTCAGCTCCTGTCCTACTATAACCTGAAATAAATCCTTTTTCTCCACAGGCCGCTTTGTCATGGTGTTTTACCACAGCAAAAAAATACAAAGATAATTATTTACAAGGAGCAAGCACAAATAAAGTCTCCTGATAAATTCATTATTTAATTTAAATGTTCTGAAAGACTGACTATCTACAAAAGAGGACAAATGCTATTCCACCCAATGTGTAGAATAAAATTAAGAAGCATTGGGGTTTGGGAACAAAACCAAGAATGACACCAAAACGTAAGCTTGTCTTATAAAAATATAATTCCAAACAGTCTGTGTTACCAGGTAAGCCGATAAAACTGAAGGTAAAGACCTGTACACATTTTATTTATGAAGCAAGTAGGACCTTCACTATATTATTTTTTCTTTTCCTTTTTTTTTTTTTTTTTTTTTTCAAAAAAGGTTTCTCTGTAGCTTTGGAGCCTATCCTGGAACTCGCTCTGTAGACCAGGCTGGCCTCAAACTCACAGAGATCCACCTGCCTCTGGCCTCCCAAGGGCTGGGATTAAAGGCGTGCGCCACCACTGCTGAGCTTGTGACCATATCCTTTCTGTGACACCTACGTGAGGAACATATGCAATCTGTGGACCATATTTTGTGCTAGGTCAGATATGAATGTGGCTCAGTACAAAAGGCTCACTGCTTAGTTAAACAGTGAGATTTTTTTTTGGTAATGTATCCCACAAATTGATTAAGCAGCTCTGTAGCATGAGCTGTGTAGATGACAATATGTTAAAAACAAAGACACATCTTAAACCTTCTTAGCCAATTTCTTTCAGAAGTAAACACCAAATACAACTGGAAAACGACATGTTTAGTTCAAGGAAAGTGGTGAAACCCCCACCCTTCTGTACATGAGACCAGCCAAGGCTTGGTTTAACGACACATGCAGTGAGAATTCAGCATGAACTCCGGCTTCACGCACACCTGTGTAATTATGCCTTTAGTCACTGCATCAGAAATAGAGGCCATGGCCACGGAAAGTACATGGCACTAAGGCCATATTTTATCCACATACATTAAAATGTCTAATTTTATTTCTGAAATTATAGTTCTCAGAGGCTGAAATTTATTCATTTATGCTTACCACATTAATCATGAACCCTCTTAAAAGACCCCAAAATACAATGCAAAATAAGCTGAGAAATAAATGAGGAAACTCATGGAGATCTAATCACCTTCACTGCCTTTCAGAAGCTCAGAATTACCACTGAAAGAGAATGTAAGAACACGAATGGAGGGATGGTGGATCTTATTTCCATCTGACACTCAGCCAAGAACTCCTCGCCAACTCTGGAACAAAAACAACAAACAAACAAACAAATAAAAATTTAACAGGTGGGAAGGGAAGGAAAGGACTGAGAAGAGGAGGAGAACCAGAAGCCTCCCTGTATTGAATATCCAGTGACGGCATGGTCATAACAATTTACACATGTGTACAGTCAGGAGGTGGGTTGGGCCACGAGAATGGAATTCCCCCAGGGTAAAGACCTGCTACTTTAGGAGGTGAGGTTCCTGCAGTCTCACTGCATGGGCATCAGGCTGCTGTAAGCACTACATAATGTGTAGAATAAAGGCTCCCAAGTTGTGTCTTGTCCTGAGTAGCTCCACTTTGAGTGAAAACACCAAAGCAAAATGACTCTGCAGCTCATCTGTACACCAACCATGAAGCACAGACTGATAACTGTTCATATTAAATTTATTTATTTTACATTCCGACCAGTTTCTGCTCCTTCTTTTCCTCCCATTCCCTTCCCCTTCCTCCCCTCTGCCCACATCTCCAATTCACTCTTCCTCCATTTCTGTTCAGAAAGGGGCAGGCCCCCCAAGTATATCAATAAAACATAGCATATTAAGTTTCGGTAGGACTAACCACCTCCCCTTGTGCTAAGGCTGGGCAAGGCAACCCAGTATGAGAAATAGGTTCCCAAAAGTCAGCTAAAGTATAAGGAACAGCCCCTGCTCCCACGAGGAGTCTCGCAAGTAGGTCAAGCAATGCAAGTGTCACACATACGTACATTGTCTAGGTTGGTCTCATGCAGGCTCCCTGGATGTAGTTCAGACTCTGTGATAACCTCTGTGAGATTATCAACTATAAATTTAACAAGGTAGATTATAAATTATACTGCTCTATGAACACAGTAATAGTATATCAGAAAAACCAGGCCCAAGAACTAATGCAGAAATCCAGATCAACCAGCATAACACACCCTCACCTGGAACCCATCAAAAAGACAACTAACACTGGGGTGGGGATGCCACCAGGACTCCTCAGTATCTGTGTCAAGGGACCACCAAAGAATCCCAGGCGGTTAACAGGTATGTTCTCTATGGTCCCTACTCCATGACAAGACCACTCAAGCCAGTCTTGCTCTCATGCATAATCCTGTTTCTTAGCAAGGAGCCATGTCTCCATAGCAGGGTTCTTTGGTTTCTCCAGCAGCTCCACTACGGGGTTCACTAATACCAAGCTGAAAAGAAGAGGAAATTGAGGGAGCAAGGAAAGCCAAAGGAGCCTCTCATGGTGTCTGCTTGATGTCTCTACTCTCAGATAAAAGCCACAAATTCCAACAAAATAAAATTTTCTATGAAAGCTGCTTCCATAGAGAAACAATTCCTTTTAAATACGAACACTTCAAATACAACATGGAAACAGCAATGAACAATGCTGAAGACCTAAATACAGCCAACCTCCAAATAGGGCCTGAGACCTTCCAGGAGTCTTCTGAGAACTTCACAAAACTATGAAGTTTTATTCACTAAAAAACACTTGAACTATTCAGGCAATCCTCATGCCTAAGGGTTCTGCTTCATAAACTACAATGTCATCCACTGTCCATCAGGAACTAGCCCAAGATCTTTTCTTCAGCAACCCTCTGAGATGCAAGTTCAGAACGTGCTGAAATTTTATAATTGTGTAGTGGACAGCGATTATTGGAGACGGTAAAGAATTCTACCTTCATACAAGGGTGTATCTTCCCACTTCTGAGAACCCATTTCTATTCACCTTCACACTCTAATCTATGTGAAACCCCCTTCCTAACAAATTCTAAGCTTGCTTTATACTGGCTCAATGAGAAATTCCTTTCTGTGATAAAGTATACCAGATTTACTAGAGATCTCTGAGAATTCCTCCTCTCCTACAAAAATCAGCATGAACTGTTTCCTGCCTGTACCCCATTGCTGTTAATATCTTCATGGCCTTTTAATATGTATCAGCTTTTTGTCTCTGGCTGCAATAAGGTTCCTCTGAACACTGATTTTTAACCATTATGTAATCTACCAACCTACCTACCTAGCATATCTGTCTGTCTGTCTATCTATTTACATATATACAATTATATTAGTAATTCATATTATAAAATAATCTATCTACATACATACAATTATACTAGTAATTCATATTATAAAAGCATCTATCTACATACATACAATTATAATAGTAATTCATATTATAAAAGCATCTATCTACATACATACAATTATACTAGTAATTCATATTATAAAAGCATCTATCTATCTACATACATACAATTATAATAGTAATTCACATTATAAAAGATCCTGTAATTGCTAATGGCAGCTATTAAGGAATATGAGACTGCCTGGTAGATGCAGTTAATAAGACTAGCTTATTTTGTAAGTTTATCATCCATGTTTCTGACAAATCACTCTCATGAATAGGGAGAGGTGGCTCAATTTGTGGAGGTTCATTGGAAGAAGCAGGGATTTCCCAAGAAGCTTCAGTTTACTCAGCTGGATCCTACAATGGGTATCAAGGCCATTCCCACATGGTAAATTCTCAAGTGAATAAACACTTTATTAGTGTTTCTTCAGTTCTTCATAGACTAAGATGCAGGCCTAGCTCAGAACATGGCTCAGATACACCACACACATAGAGTTTGCAGACAAAATTGACAGCTACAACCCCTATCTCAACAAAGACAGATGTATTCCAGAAAGGGAGTCCTCCAGACTTATAAATCGAGGGGGAAATATACATCCTGCTTTACCCATGTCTGCCTCCCCTTGCTGGCGAGTTCTCTACTGCTGCCATCAGGGGCTCAACCCCAGGCCACAGAGTGAACAGTAAGTAGAACTGACTGTGACTCTGAAGCTGATGGAAGAATTCAAGAACCCTGAACGGAGAAGCACAAGTCAAGAAGCTAACACCAAAGTCTCAGAGAGCTGCTGCTGAGCAAGCCCACGGCTCCAGCAGTGCAAGTGTCTTATGGAAAATCCACATGAGTGGTAAAGGCAAGAGGTGAGGGTGTTTGCAGCCTTCCCTCATGGTATAAAACAATCTCTTCCACTATCATAGTGCAGGACACAGATAATGAAGACTAAGTCAATGGTGGCCAGGCAGGCATAACAAGAAAGAGTAAGAAACACAGTGATCACTAGGTCTACGACAATGGCAATGTGGCTGTTCATACGCCCTAAGCGACAGAATGAGGTGGGAGTCACAGGACTCAAATTTAGGATTCTACCTACCTCATCCTCCTGCCTCCCAGTTGCACAAGACCACAGAAGATCTAGAATATATAGGAACGGAAAAGTTAAAATGGGATTCCATAAAGCAGCTTTTCTGTTTTGGACACACTTTCTGGGCTAAGACTTCTCTGTCGTACAGCAGCTTTGCAATTCATGGTCCTATAAGTAGACTCAATGGATTCACCAGTTTATAACATGAGGTCCGGTGGAACCCTTGTTTTACTGTGCTCATGGTGCCCCATCTCAGCTAATCTCACTTTTGTTCATCTGCCAAGGAAAAGAAATGCAACAAATATGTAGGTTTTGGTAGATGCTTTCAGGGCTGACGTGAAGGAAGGGCATCTTCAGGGACTAGGACACCTGAGTTAAGGCAAGCGCTAGTGTCAGACATCTGAATGAGCCCACTTGCTACTGCTTTCTCAGCTACCGGAGTCTACTGGGTCGCTCACCTCACTACCAAGTGGGCGAGGTCTTCACTGCCTTGAGATGTAGTCTCACATGTAGACCTGCCATGCTTGAGTTCTAAAATTTCCTGTCTTCCTCAATAACAGGCTTCTGGAAGACTGAGTGTGATCTTCCCACTCCTTAGGCCCTCTCCTCAAGCTGGCTACACAACACTGACTCCAGTTCTTCCTGGAAGCAGTTTCTTCAATGCAATGAAGGACCCAAGTCAACACCTTCCACTGGGCTACATCCTGAACCTTCAGGCTTTGGATGAAAGAGAACCAAGCACATGTAAATCTTCTGGACAAATTTTCCATGGTCTACAACTTTCAAAAGTACCAACTGTTGTTCATTCCAAAAAGAAGTTTTAGAGCGCATTCCACCAGTGGCCACCTGATGGCATAGATTCTAATCACCTGAACCGGTGACTCAATACATAGCCAACAGGTGACAGACAGGCCAGCTTGAAGAGTAAGTGTTCCATGGCCCACAGAATCAACTAATCAGGGTTCATAGAGGCTCACAGAGACTGAGTGACAATCAAGGGAGCTTATATGAGCTTGATCTAGGTCCTCTGCTGCATATATGTTATGGTTATGTAGCTTGCTGTCCTTGCGGGGCTCCTAACAGTGGGAGCAGGAGCTGTCTCTCTTTTGCCTGCTTTTGGGACCTTTTCCTCCTATTGGATTGCATCATCTAGCCCTTGATATGAGGGTATGTGCCTGGCCTTATTGTAACTTGTTATGCCATGTTCTGCTGATATCCCTGGAGGCCTGCTCTTTTCTGAAACAGAGGAGGAGTGGATCTGGGGAAAAAGGAAGGTTAGGGGTAGAGGGGAGAGGAGGGAGGGGCAACTACAGATGTCATATGAGAGAATAAAAAATAGTGTTCCAGTGGCCATGGGTGTTTTAGAAAGGAAACCTTGGGATAGAATTGTTTAAAATATAAATTCAGTGCGGCTGTTAAAAATAAAACAAAAACACCATGAAACAGAATGACCATATAACCTAAGTAGTCACAAAAGGATTAAAGCCAGAGTGCTGAAGAAATGACTACTCTACCACATTGCCAACACTGTCCTCAGTAGCCCAGACATGCATACAGCAAAAGGGTCTCCTAGATGGAAGTCTTGGAGGCTCAGGGCACCCAGCTGCTCCCTCACTGCACCCCACAGCTCAGCCTGTTTTCTAAGGAGAGGACACAGTGGCCGACAGGCGCTAGCACACAGCAGCCGTGGACACGAGGTGCCAAGCCCCTGTGCAGGAAATAACCAAAGCACAGAGCATGGGCACATCACCATGGAAACTCTCCAGGGGAAAACTCAATCCAAAAACACTGTGAGAAGACTGCCTAGAAGACAAAAAGAGATCACAAAATCAAATCAAAAACAACAACTACAAAAAAAAAAAGACATTTTTTTAAAAAAAGGTGTTGGAAGGGGAACTGCTAAGAAACGACAGATCCCACAAAATGCCAAGCACAAGTTATGCCACACGCAGGACACGACCCTTGCACCCAAAATGTCAGTGGCTGTGATGAATCGCAGAAGGACCTGCATGAGACTGGACCTGTCGATCCTTTGTGGGGGAGGGGCCATGAGGCCTTGCCACTCCCTGAGGATTTGGGGGCAGGTTACAGTTGATAAGGGATTGAGATATTTTCTCTACTAGTGTTGCCACTAAATAAATGCCTGGCTCCGGTAAATAGTCTCTCAGTAAATAACCCGAATGAAACTCATTAGTTTACCAAAAAACAGACGAAAGTAGAACTACTAGGGGAGAGGGGACTAGTGGGGAGGGGGCGGGAGAGAAGTGATGGAGGATATGTTCACAATACATTAGCATGTATGAAAATGTCGTAATGACACCACCCATTACTATGTATAATATATACTAACGTAAAAGAAGAACCATTTATTATCTATAATAAAGTACCATTTATTATCTGGAGAAAATAGTGACAAAAGCTGTCTGATAAAATACAACTGTTTGGGAATGACAAACATATTTGGGATTTAGGATTTAATTATCAGACCTAGACCCCCGAAGGCTGCGGAAAGGGTTTTGGATCTGAGCTCCTACTTCCGGTACATTCAGAACGCTCAAGGGAAAACTTTGGGAGGAGGAAGAATCTGGAGCCCAGCTGCTCTCCGGCAGGAACCTCCGCCACGGAACTGGATTTTCTGATGCTCCTTCAGACCATCTCCAGCAGTCTGCGAAGCTGGCTGCAGACACAGAGAGGCCGCAGCAGGGGAAGAGACTGGAAGCAAACTCCGTGTTTCTGCCCAGCTCCTCCCTTCCAGGGCACCGGAGGACACTAGGTCCGTGCAGCCCGCCAGCTCCACCCTAGGCCAAGGGGACCTGGCCCGGCGCCCCTAGGAGCGCAGAGTCCCTCCTACCTAACCCTCCGAGCAGCCTCGCCACCAGCGCTCACCATCTCCACGGTCCTCTTGCATCTCCAGCACCCGAAGCTCACGATTTCATCAGGGTCCCTAGGCTTCCAGAGGCTGGGGACCACACTAAGACATTTTCAAACACAAAGGCCGGAGATAAGCATAGGCTCGCGAGATTGTCAAGGCCCGCCCCTTCTCTTCGTCAGCTTGATTGGCAGTTTCTCAAACAACACCACTTCGACCAAAGCGACTGCCCACAGGCTTTGATTGATATCAGAAAGCACCAATGACACCAGACAGCTCCCAGGGCTGAATGAGGGCCCCGTGACAAGTTTTAGACTGGAGCTGTTTAGAGGGGGCCTTTTGAAGATTTAGTTCCCAGGAGGATCTGCTGTGTAATGCCTTGTAAGCCGTCAGTTGAACATGCATACACATAAAGATCCACAAGTGCAGAGAACACAGACAATTATTTTTACGTTCCCTAGAAATTGTTTGGACTCTGTTCTGATGGAGACTGCCTCTAGGGTTTTGAGATAGAAAGGCATTCCCAAGTTAGCGTGGTCCAGTATAAACAATGAGAGGGAGAGGTTCAATTTAAATTTCTAGAGTTTCTTCACTTTAAGAAATTAAAAGAGCTGGCTATGCTAGACCGCGGCTTTTTATCCAAGGACTAAATGTTATGCCCAAATCCGCAAAGTCCCCGCAAAAGCCAACAAGGAGACTGAGTCCTGTATGTAAAAACAAAGAGCCTTTATTTTAATCAAGTTTGCAAACTTGATCTCTCTGCACGTCCAACGTTTTGGAATAACCGGAGAGCCCTGAGCTCAATTAGAATTGGACTTTTATAGCAGTAAAGGTGGGGGTGAGGAGTTTCTGAGGTTCAGGACCCCTGATTGGCTGACATTTATTTGTCTAGGAGTGTCCTGGTGAAAATTTGTGCTGGCTGGTGATCCTATCTACAGTGGTTGGAATGTTAGGCATTTCCTTTGAATGGTCAGTTCTTGGGTGGTGGTTGGGTAATCTCAGCTTGTGGTTCCTTCTGCTTCAGGGTAAACTCAGGCCTATTACTAAATTTATTGAGGGCCAAGTTCTACTCCGGCAGGTGATAATGGTTGGAAGTAAAGAACTTCCTTGGGGTGACCTGCCCGTACTTAGCTTATCATGGCTGGCCCTCACACTAAATAGGCATTAACGTGCTCAAGAGGCCAGTGAGGATGGACCTGAAAAGTTCTTACGGCCCTACAAACCTCTCCGTAGACGCAGTAATCCAAATCAAACCAAATCAGAAAAATCCCAGGTTTAAAATGGACGTCTGCGCTCCCAGGTGGCCCTTGGAAGGAAGACCGGAAAACCAGGTGTTTGTTCTCTGGGGTGCAGTTTAAATACCCCATGGGAGTGGTCTTGAGTCTCTCTGGGGGCAGGTCACCATTTGGCAGGCTTTCTCGAAAGTGGAGTCTGGACTGAGGCAACTCCCAGAGGAGGGGACCTAGAATGGAGCCATCCACCCAAACATTCCAGACTTCTCAGATACGTGGAAGCCAGGGGCTTCCCAACCCAACCCAAACAGGACCCTCATGATCATCTTAAGAGGAGACCCCTCTTTTCCTCGTGGCATCAATTTTAAGAAAGAGAAGGTATCATGTGGCTGCTGCGAATAGCCTGGGAGAACAGAATCACACCGGAAATGATGCTGGCAGAAAGGGAATGTTTGTTATGCTTGCTTGACAATGCTGCATTTAATTTCATATATTACAGTTTCTAATGAAAAAATTATCAAGGCCCTTCAAGATTAATGACACTTGCCAATATATTAGTAGAAAATTTAGTAATTGATGATCAATTTACAGACTATGGCTAGGAGGATGGTTTAGGAAACAGAAGGAACTCTTGTCTGTGGTGCTATCCCTGGTCTGGTGGTCCTGAGTTCTATAAGAAAGCAGACTGAGCAAGCCATGGGGAGCAAGCCAGTAAGTAGTATCCTTCTGTGGCCTCCTAATGAGCTCCTGCCTCCAGGTTCCTGGCCTGTTTGAGTTCCTGTTCTGACTTCCTTCAGTGACACAACATGGAAGTATAATCCAAATAAACCCTTTCCTCCCATCTTGCTTTGTGGTAATGGAGTTTCATCACAGCAACCCTAACTAAGACATTCACAATTCTTTATTTGTATATTTATTTATTTAATTTGATTTCCATAAAGTTTTATGTTTTTAAATTTTCTCCTTTTATTAAAAAAGATTCTTTTCTAATACAGTATATCTTGATTACAGTTTCATTTCCCTCTGTGAAACTACAACAGGAGTCACCTTGCTGTTAAGGGGCTACATGTTATACATTGTTATTAAGTCTCCATTTTCTATAAGAATAAATTTCTGCTTCCTAAGCCTAATGTATCCTACAAACCATGTTTTTCAACCTATGCTGAACTTGTAACCCTGTGACGTATTCCCAGGTCTTGCTGTTGTAGAAACACCAGTTTCTAGTGCTGGCGGGGGGGGGGGGGGGGGGGGTGTAGCTTTTGGGGTGTTGTTTGCTCTGTCTTGAGCCTGGTAATTTCCCACCTGCCTAGAACATTTCAATAGGTCTCATTTATTAATTGTTAATCTTAGTGCCTGTGCTATTGATGTTCAGTTCAGAAAGTCTTCTCATATGTCAATGAGTTCAAGGCTATTACCCACTTTCTCTTTTATCAATTTTAGTGTATCTGGTTTTGTAGTGAGGTCTTTGATCAAAGTTCAGTTGACGAGTGGGAGGAGTGAGAATATTAGCCAAGAAGTCAAGACCATGAGGGGTTTACCCACTGAAACAGTCTGCCTGAGCTAATGGGAGCTCACCAACACTAGCCGGACTAGGAAGGAACAATCATAGGACCAAACTAGTCCCTTTGAATGTGGTTGACAGTTGCATGGCTGGGGCAGACTTAGGGGCCACTGACAGTGCCACCAGGATTTATCCCTACTGCTTGTACTGACTTTTTTGGAACTAATCTCTTTAGCTGTATACCTTGCTCAGCCTAGATATAGTAGGGAGGGCATTGGACCTTCCACAAAGCCTACTCTCTCTGAAGATTGGTTTGGGTTGGATGGGAGGGTGTTTGGAGAGAATGGAAAGAGGGAAGGGAGTGGGAACTTGGATTGGTATTTAAAAAAAAATCTAATCAATTAAAAAAAAGATTATTCTTTTTCTTCTTCTCTCCCAAGCTTATGTACATTTATCCAACACTATGACCCATTGACCCATTTAGAGGTCTTTTCCATCTGGATTTGTTTTTATTGCATATCTGTAATCCTTTTCTGCCCAAAACTACATTTTTTAAATGGTAAGCAGGCATGGATAGGGCCAACAGGGCCCTGCTTGCTTGCTCGGCTTAGTCCAGCTTGGTGGAGGCATTTTCAGTGCCTCTGCAAGCCATGCACACTGTCCCAGTTCCAGGTATGCAGCGGGTTTGTGTCGAGCCGGTAAACACTTGTATCCCTCTGCTCACAGAGCCCATTTAAATGCTCCATAGCTGGATCTCCTGAAAGAGTCAGAGTTTACGCTAGCAGCCTGGACATTGCCATTTCAAAAAGGCATTTATTTTGTTTTTGTTTTTTGTTTTTGTTATCACTGAATCAGGACGATCTCTCTTAAAGGAGCTGCTGCATGCCACCAGCAAGTAGTGCCCATCTTAAAAAATGTGGCTAAACTTTGTTTTTTAGGGTCTAGAATTCCTTTATAAGCCCGCTCAGGTTTTATGTGGATTTAGCTAGCACATGTTGGAGCTCCAGATGAAGATGGACACTAAATAGAAATCCCACACTAACTCAGAATTGAGTATAATAAAGGGTTGTTTATTTAGGGGATCACAGTTCTCTACTCAGATGGGGAACAACAATGGATTCCAGCACCCAGAAGAGAGAGAGAGGGCACACTTTACATTGGCACTTATAGTATATGAAGCCACGTCCAAATGGGTGGGTAACTTAAAGGCTACTGGCTGAAGGATTTTCCTACAGCAGAAAGTGGGAAGTAGCCTTCAATGCATAGGCACAGGAGACCACTTCCTAAATATAATACCAGTGGCACAGACACTGAGAAAAACAAATAAATGGGACCTCCTGAAACTGAGAAGTTTCTGGAAAACAAAGGACACAGTCAATAAGGCAGAAAGGCAGCCTAATGAATGGGAAAAGATCTTCACCAATACCACATTCAAACAGAGGACTGATCTTCAAAATATGTAAAGAACTCAAGAAATTAGACATCAAAATTCCAAATAACACAATTAGAAAATGGGGTATAGAACTAAACAGAGAATTCTCAACAGAAGAATCTCAAATGGTCAAAAAACACTTAAGGAAATGTTCAACATCCTTAGCCATCAGGGGAATGCAAATCAAAACTACTCTGAGATACTATCTTATACCTGTCAGAATGGCTAAGATAAAAAACCCACCAATGATAGCTCTATTCTGGAGAGGATGTGGAGTAAGGGGAACACTCCTCCATTGCTGGTGTGAATGCAAACTTGTACAACTACTCTGGAAATCAGCATGACAGTTTCTCAGAAAATTGGGGGATCAACCTACCACAAGACCCAGTGATACCACTTTTGGGCATATACACAAAGGAGGCTCAATCATACTACAAGGACATTTGTTCTACTAGAAGCTATTCATAATAGTTGGAACCTGGAAACAACCTAGATGCCCCTCAACTGAGGAATGGATAAAGAAAACATGGTACATTTACACAGTGGAATACTACTCAGTGGTAAAAATCCATGGCTTCATGAAATTTGCATGCAAATGGATGGATGTAGACAAACCCATCCTGAGTGAGGTAACCCAGACTCAGAAAAATGAGCATGGTATGAACCCACTCATAGGTGAATACTATCTTTAAATCAAAGGATAAGGAGTCTATAGTCCACAACCTTAGAGAAGCTAAGTAACAAGGAGAACCCCAAGTGAAACATGCATAGATTCCCCCAGGGAAGGGGAAATAGACAAGATCTCCTGAGAAAATTTGGAGAGTGGGGGTTGGGGAGAAGGTCAGGCAGTAGGGGAGGAAGAGTGGAGAAGGAAAGCAGGGAGTAGAACTAGAGGGATGTTCAAGATGGAGGAAGGACAGAGACAGAGACCACATAAGTGTTATCTTGATTGAGGGAGCGATTATGGGGCTAACAAGAACCTCGCACTAAAGAAATTTCCAGAAATCCACAAGGATGACCCCAGCTAAGACCCTAAGCAATAGTGGAGAGGGTGCCTGAACTTGCCTTGTCTGGTAGTCAGATCGATGACTATCTTTAATGCCATCATAGAACCTTTATCTGACAACTGATAGAAACAGATACAGAGAACCACAGTGGGGCACTGGGCTGAGCTTCCAAAATCCGGATGAAGAGATGGAGAAGTGAGAATATGAGCAAAGAAATCAAGACCACGATGAGGGTACCCACTGAAACAGCTTCCCTGAGCTAATGGAAGTTTGCAAACTCTGGCCAGACGGCGAGGGAACTAGTGTATGACCAAACTATGCCTTTTGAACATAGGTAACAGTTGTATGCCTGGGGCAGACTATGGGGCCACTGGCTGTGAGACCAGGAATTATCCCTACTTCTTGTATTGAATTTTTAAAACGCATTACCTCCGTAGGGATACTTTGCTCATATAGTGGGAGGTCCTTGGTCCTGCTTCAAAGCAATGTATTATAGACTTTGTTGACTCTCTATGGGAAACTTTACCCTCTCTGAGGAGTGGGTGGGGGCGGTGGAATGGTGGAGGGAGGTGGAGGGAGCAGGAGGAGGGGAGGGAGTGGGAAATGGATTTAACATGTAAAATGAGAAACTTTAGTTTCTAAAAAAATAAATTAAAATTAAAAAAGAAAGTATATAGCCATCACTGAAAATGTCCATCAGTGTGTCAGTGGACACATTGAGAAATCAGTTGTCTCTGAAACTGAGTTCTGCGACCACTGGAGACACCATGAGAAAGTTCCCTATGTGCTCAGAAACAACCTCAATTTGAGGATGCTCTGGACCAGCAGAGGGTGCTGTAGATCTAACTTTCATCAGGAAAGAAAATGTAATAGATGAGAGAAACATCTGGAAAGGTAGGGAGTCCTCTGAGACTCTAAGATTTCCTGTGCTAACTTTATATAATTCAGAGACCTTATAGTACATGTAATATAGCTACTATGACTAGACTCTAAATGTGAATACAGTAAAAATTCTTTGTTAAGTAATATTGCACATACATGTTTTAATACATGGGAACCTTATGAGAAGGACAAACATCAACTGTATATACATATAAGAAGGCTGAAAATTTTCAAACATGAGCTATTATACATCCAGCCATTGTCATCACATCATCATCAGCATCTGCAATTCTATATGTAACTTCTTTCCACTGGCAGGATGGGTTTTCTCAGCTGGAATGTATGATTGTGACTTAGGATTTCAGGCCTTGATGTTCCAGCTACAGTGTTGAGCCCATGCAGCTTTGCTGGGCAAGTGTAGGAGATCTGGTCCCAAGGTGTCATCTACTGCCATATGAAACCCTCAAGCTCAGGGGAAAAAGAGAGAGAGAGAGAGGGAGAGAGAGAGAGAGAGAGAGAGAGAGAGAGAGAGAGAGAGAGAGAGAGAGAGAGAGAGAGAGAGAAAGAGAGAGAGAATTGCATAGTCTGGCCTTTATTACATCACCATTTTTTTTTGTTCACATTTAAAGTTTTTATCAAATTTGTGTTATTAAGTGGTATTATATAGTTTTTGTGGCTTAGGAGAAGGGATTATAAGAAAGTAAATTAGTTGCAGACTGTCTCTGTGGACAATGAGTATCCTGAAAAAGGGATGTCTTCATGACTACACCATGCTACTGTCCCACAAGTGTGTTTAAGCAATGTTTCCTACCACATCCTGGATACCGAGACCACCCTCATGTGTTCACAGCACCCAGGGCCTCACCTCGATCAGTTTCACCACTGTCCCAGTCTTGGGTTTAAGGGACTAGAGTCTTTCAACCTGGTGTGATGTCCCAGGTGTATGGACTGCATCTATCTTAGTGTTCAAATTCACTCCCAGAACATTTCTTCATCTGGTTAAGAACCAGTTCCAATGTTGAATGTGTAGAATTACTACGGAGAATCCTGAGATTAATTGTGATTACTCATAAGGGATTCACTTGCTTTCCAGAAGGATGAACTGGTGGTTCCATTTTATCTGATGATTCTTCCCTCTGCAGTGCTGTTGCTCTCATGTATCACTGTGATGGGCGGGAGACCCAGTCATGCTTATAGCACAGATAGAAAATATGCTAAATAAACTTGAATTGTATATATCTGAGGCTTGAAATTTTGAAATCTATAAAGCAGTTCAGTGAAGTGTGGGGAGTAGGTGAGTTAATGTGCTCCATATTTAAAGTAACATGCCCAAATTTTTGAGCTCTTATTGGCATTCATTGAGCTCTTATCTACATTTAGATCAAATCTTGTTGGATTAAATTTATGTATTTCAATGTTTTGGACTGCATAATTCACACTTGCCTGCACTTTTTAAGATTGAGACTTAGAAGTACTCCATGTGCATCAGAAAAATAAAGGAAACATGTCTGTATTCGCTGTAGCTCATATCATAGGCTTAAGACAGCAGCATGCTTTTTTGACCTCCATGGACAAAGCATCTGAAATGCAACATCAGTGTTTCTGGTTAGAAATGAAGTTCTATCTTCAAAAGAGTCTGGTGCCTGCTTTCCCCAAATTCAGGAACCAGCAGTTCTTGCTTCTTGCCCCCTCTCCCCGCTCCTTTGTCTAAACCTGGAAATTTCATTTTAGTATCATCCATTCCAGGGTCTTTTTCTTCCTACTGCCTGCCTTTGAAGAGGGTGTGTGTGTGTGTGTGTGTGTGTGTGTGTGTGTGAGCATGATGACCTTTGAATCTCTTGGAAGCAATATCAGATATTCTCCTAGTTCAAGATACATGATTTAATCATAGATTAAAAGTCATTGTAATGTTTACAACTCCTGGATAAGTATCCAAGCTTAGTGCAGTTCTGATTGCCCACTTCACCTCATACCATTATGGGTTTGGTTAATTTTTTCAGTGTTGGTACAATTTTGTGGTAAGTACATAGTCATAGTTTAGACACACCTTGATATTTTTATCTTTAAATGTTTTAAAATATTAAGATGATTTATTCATAAAAACGTGTTATTTTTGTCATAGCTTTTTTAATGAAACCAGCAGTCCACTCGAACTTATTTCCATATATGTGATCATGCCCACACCAAGTCACTGCATAAGTTGCATAAAGTTAGACAAATCATATTCTTTCTAAATTTTAAAACACTAATAATGACAATAACAAATAATATATTGTGCTTGAGCATGTCTGGAGCACTGAAGAAAATCCATAAGGCATGTGGATCATGACTTCCAACATCCTCTGACCCTCTTTCAGGATGCTCAGCATCTGAGAGAACTGAGCAAACAAACCATGTCTCCATCTACAGTTTTCATTTGCTGTTGTTATTTTCAGAGTCATCAGAAATAGAGTGCAGTATAAACATGAAGGTGCTGGAAATGGAATAAACAAACATCACAAATATGTGAGGCAGGAAATTGACAGATCAATAAAGTCAATAAAATATCACTCTCTTCCATGCAATTGTGGAGTTCACAAATGCCACATACAAGAAGTCTACAATCTATGTACTTTTTTTGGGGGAAAATATATGTACTGACAAAACACACATAGGAAGCATCCTTTGGTCCCAGTCCCAGTGCATCATGAAGGCAGGGGAAACATCAACGCTTTGAGCTCTTCATGTGTCCTCCATGCAAAAGCACAGGGTAACGAATCCTGGATGAGCAACAGAGTCAAATCCCTTCAGGTTGGAGTGAGGGTCCCTCTCAACTTTGCTGCATCCACATCACTCACCAGAAGTGCTGTGTACTGAGGAGCCTGGTCTTGTGTTACCTATACTCTACGGGGAGAAGAAATGAACTCCCCTGTGGGTTCCTGAGTGCCTCATCACAGACTAGTTCTTCCTGAGTCATAAACCTTAAGTCCATCTTCAGAGTCAGCACCTGGTGATGGAATGGAAGTCTCTCCTGGCTCCACCCAACCCTGGGTTGAAAAATCGAAGCTGGGCCTGGGTATTCATTCATGTGCAGACATGGACAGGCTTACTTCCCCATTTCTGCTGTTGATTTTCCCAGCGCATGAGTGCTAAGGGTCAATAAGAGATGTGTTGAAATAAGGGCGGCGGGGCTACGTCCCCAGCACCCCGGCCGCCTGCTAGCTTATGCCCCAAAATAACAACACACAAACTGTATTCATTTAAGCACCACTTGGCCCGTTTCTATCTAGCCTCTTGTAGGCTAATTCTCACACCTGGACTAGCCCATTTTTAATAATGTGTGTAAGCACTTCAAGGTGCGCTTACCGGGAAGATTCTAACCTACGTCCATCTTGGGTCGGAGCTGCCTGGGAGAGCGAAGCAGGGCCTCTGCTCCAGAGAGCAGAGCTGTCGGGTCTGACCTCACTTCCTCTTCCTCCCAGAATTCTATTCTGTTTACTCCTCCCACCAATGCTTTAACCTATCAGGGCCAGTCAAGCAGTTTCTTTATTGCTCAACCAATGAAATCAACAGATTGATATGACACTCCCACATCAGAGATGAACTTCTATATCCCCACCCTGTTCCAAACTTATCCTATGCTTTTTTTCTTCACAGATATCCTGTCCAAGATTACCCTGAAGAATTCTGGCCCTGGGCTGTTGCAGCTCTCCCAGACTCTCAGTCTGACCTGTACTTTGGGTTTTCACTGAGCACTCTTGGTATAGGTGTGGGCTGGATCTGTCATCCCTTAGGGAAGGGTCTGGAGTGGCTGGCACACATTTATTAGGATGATGGTAAGAGTTACAATCCATCCCTGGAAAGCCAGCTCACAATCTCCAAGGACACTTTCAAAAACTGGGTTTTTCTCAAGATCACCAGTGTAAACCCTACAAATCCTGCCACATACCCCCGTGCTCAGAGAAGACAGGGACACAGCCTCGGTTGACATCTGTACAGTATTTCAAGCTGGTTTTCTGCTCCGTTTCTTCCTGATGCAGGGCAGGATGGTGGTGGGTGGAGCACAGCTTTCCTGCTAGCCTCTGGGGCTTCCTCTTCACTCTGAGCTGCAGAGGCCCAGTTTCCTGTTATTTGTCTGCTTCTCCTTTCACATTTTTCAGAAATGAGGGTCTGTCTGTGGTTTTATAAAGATGAAGGATGTCTGGTGTCTAAGCCAGGTGGTTCAGAGCTGTGGTTTCACCCAGTCTTTGCCCTCAAATCCCCAAAGCAGTAGATTCCAAATTATTGTAATGTTCACCTACAGTTAACAACTGGATATGGCATGATGGGCATTAGTGTCAGCCTTCACAAACTGAGTCTTTGGACACAGGGATCCCATGGACCACTCCCCAAAATATCTTAAGATATCACCAGGACTATTCATTGCTTTCCACAAACTGATGATAAGGCCATGTTACTGAAGACAACACTATAGATTTCAGTGAACATAGAGGAGTAGAACTGGTCTTTAACTATAAGCTTTCTTCTATTGACTAATATTCAAAGTACTGGAAGGTACTTTGCCTGCTATTGGAGGAGAAAAGTAATAATCAGTCTAGCTACAAACCCTGAGATTCACAGTGGTGACCTGCCTTTGAGAAACACTGGTGCAATAGTGCCACAAACATTGTGGATGTAATCAAGCATTCTATGATTTGATTTCAGGACCATTCCATGAGATGAAACCCCTGCCTGACACTACTAGGGTGACCAATAATCTAAGACTAGACAGGTTATGGACTTATAGGAAAACAGTACAGTTCTCATAAAGGAATATAGAAATAAAATAAAAGGATTCCTACCTGTATATGCACATAAAATTAGGGCCAAACCAGCCATCATCAGAGAAACTTGTTGCAGCAGATGAGAACTAACTTGGAGACCAAAAATGGACAATGGGTATGAGAGTGAGAGAAATGGAAGCACTCAGTCCTAAATGGATTGCCTTCATCAAACCTTCCCCTCAGAATAGAGGGACCAGTGCGGAGGGTGTGTGTGTGTGTGTGTGTGTGTGTGTGTGTGTGTGTGTAAAGATACTCAGAGAAACAGTCTCCTGCACTCACAAGAGGACTGACAGGCGCCTATCAATCTACAGGACTGAGGAAGCAAGCACAGGACTTGCACATATTTTAGCCAGATGGGGTCCCAGTGCCTAGAGGAGGAAGCGAATTTGAATGTTCACACCTAACCAAGCAGCTATCTGTTATTTGTACACACTAACAAAGTAAAATTAATTTTCTTCAGTGAAGTTTCACTGGCTTTATTAACCACAATTTAGGGTAAAGTCCTATGTCCAGAAATTGGACAAAACAAAACTAACACAATGACATTTTGTGGAGTTTTTGTCTGACACTGGTATGCTTAGGGCTTTTTTTGTCTTATTATTTTTTTTGTGTATTTTAGTTTCTTATTTTGTGTTCTTGTGAGTGTGTATGTGTGTGTGTCAAAGAGTTTGTTTTCTTGTTTGTGTTTTGTTTAAAGAGTGAGAAAAAGAAAGTCTGTAGAGTTTGTTTTGTGTGTAGGTGCAGAAGCTCTGGGAGGAGCTAGGACAGGGAAAAGTGTAATGCTTTAAACAATTTTTTTTCAACAAAGTAAATTAAAAATAAAAACCGCATTGGAATCTCCCTACAGATATTTGTGTATTGATTGTTATTCAAGAAATTGGAACACTGTGGAAAGACAAAGTGTGTACATGCCAGAAAGATAAAAATCTGGTTGGAGAATCCCAACAATTTCTAGTCAGTTGCTTACTGCACTGATGAATCCCCAGTTATTGAAAATCTGCTACCACTGATGCAATAAGCCAATCAAGCAGAATGAATAAACCCAGGTTTACTTGGAGCAAAGCATTTATGGGTGGCCCTAGGGTAAGAGGAGAAATCATGAGGGAAAACCATGAGGAGGGAGCTTTTATATGTCCTCTGGGGGTGGAGCCACCAAGGGTGACAGTTCCAGGGGAGGGACCATTGCTTGTCACCCTGGGGGTGTGGCTTGGAAGGGCCAAAGCTAGAGATTCCAAACATCCTAGCATTTTTGGGTATATATAGTAAGCATGCACTATTGATTCCAAATCTTTTATCATTTCTGTCTTCCTGCACTGATGATAAGCAGGTAGGAATCTATGGAGATTCCTAAATAGTTCACTGCTCAGATGTTTTCATCACAATTTGTGCAGCATCATGCCAGGAAAGCAATCCCTTCCAGGCACACTCAAGCATAGATACAATTAGCTAGGTCTCTTTTACAGCAAAGACTATGTTTCAGTTTCCATCAGCTTATTGCTCCTTGTCCCACGTGACATCATCATGGCAGTCTTTACCTTATTGCAGTAATTCTGGTCTTATTTTCTTTGTAGATCTCTTCCTGTGGTTGGCCATTTTCTATATGCATAGTTGTCCCTCATTACCTTGGAAATATAGGCCTGTCTCAGTACTAATTTTTAAAATTACTTTAGTTTTGACAAAAAAAGAACCAATACAAAGAATAAATTTGACAAAGAGCTGGTTCTTCCAGAAAATCAGCAAAATAGACAAACCTTTATCCAAACTAACCAAAAATCACAGAGAGAATATCCAAATTAACAAAATAAGAAATGAAAAGGGGGACATAACAACAGACATGTAGGAAATCAAGAGAATCATTAGGTCATATTTTGAAAACCTGTACTCCACAAAGTTGGATAACTTAAAGGAAATGAACAAATTTCTGGATAAATATCACTTACCAAAATTAAATCAAGACCAGATAACCAAATTAAATAAACCCATCATGGCTAAAGAAACAAAAATAGTCATGAAACATCTCCCAAATAAAAAAAAAAGCCCTAGACCAGGTGGTTTCAGCTCAGAATTCTACAAGACTTTCAAAGAAGAACTAATACCAATATTTCTTAAATTGCTCCACACAATAGAAATAGAAGGAACATTGCCAAATTCTTTTTATGAGGCTACAATTACCCTGATACCCAAACCATGGAAGGACATTACTAAGAAAGAGAATTACAGACCAATCTCACTCGTGATCATTGATGCAAAAATACTCAATAAAATACTAGCAAATCGAATCCAAGAACACATCAGAAAAATCATCCACCATGATCAAGTCAGGTTCATCCCAGAAATGCAGGGATGGTTCATCATGTGAAAATCTGTCAATGTAATCCACCACATAAACAAACCGAAAAATGAAAAACACACGCACATCTCATTAGATGCCAAAAAAGCCTTTAACAAAATACAACATCCCTTCATGACAAAGGTCTTGGAGAGAGCTGGAATATAAGGACATATCTAAATATAATAAAGGCAATATGCAGCAAGCCAACAGCCAACATTAAGATAAATGAAAAAAAAAAACTCACAGCAATCCCACTGAAATCAGGAACAAGACAAGGTTGTCTACTCTCTCCATATTTACTCAATATAGTTCTTGAGGGCCTAGCTAGAGCAATAAGATACCAAAAGGAGATCAAGGGGATACAAATCAGAAAAGAAGAAGTCAAACTCTCCTATTTGTTGATGATAGAATAGTTTACATAAGCTACCCCAAGAATTCTACCAAGGAACTTCTACAACTCATATATCCTTTCAGTAATGTAGAAGGATACAAGATTAACTCAAAAAATCAGTAGCCCTTCTTTACACAGATGATAAAAAATATCAGAGAAACATCACCCTTCACAATAGCTACAAATATTATAAAGTATCTTGGAGTAACTCTAACCAAACAAGTGAAAGACTGGTATGATAAAAACTTTAAAACTTTGAAGACAGAAATTGAAAAAGAAACCAGAAAATGGAAACATCTCCCATGCTCTTGGGTAGGTAGAACTAACATAGTAAAAATGGCAATCTTACCAAAAGCAGTCTAAAGATTGGCAATGCCCAACAAAATCCCAGCAAAATTCTTCACAGACATTGAAAGAACAGTAGTCAACTTTATCTGGAAAAGCAAAAATCACAGGATAGCCCAAACAATCCTGTACAATAAAGGAACTTCCAGAAGCATCACAATCCCTGACTTCAAACTCTACTACAGAGCTACAGTGCTGAAAACAGCCTGGTATTGGCATAAAAATAGATAGGAGGACAAATGGAAAAGAATCGAAGACCCAGATATTAATCCACATACCTACAAATACCTGATTTTTGACAAAGAAGCAAACAAATATAAAATGGAAAAAAGAAAGCGTATTTAACAAATGGTGATGGCCTAACTGGATAACAACATGTGGAGGAATGAAAATAGACCCATATCTACCACCATGGACAAAACTCAAGTACAAATGGACCAAAGACCTCAACATAAAGTCAACCACACTGAACCTCACAGAAGGGAAAGTGGATAGTACACTTGAACACGTTGGCACAGGAGACCACTTCCTAAATATAGCACAGACACTGAAAGAAACAATTAATAAATGGGACCTCTTGAAACTAAAAAGCAAAGGACATGGTCAACAAGACAAAACAGCAGCCTAAATAATGGGAAAAGATCTTTACCAACCCTATATCAGATAGAGGTCTGATCTCCAAAATATACAAAGAAATCAAGAAATTGCTCATCAAAGAACAAAGAATTCAATAAAAAATGGAGTACAGATGTAAACAGAGAACTCCCTCTTAAGGACTTTAATAGACTCTTCTAAATAATGTAGACTGATTTACTTTCAGAAGTGAATTGACTCTTCAGGCAAGAATAGAGCCTTCTTCTGTGAGAATATGGCAGAACTTCTGTGGGATTTCCTTACTAGGATTGTCTTTGAGATTCAGATGGAACCAAGAGGGAGATAGGACCAAGCTCTCAGGCTCCAGAACCCTAGCAACTATGAAATCCCCCTTCCTTTTTCTGAGGTAAATTCCAGGCTCAGACTTGACCAATTATATTTTTTATTTTATTTTTAAAAAACCAACTCTCTTTTTTCATTTTACATACCAATCCCAGTTTCCACTTTCTCCCCTCCTCCCATTCCCTCCACCTACACTCTCAACCTATCCCTATTCAATCCTCAGAGAGGATAAAGCACATTGTTTTGGGGAAGGTCCAAGGACCTCCCTGCTATATATAGGTTGAGTAAGGTATTCATCCAAAGAGAATGGGTTCCAAAAAAATAAAACAGTACAAGCAGTAGAGATAAATCTTGGTGGCACTGCCAATGGCCCCACAGTCCACCCCAGCTATAAAAATGTCATCCACAATCAAAGTGTCTTGTTTGGTCCTATGCTGGTTTCTTTCCTGTCCAGCTGGAGTTGGTGGGTTTCCATTTGCTCAGGTAGACTGCTTCAGTGGGTGTCCCCATTATGGTCTTGATCTCTTTGCTCATACTCTCACTCCTCCCATTCTTCAACTTGACTTTGGGATCTCAGCCCAGTGCTCTGCTGTGGGTCTCTGCCTCCATTTCCATCAGTTGCTGGATGAAGGGTCTATGGTGATATTTAAGATAGTCATCAGTCTGACACTGGGCAAGGCCTGTTCGGGCACCCTCTTCACTATTGCTTAAGGTCTTAGCTGAGGTCACTGTTGTGGATTCCTGGGAATTTCTCTAGTGCTAGGTTTCTTGTTAGCCTCAAATGGCCCCTCAATCAAAGTATCTCTTTCCTTGTTCTCATCTTTGTCCTCCCTCCATATCAATTATCCCATTCCCTTCTTGCCTGCTCTTTTCCTTCTACCCACCTTTCTTCCTCCCATCCCCATACTCCCAATTTTGTCAGGTGGTCTTGTTTGTTCCCCATTTCCAGGTGGATCTATGTATATTTTTCTCAAGGTTCACTTTGTTACTTAGCTTTTCTAGAATCATGGACTATAGGCTCATTTTCCTTTGCTTTACAACTAGTATTTACTTATGAGTAAGTACATGCCACGTTAATCTGTCTGGGTCTGGTTTACCTCACTTAGGATGGATTTTTGTAGTTCCATCTGTTTGCATGCAAATTTCAAGATACCATTTTTTAAACCTCTGAGCAGTTTTCCATTGTGTAAATGTACCACGTTTTCTTTATCCATTCTTTGGTTGAAGGGCACCTAGGTTGTTTCTAGGTTCTGGCTATTACAAATAATACTGCTATGAATATAGTTGAACAAATGTCCTTGTAGTATGGCTGAGCATCTTTTAAGTATATGCCCAAGAGTGTTATTGCTGGGTCCTGAGGTAAATGGATTCCCAATTTTCTGAGAAACCACCATATTGATTTCCAAAGTATTAAGTTTACATTCCCACCAGCAATGCAGGAGTGTTCCCCTTATTCCATATCCTCTTCAGCATAAGCTATCATTGGTGTTTTTTATGTTAATCTTTCTGACTGGTGTAAGATGGTATCTCAGAGTAGTTTTGATTTGCATTTCCCTGATGGCTAAAAATGTCGAACATTTCCTTTAGTGTCTTTTGTCCATTTGAAATCCTTCTGTTGAGAATTCTCTGTTTAGTTCTATACCCCATTTTTTACTTGGGTTATTTGGAATTTTGATGTTGAATTTCTTGTGTTCTTTATAAATTTTGGAGATCAGTCTGTTTGGTGTGGGGTTGGTGAAGATCTTTTCCCATTCAGAAGGCTGCCTTTTTGTCTTATTGACTGTGTCCCTTCCTTTACAGAAATTTCTCAGTTTTAGGAAGTCCCATGCATTTATGGTTGCTCTCAGTGTCTGTGCCACTGGTATTATATTAAGGAAGTGGTCTCCTAATCCCATGTATGGAAGGCTAATTCCCACTTTCTCTTCTATCAGGTTCAGTGTGGTCTGACTTACACTGGGGACTTTAATCCATTTGAACTTGAGTTTTGTGCATGGGGATAGATATGGATCTGTTTTTCTGCATATTGTCATCCAATTATGCCAGCACCATTTGTTGAAGATGCTTTCTTTTTTCCATTGGATAATTTTAGCTTCTTTGTCAAAAATCAAGTGTGCATAGGTGTGTGGATTAATATCTGGTTCTTTGCTCAATTCCATTGATCAACCTGTCTGTTTTTATGCCAATATTAAGCTATTTTCATTACTGTAGTTCTATAATAAAGCTTGATGTCAGGGATGGTGTTGGCTCCATAAGTTCCTTTATTGTACAGGATTCTTTTGGCTATATTGGGATTTTTGATTTTCCATTTGAAGTTGAGTGTTGTTCTTTCAAGTTCTGTGCAGAATTGTGTTGGGATCTATAGATTGGTTTTGATAGGATTGCCATTTTTATTATATTGATCCTACCTATCCAAGAGCATGGGAGATGTTTCCATTTTCTGGTATCTTCTTCAATTTCTTTCTTCAAAGACTTAAAGTTCTTGTTGAACAGGTCTTTCACTGTTTTGGTTAGTGTCACCCCAAAATATTTTATGTTACTTGTGGCTATTGTTAATGGTAATGTTTCTCTGATTTTTTTCTCAGCTTCTTTATAATTTGTCTATCAGAGGGCTACTAATTTCTTTAAGTTAATATTGTATCCTGACACATTACTGGAGGCATTTATCAGCTATAGGACTTCCCTGGTAGAGTTTTTGGGCTCACTTATGTAGACTATCATATCGTCTGCAAATAATGAAAGTTTGACTTCTTCCTTTCCAATTTGAATCCCCTTGATATTCTTTCATTGTCTTATTGCTCTAGCCAGAACTTCAAAAACTATGGTGAATAGATATGGAGAGAGTTGGCAGTCTTATCTTGTTTATGATCTTAGTGGAAATCGCTATGAGTTTCTCTCCATTTCATTTACATTGGCTGTTGGCTTGCTGTATATTGTATTTATTATATTTAGATGTGTTCCTTGTAACACTGTTATTCTCTTTATCATGAAGGGGTGTTGGATTTTGTCAAATGCTTTTTCAGCATCTAATGAGATGAAATGGTTTTTCTTCTAGTTTATTTATATGGTGGATTACATTGATAGATTTTTATATGTTGAACTATCCCTGCATCTCTGGGATGAAGCTGATTTGATCACTGTAGATGATTTTTGATGTGTTCTTGAATTTGGTTTGCTAGTATTTTATTGAATATTTTTGCTTCTATGTTCATGAGTGAGACTGGTCTTTAATTCTCTTTCTTGGTTTAGTCTTTGTGTGTTTTGGTATCAGGTAGCCTCATAAAAAGAGTTTGACAATGTTCCTTATGTTTTTATTATATGGAACACTTTGAGGAGTACTGGTATTAGCTCTTCTTTGAAATTCTGGGAGAATTATGCATTGAAACCATCTGGCCCTGGACTTTTTTTGGTTGGGAGGCTTTTGATGACTGCTTCTATTTTCTTGCATGTTATAGGTCTATTTAAATTGTTCACCTGGTCTTGATTTAGTTTTGGTATGTGTTTCCTATCTAGGAAATTGTCTATTTCTTTTACGTTTTCCAATTTTGTGGAGTACAGATTTCCTAAGTAGGACCTAATGTTTCTCTGAATTTCCTCAGTGTCTGTTGTTATGTCCCCATTTTTATTTCTGATTTTGTTATTTGGGTTTTCTCTCTCTACCTTTTGATTAGTTTGTATAAGAGTTTGTCTAAACTGTTGATTTTCTCAAAGGATCAGCTCTTTGTTTCATGGATTCTTTGTATTGTTTTGTTTCTATTCTATTAATTTCTGTTCTTAATTTGATTATTTCCTGACATCTACTCCTCCTGGGTGAGTCTGCTTCTTTTTGTTCTATAGCTTTCAGGTGTGCTGTTAAGATGCTAGTGTGAGTTTTCTCCTCTTTTTTTATGTAGGCAGATAGTGATATGAACTTTCCTTTTAGCATTGCTTTTATAGGTTGGGCATATTTTGCCTTCATTTTTATTGAATTCTAGGAAGTCTTTTATTTCTTTATTATTTCTTCTTTGACCCAATGGTGGTTCAACTGAGAACTTTTCAACTTCTATCTGTTTGTGGGCTTTTTGCAATTAGTGTTATTATTAAATTCTAACTTTATACCATGGTGATCTGTTAAGATACAGACAGTTACTTCAATTTTTTTGTATCTGTTGAGGTTTGCTTTGTTACTGAGTATGTGTTCAGTTTTAGAGAAGGTTTCATGAGTTCCTGAGAAGAAGGTATATATTTTTTGGTTTGGGTGGAATGTTCTATAGATTTCTGTTAATTCCATTTGTGTCATGACATCTGTCAGTTCTCTTATTTCTCTGTCAAGTTTTTATCTGGTTGATATGTCCATTGGGGAGAGTGGGGTATTGAAATCTCCTACTATTAACGTGTGGGGTTTGGTGTGTGATTTAAGTTTTAGTAATGTTTCTTTTACATATGTGTTTTCTCTTGTAATTGGGGTATAGATGTTCAGGATTGAGAAGTCATCTTGATGCATTTTTCTTGTGATGCATATAAAGTATCTTTCTCCATCTCTTCTGATTAATTTTAGTTTTAAGTCTATTTTGTTAGCTATTAGGATAGCTATACTCACTGTTTCTTAGGTTCATTTAATTTGAAAATTTTCTCAATTCTTTACTCTGAGATAATGTCTGCCATTGAGGTTGAAGTTTATTTCTTGTATGCAGTTGAAGAATTGATCCTATTTTTGTTTCCATTTTGTTAATCTTTGTCTTTTTATAAGTTAATTGAGTCCATTGGTATTAAGAAATATTAATAAGCAGTGTTTGTTTATTCACATTATTTTTTTTTGTGGTAGTGTTTGTGTGTTTTCCTTCTTTGGGTTTGCTTGTGTGAGATTGTCTCTTGCCTGTGTTTTAGTGGAGACATCTTAGTTCCTTGGGTAGGAGCTTTCTTTCTAGTATTTTCTGTAAGACTGGATTTGTGGCTATGTATTGTTTAAACCTGGTTTTGTCATGGAATACCTTGTCTTCTCTGACTATGGTGATTAAAATCTTCAATACAAGATGTTCTGTAATCTTTTTATAACTTCCTAGGATTATCCTTCTTTAGGTTGGGAAAATTTTCTTCTATGATTTTGTTGATATATTTTCTTCTCTCCCTATTTTTCTTAGGTTTGGTCTTTTCATGGTGTCCCAGATTTCCTGGATGTTTTGTGTTATGGATTTGTGGGATGTAACACTTTCTTCTACCAGTGAATCTATTTCTTCTATTGTATCTTCAACTCCTGAGATTTTCTCTTAATCTTTTCTAGTTTGTTGGTTATTCTTACATGCATAGTCCTGGTTCTTTTATTTAGATTTTTCCATTTCTATAATTCCCTTTGTTTGTGTTTTCTTTATTGACTCCATTTCAATTTTCAAGTCTTGAACTGTTTGCTTTTCCTATTTGATTGATTTTTTTGTTAGTTTTCTTGGCTTTCTTTTATTGATTTCTTCCATTTTTGTTTTTCTTTTCCTCTGTTTCTTTAAGGGAGTTGTTCATTTCCTCTTTAAAAGTCTTTATTATCTTCATAAAGTTATATTTAAGTATATTTTCTTCTGCTTCTTCTGAGTCAGGATGTTCAGGTTCTCCTTTTATCGGATCAGTATGTTCAGGTGTTGTCATATTGCTTTTTAGATCGTTGAATATATTCTTGCATTGGCACCTACCCATTTCTCCCTCCAAGGGGTGCAGGTGGGGCCTGTGCTTCAGGGGTCTCTCTTCCTCTAAATGGGCAGGTGGGCTTGTGCTTTAGGTGGTTATTTTTCCTCCTGGTACAGGTGGGGCTGTGCCTCTGGGAGTCGCTGATGTTTCTCTGGGTGCTCTTCTCCAGGTATAGTTAGGGCCAAGGCTCCAGTGGTTGTAGGTCCAGTGGCAGATGATTGCAGCTGTGGGAAGGCTGCTTCAGCATCTGTGGGGCTTGGTGGTTATGGGTGGGGCATGGGCTGTGCCTCTTGGTTGCTATGGCCTGGAGAGCAGGGACTTCTAACCAGGAAGCCAGACACTCACCTCTCCATGGGCAGCCAGGGCCAAGGCTCCAGTGGTCAAAATGCAGTGGGGGGATTGTTGTGGGTGTGGGAATACTGCTACAAAGTCTCTGGGGTGTAGCTGGGTGGGGGTTGGGATGACATAAGATGTCCCTCCAGGGGCTGGGTTCCAGAGAGCTGGGCTCTCCCACTGGGAACCCTGGCACTCACCTCTCCAGAGAGTTTTAAATTAATAATATTGATCCATATATTTTCATGTTGATATTAAAACATGTTTCTACCATAATTGGATCAGTATCTTGGAAAAGATATATTTGATGACATAGTAAATAAATGCTTAATTCCTAGAAAATGACCAACATTGCTGTTGAGTTACTATTAACAAAATTCACTAATCAACCCAGTTCATATTCATGAGATCTGAGGATTAGTTTCAGAGATGAAACATTGATCACTAATTACACATTTAAAGTCTTCCTCAGCACCTATATCCTACCATGTCAATACTGACTCACAGTGAAACAAGACCAAATCCTACAGTCTTTGGGATTCATGGTTGTCACAGTCATACTTGGTGCTTTGCACCCAGTGATTTCATGTAGGATTCCCCTTTGTATGCTGTGAATATGATTGGTTAATAGAGGACTGCTTTGAATCTATAGCAGGGCAGAACTTTGTTAGGTGGGAAAAACTAAACTGAATGCTGGGAGAAGGAAGGCGGAGAAGAGAGAAGCCATGTAGTCTTGCTGGAGACAGATGCCAGAACTTTATCCAGTAAGCCACAGCCACGTAGCGATACATAGATTAATAGAAATAGGTTAAATTAATATGTAAGAGTTAGCCAATAAGGAACTAGAGCTAATGGGCCAAGCAGAGATTTAATTAATACAGTTTCTGTGTCATTATTTCAGGGCCAAGCAGCTGGGAACAACCAAGCAGCCTCCTCCAACAATGATTTGGATAAATGATTACACAGCAAGAGGCATAGACACATGGCATTTGGGATCTCCAGGATTTTTGCCATTGAGACACAGCTACAAATGACTGATTTTACATGTTCCCAAAGCATGGAATTCTCTCTATGAGACATATGAATGATATGGAATGATATATCATCTGGAATGCATTTTTGCAAGTGTAAATCCTCTTTTCCAATTCTAAGGTAGAACCAATGCAACTGTATGCTAACTCAAAAATAGTGCACTAAATACCACTGAGTGGCCACAGTATATTCCTGGCTTCCTCCAATTGCAAAGTGGGGATTCATCAGTGTGTAGAATAATTTTGAATTTAGAAACTTGGAAGAATGGGTTACTGTAAAGCACAGTAGGCACAGCTGCTAACATGGTTAGAAAACTTTAGCTCAAGAACTATTGTGCTGTCATATTTCACTCTAAGTGCTCTGATGTCTTATATTGCATGCATGAAACCTCAGGCTTATAAGCTGATCATGATTATAGAGTATATGAAAAAATTGGTAACAATGAGGCTTGTCATTATCAGTGGGGTTTCTTATGACACCACAGTTCTTATCATTAAAGTCCTTGCTCTGTGATGACACTAGGCTTCTCAAGAATACTTGGTCTCTGTGATCTTCAAGCAGGGTTTGCCTTCACTGGAGAAATGTCTGCTATACTTGTTCATCTGATGAATCTTATTATTAGACAAAAATCTAGTTTTTCCACTCCAAAGTTTCCAGGAGACAAAGAATAACTTGTTTGAGTTTAGCCTCTGGAAAATGAATTCTGACCCTGTCATCTGTATCATTTTTTTAGAACCACAAAGCTTTTTAAGACGTATGTTTGATTTTTTGGATGCTCATCAAAAGGACAATTCTTTCTCATATAATTACAAACTGGTGATTTATGCTTATTTTTTGATGTCATTGATTTAATTTTGTTACCAGATTTTCTATCCATATGAGAAAGGTTATATGGGCCTAAGCCCAACTATTCATCACATATAGTTTCCTTGAATCGTCCCATCTGGATCTTTCTTACTAGAAAGGCTCACGTATGACATAGTTCCAGAGGAATGGATTGGAGAACTTGTCTGTAACTTCCTCCAATGATACCATGCAGAGTGGATAATTCAGACATGGCCAGAGTAATATCCAAATAGTTATTCCTGAGGTTCAGCTATCTGAACACAGAAGAACCATGGTGTATTAATCTTTGAGAGAATCAGGGTGAGGATGTTTGGGCCAGGTTCTGGAAACTATCCTCCCTGCTGTTGGGCTCAGGAGTAGTGCAAATTGGTCTCAGGCCCTTAAGGAGTCTTTAGCAGCATCACATGAATCAGAAGGAACACTGAGGCATTCATGATCAATGAAACAGAGCCAATCAATATGAGTGGGTATATAATCCACAGAGTGATGTATGGATGGGAGAATATAGACTTGAAAGTAAACAAGTTTTCACAGAAAACCCCTGCACCGGTTCTCAGACACGGCACCAGTGCATCACATATTGTGATCCTCATATTAGTTCGATCTAAAAGAAGACTCTCACATGATTTCTGTCAAATATCTAAGAGTCAGACTTTTGGGAATGTGCATCCTTATTTTAGGAGGACGTGTTTGAAAATATATTCTGCTTAATCTGGCAAGCACTCTTGCACATTGTTACCCTGCCAAACTGGACTATGGAATGAAACAATATAGCCACTAATAAGGCAACAACAGAATCTGAAACCCAAGATAAGCACATCCAGAACACTGGATTGTAGGGATAAGTGTTCCTCTATCATGCAGAGGGTGTTGCATTGTGGAATGGAAGTCCAGAGTACATCCTGCCAATTCTGACCAATGATAGAAGAGAAGCCATGCTCAAACAGCTACCTACTGATTCTCTCTTGCTATATTAGGTACATTATTGCAGAGTGTACATACAATTCGACTTTTTGTGGCGTGTATTTTTGTGTTAATTTGTGAACCTCTACTTGAGGCATTTAAGGACAAATGCACACAAAATCATACATGATGTTATTGGCTTGTTCCAAAACATTACAAATCCATCCTTTATCTGTGAAAACATTCAGCTCCTGAAAAGCTTTACTAACACTTGCCTTGTCCAGGAATAAGAGGGTCTTGGAAGGTAGATATGGAGAGATATAGATGTTATGATTACATATCCGCCACCCACGAGGATCCTTATCAAACAGATCTCTATTTTATTTCTTTAAATATATCCAAATATGCAGTCAGGATTCATATTGAGTCACAGGACAAAGATTTTTGACTTCTGTTTTTTAATTTGCAAACATATTTTTTCTGGAGTTGTTAACTGATCTGTGAGTACCACACTGGTTCCTCCTCTTTCTGTTGTCTTCTGTACCTCAGTGTCTCAGGAATTCTTATGTGGATGTGTGGTGTGCTGTATCTGAGATAAAGACACACCATTGTCTGTGCCATGATTAATAAAAACTCAGAGACAGAAATTGGGGTTCACCCTGAAGTTCAGAAAAGCAAAATAACCAGCCATTGGCTTTTATCTCTACCTTACTCTGAAATGACAATCCTGCCCCCCAGAATCTCAGAATGAGACTGTGTGTGAGAGCTGTCTCCTCCCATCTGATACTCCTCTAGTGCTGGATTAAAGGCGTGCACCACTACCACCAGGTTTCTATGGCGAAGTGTGGCTACTGGGTGTGTCACCTATGCCTGATCTGTAAGGCTGATCAATGTGGCTGTTTCACTCTCTGAACTTCAGGCAAGCTTTATTTATTAAAATACAAATGAAACACCACTACAGTGATGACATGACCCAGGGATAATAGCCTGATGAAGCTGTAAAAGACCCTGACTTCTCCGGTAGTTACTGCAATACTGGTTGGTATACTTCTGGGCTGAATACTCCAGAGAAGTATCTGGCATTCAAAGGGACATTAATAATAATACAGGTACAACTTAAAATCAATCTGACATATTCAGTGATTAACTCTAGAAAAACAATAACCATTTCTTTCTGCTGCTGAGTTTTGTGAACACTGAAGTTTCCAGAATACGTTCCTGCTCAAGAGAAACCGTGAAACTTCAGCATAAGCCAAGACCTGCAGGGCAGCTCACGACCATCAGGGGGCACAATGGAGTCAATAATCTACAGGGCAGAAATGAGATGAAGCGTGGAAGGACTCTGAGGCCTCTGTGGATTTCTTTTTATAAGCCTATTAGCTAAACTACAGTTGCTGCTGTTACTATGCGAAGTTTCCATGTTCAAATGCAGAAAAGATAAATATTATTTCAGAAATTAAAATTTTATTGTTTTTCAATTCTACTTATTTATTCTTATTTTTGAAAAACAAACATTTCATTCAATATATTCTGATTATGACTTCCTCTAGCAAACCTTCCTGACCCTTCACTCCTCCACACACACTCAACTCCACAACTTTCTTTCTCTATAGAAAGCAAATAGGCAAAACAGGGAGTATTTTATTTTTACATCACTAGAACCACACACACACACACACACACACACACACGACAAAAGAACGCAAAAATAAAAACACAAGATGAGAAAACATGGTGTATAAGCAAAAGTACATGAAGACCAGGACTTTACCCTGTGCATGCTCTGTCCATGATATCACAGACTCTCTGTGGATTCTTATGTGCATCATTGCAACTGTGTCTGGAAGACACTGCTTCCTTGGAGTCGCCTACTCCTCTGCCTCCCACACTGTATTCAGTTTTAAAGTTCTTTCCCAAAATAAGGCCTCACCATGCAGTTATTTTGTACAACCAAGAGCAACGGCCACACTGCATACTGTTTTCAGCATGCCTGGACCTCCCTCACCACTAACTCATAGGGAGACATCATGTTCCCAGCAGTGAGATGTTCAATAACTGGGACTTTGGGTAGCAAAACTGTTCATCCATTCAGGGACCTCTGTTCAAGGATTCATTAGTGAAAATAAAATGCAGCTCTTTTCCTCGTACTTTTTAATCAGCTTTCTTTAAGCATATATCTCCCAGAACCATAGAACATGATCAGAACCAGACCACTGAGATAGTACTAATAACTGTTACAGTCTTATCTAGACATCTCCAGTTTTGCATGCACATTTATTAATTTTATTGATTTTAATAAAAATACTGTAATAGCAGGTGCATAGAACCAAACCATAATTTGAGCACAAACTTACTTCATCAAAATGAAGAATATCCCAAATGTGAAACGAGGCAACTATAAACTGTTCATTATTTTTAGACATTATTTTATTTTATTTTTTTTTGTTGTTTTTGAGACAGGGTTTCTCTGTTTTGGAGGCTGTTCTGGAACTAGATCTTGTAGACCAGACTGGCCTCGTACTCAAAGAGATCTGCCTACACACTTTTTATTATAGAAATAATGTTGAAATTTGTCTTTCCATCTTACATGTCATTTTCCTTTGCTCCCAGTGTCTACATTTATATCATGCCACATGCATCATAAATATTGTATAATTAAATTATAAAATCATACATTTCCTTAAGTATCTTTTGACCATTTGAAATTCTTCTGTTGAGAATTCTCTGTTTAGTTCAGTACCCCATTTTTTAATTGGGTTATTTAGAATTTTA